>NW_028324308.1:4957500-5325000 GCF_058129835.1 Hydra viridissima | reverse complement strand
AAACCTTTTAAAACAGAAACGTAACCTGAATTTAATTTCTTCATATAATAACCCAAATTGAAACTCCAAATAAATAAAATAAACATTTTTAAACCCGCTATTTTTGGTTGTTGTTTTCTGTTCCTCGTAATTTTAGATAAGGCCGCTTTTATGTATTTTAAAATCTACTCCTAATGCTGGAATGGCATCTGCTTTTGCCATTATCTTTTCTTAGACGTTCATTGTTAAAGAATTGAGACATTTATTTAGTTGCTGTGCACAAAATTTTTTACTTGAGTTGGATGCAGAAAAGAAAGTTAATACTTGCTTAAGTAAAAATAAGATGAACGTTAAAATATTATTACATGATATTTTAGGTTAATACCAGCAACCGGAATAGTTAATGCATAACTACAAGTTTTTCGCTATTAGCACCACCATTAATACATAACTTAATAATAACAACGCCTAAAAAGTTCACAATCAAGTCATGTGAGATAAATTACGACTTGTTCTTCCACAGTTCTAGTATTTATCAAAACGAAGTTTCATAAAATTGTCTTATTCTATTAGGTATTCAAATCGATTCAATTTTATTCTTCTATGAAATGCTTTTCTTGTCGTTGACCTCTGAATGCTTATTTTGACTCAATAAACTTTCTCAGTTCTTTTCAAAAATTCGTTCAATACTCGAACTCACTCTAATTACGCTATGTATAAACATTCTCCAGGACTCTTATCTAATGTTGAAAAATTAGGAAAAGTAGTATAAAATGGAAAATTAGATTAGAACAGCCAATGGAACGACGTTTAGCAAGAAAAAATATAAAGAAGACTGAAGTATGAAAGTTTATACTTCAGTCTTTATATTTATTTTTATTATTATTTATATCTATAATTATTATAAAACATAAGGTTTACTTTCAGACATCATAAGGCGTATCCTAGAAGAGGAAGGGTAGAGGAGAGCTTGTGTAGAAAGTTAATTCTTTTTTTTTTTAGTTATAATTTTAAGCGTGTAAAAACTATGAAGACTAACTTGGGTTGGAGATGGCCCTTTTACTTGCTTATTTTTTTACTTACTCAAGTTTTTATGAAAGAGTAAATTGCGTATTTACTTACAAATGTTCAAAGTAAATTTACATTTATATTTAAAAATAATTCACTTAAATAAAATAATTTTTTTTTTTATAAATAAAGGAGAATTCACTTTCAAATGCAAGTTATATAAAAATAGATGACAAGAAAAAATAATTTACTTTAAAATGTACAATAGTCACATGGAAAAGTAATATTCTTTTACATTTAAAAGTTAATTACTTTTTTAAAATTACGTTACTTAATATAATTTTACTTCAAAATGTAACTTTTACATTTAAAAAAAATTTATTTAAAAAAAAATTATAAAACTTGCATACTAAAATATGTTATGTAAAAGTAATATGCTATCGAATGTGAAAATAAAATTTACTTATAAAATTAGTTTTTCTAAGTAGACATGTTTTGTTTCGTAAGTAAAACGAAATGGCTATTAAATGTAAGTTGAATAAAATTACTTTAAATTACTTTTAGTTACAATTAAAAGTGATCATAGCTAATTTAGTTTATGTGACAATTAGTTTGAATGCTTTTAGATAATTTTTTCCTTGTCCAGCTTAAAAATAACAAAAATCGACTCCGGTCCATGATCATATTGGCAATTAAACCCATTCCTAGCGCCGGAACAATTTCATTTTTGCTATTAAAACCATTCTTAAACCTAACCTGTTTCGGCTAGCATGCAAACATTTTAGGTGTTAGGCTAGAACAACAATCTTTTTGGAAATTTTAATTGACGGAACGTATAGAAATTAAACGGTATCAGAAAAAAAGCTCCTGAGAAAAAAACCTCCCCGAAAAAAAGGTTTTTTTTATATACTTTGACACGCTTTAGTATAGTATCCTTTTATAATGGTATCAGCTTTGTATCATTGTATTGTATCAGCTTTGATTTGTTGAATCAGCTTTGCTTTATCGTATCAGCTTTGTTATATTATATCAGCTTTGATGTTTTTGTTTAATTTTTTAAAACTTATTGCTTTTTTTTTTGTTTTGTTTTATCGATTAGTTTTTTAAGAATTAGTGCATCGGAGTATATATATCGACGACTGTTAGGGAGAACATGCATGAAATTGTATAT
The DNA here is from genome assembly GCF_058129835.1 of Hydra viridissima. Taxonomy (NCBI): domain Eukaryota; kingdom Metazoa; phylum Cnidaria; class Hydrozoa; order Anthoathecata; family Hydridae; genus Hydra; species Hydra viridissima. The sequence continues at coordinate 5,322,842 of NW_028324308.1, read as the reverse complement.
AACAACAACTAACGGTTAGGAATTGGGGAGGCAGCCTTTTTATATAAAGAAAAATATTTTTTTGGGGGAGGATTATTTTCCCGGGTGATTTTTTCCAGGGGGATATTCTCGGAGGGTTTATTTCCGGGGTATTTTTTTTCTCGGGAGTTTTTTCATTTCAGAAGCAGAGATTCTTTAAAAGGCAAACTTATCATTAGTTTTTTTAAAGATTTTATGTATAATTTTATTATTCAAAATCTAATGAAGGACATTTTAAGCAAAAACACTGAATATGATAAGAGCATATGAAGGCTCTAGGGGAAAAACAATAAGATTCCAAATTTGCCTCTTTGTCGCCTTTCAGAATATCGTATTGTAAAAGGAAAAAAACAATGGCAATCTTACGAAAAATGCGTTTTAAAATTGCCCATCCCATCCCTTTACAGTGTGGCGTCATACATTGTCTCTCTTTAATTTTTTTACTGTAAGTTATTGCTTAAATTAGTATTAATTGAACGTTAATATATACTATTTTGAGCTTTATTGATCAAAATTTAAGAATGATAAATACACGTCATTAGCGTTTAAAACGCATTAGTGGACTTTCTTCTACAAAGTCTATATCTCGGAATAGTTTTTTTATGCGCACTTAATATACGCACACATTCTTATCTGTTGTGAAAGTTTCTTTGGCTCATATCTCAAAATGAGATTTTTGGCTATCACATCGTTTTTCCCCTGGACCCTTCACATAAAAACGGTTTGTAATAAGGGCATATAAAATGGGCAACATTATAGTAGTTTTCTCGCAACAAACACAGCGATATAATAACATTAATCTCTCTAAAAAAAATCATACATACATACATACATACATACATACATACATACATACATACATACATACATACATACATACATACATACATACATACATACATACATACATACATACATACATACATACATACATACATACATACATACATACATACATACATACATACATACATACATACATACATACATACATACATACATACATACATACATACATACATACATACATACATACATACATACATACATACATACATACATACATACATACATACATACATACAAGATGTCTTTTAGACCATTTAAGACTATTTTCCTAGATGCGTATATTTTAGATGTATATCGAAAAAACGTCTAATTACAGAGAATCTATTTATGTCCAATTATAGACGCCTATATGACGTATAGACTTGATTAATACATGGATATCATTTTTTCGGTTAAGTATGGATGCATTTAAGATGTCTTTTACCGTAGATTTTCCTAAATCCGAACAAAATCGAACTTAAAGTTGAATAACTCCGCTTGCTTTTTGAATTTAATGTTAATTTTTTAAAATAAATAAACTGGAACCTAAACTGAATCGAACCATATTAAGCAACAAGTATATTTATTATAAAAATATTGTTAATTTTTAAATATAAAAAGTAAAGTTTTCGTTCGGAATTATCAAATTCCCATTTATCAAATAGGAAGCTTGTAGTGCTTTTTTATCATATAGTAATGCAGTTTTATCCTTTATGCAGTTGTATTTTGAAATGGCAATAATTCAAATACATTGTTCAATGTTCATTGTAGTTTTTTATTGTAATAATTGTAATAAATTTTCTTTCGCGATCTTCATTTTTTTAAAACTTTGACATTTCTTTTTTATTAACAAACGTTAAGATAAACAAGATGTTTAGAAATTCAATAAAAAGGTTAAAAGCGCTTATTAGTTTCTAAGTTAATGTCGTTAAAATACAAATGTTAAATATTGCGGTTAATTACTTGCACGTAAAAACTCTAACTTTTGCAAAAAAAAGTGCATTCCAAAATCTGTTCGGAATTTTGGAAACATTTTAATTGTGCAGAAAAGTTCTGTTTTTGAGATATCTTACGAAGTATTGCTAATTTTTGATTTTTTTTTCAGATAAATAATCACCATCAAATTCTACATCGAACAGTACGCAATTTAAATTACCTTTTTTTTTTAAAGTCGGTTTTATATTGTTGGTTTTTCAGGGTTTTAAAAAGTGTTTTGCTTGTAATTAAAAAATTTAATGGTAGCAATATATATTTTGAAAATATTTTTTCATATTCTCAGTACCTTAGTCTTCCAATTTATTAATCAGTTTTCCATTTAAAAATCCCTCAAAAATAAAAGATGTAACAGTAAGTGAACTAAAGCTGTTCGGAATTAGGGACTGTTCGGAATTAGGGAATCTACGGTATAGGTCAGTTACAACTGAAAGAAAAAATTTTAACTCATGACAAAATCGATTTTACAAAACGATCATTATAAATGACCATTAAAGTAACGTGCATCTAGAATGGCGGAAACTTGTTTCTAGAAAGGAATAAAAATTTATACGTAACTAAATTTATACTAACCAATGAAAGACAAAAGTCATAATGAAAATAATTTTCAATGAGTTTTAAGTAATAAAATTACATGCTATTACAAATTACATGGTATTATAACGACGAAATAGTTGCAAAACATTTTACTAAAATCACTCCATGATCTGACAGATAAAAGCGTTATTCTTAAGTGGATACTTTTCTTTGTAGATTAAAATGTAACTAAAATATAAATGGGTATTTTTATAATAATATATGGGTTTTTTTAATAATGCCAGAAACTACTTAAATGGTTGGCAGTGCGCATTATGTTTCCATTGAGAAAAATAATAAAGACGACCGTGAGAGAAAGGTAATTACAGGTATATTGATGATGCATTGTTGTTTAGCCACATTCATTAAAATCAATAAAATTATATTTTAAAATTAATTGTTATTATATTATTATTATTATTATTATTATTATTATTATTATTATTATTATTATTATTATTATTATTATTATTATTATTATTATTATTATTATTATTATTATTACTATTATTGTTATTATTATTTTTATTATTATTATTATTATTATTATTTTTATTATTATTATTATTATTATTATTATTATTATTATTATTATTATTATTGTTATTATTATTATTATTATTATTATTATTATTTTTATTATTATTATTATTATTATTTTTATTATTATTATTATTATTTTTATTATTATTATTATTATTATTTTTATTATTATTATTATTATTATTATTATTATTATTATTATTATTATTATTATTGTTATTATTATTATTATTATTATTATTATTATTATTTTTATTATTATTATTATTATTATTTTTATTATTATTATTATTATTTTTATTATTATTATTATTATTATTTTTATTATTATTATTATTATTATTATTATTATTATTATTATTATTATTATTATTATTATTATTATTATTATTATTATTATTATTATTATTATTATTATTATTATTATTATTATTATTATTATTATTATTATTATTATTATTATTATTATTATTATTATTATTATTATTATCATTACCTTCTTCAGATAATTGAAGATGAAGAGGTTAATAAATAGGAAAAAACAGCTTAACAAGGTTACTTTGTTTCAGAAAATCTTGTCATATCTCATATCTTTGATGTTTTTATGAAATTTAGCAACAAGCTTAGTGAAAACTTATATATATTTCATGTAAACAGATTTTTTAATAATTCGACATGTCTTTTAAAGCATTAGTGTATTTATTTACATGCTATTACATTATATTATATTTTAGATAACAATGACGTGGAACAGCGAATCAGCGGACTTAATACAGAACTATACTTTTTTATTGTAAACTTTTGTTTTTTAATCTTGCTAAATAAGTTTCAATAATTTGAACCAAATTGTTTTTTTACTTATGTAGTTTTTTAAAAGACTTTTCAATCTTAACTTAGTCTGCAAATAAGATATCTAAAATGCATCTAATATACATCGAAAAACTAGTCTAAAAGTTACGTCGTGAATGAACACTAAATAGACGTCTATCTTATAGATGTCTTTTAGACGCATTTTATTTGATAAAAGATGCATCATTTTATATGTATAAAAGATATGCAATATACATCTACTTTTTTTTTTTCGATTAAAATGCATCTAAAAGACATCTATAAGATAGACATCTATTTAGCGTTCATTCACGACGTGAATTCAGACACCTTTTACACCAGTTTTCAGATGTTTTTTAGATGCATTTTAGATATCTTTTTGCCTGCTTGGGATGTGGTACAATGTACTTTTATCGATAAAATGAATGTTGAGGTTTATTAAAGAAAAAACCGAGTAATGCTGAGAAGAACGCCAACATGAAAAAAATGCACCCAGATTGTTCTATGAACAAAACATGGTTGTGGCAATGTAAGCATCTGTGCCTGTATAAACTATGAAATTGTCGGTTGCTTCAAACTGCTAAATGGAAGGCTTGATTTTCAAAGATATTTAGACATTGGATAATTATTTGATGCCTTCTATTGACGTTTTCCGAAAAGACATGGTAATTATCTCCCAACAAGATAATGTTCCATGTCAATGTTCAATTATGTACTGGTAAAATTTGCAAGCAATGGTTTGAAGAACATTAAAATCATGTCATGGCATGCCAGTAGTCCAGATCTCAATTGCATAGAGAATTTGTGGTCTTCTTTAGACCACAATCTTGGTAAAATTGATATAAAAGATCTAGACCAGCTGAAAAAAGATATAACAAAATTACTGAATAATGTTCAAAAAGATATTACTCAGAATTTAGTGAATTCCATGCCGAAATGGATCAATCAATGCTTAAAAGGATTGTCATCAAAATATTAATTTCGTTTTTTTTTTTTGTGCTTTATAAATTTTTTTTATTATGGTTTGTTAATTTTGTCGTTGTGGTTTGTTTACTTAAGCCACATTTTTTTTATATATATAAATGAACACTTGTTATCATTTCCATATTTTAGTTTTTAACTTTTTAGTTTGTTATTTTTAAATTAATTTATATTGTGATCATTTGATTTATTACAATAAAAAAAAGTTGAAGAAAAGAATCTCTTTTAACTTTTGAAATATTTAATTTTAAACTTACATTCATACTACAATAGCATGATGAATTGTTATTAATGGCCAATACTCTATATTATTCTTAAATATTATAATGTATGTAGTGTGATAAACTTTACTATTTAATTGCATTTTAAACTTATACATATATTGATAAAACTAAAAGTTTTTTGATAACACATGTATTACTAAAAAACTTTCAGTTTTCTCAACATATTTTTAGTTAAGAAAATGTGTTTGTAAATAAAACAAAGCATTAAGTAGAAAATAATAATGAATAATAAAAAAAAAAAAACATTGATTAACATGAATTGGACATATTCTCTATCCAGTTTTCCAGGTACTCCACCTTGTTCATGTCATGGTTACATAGGTTTCTGGTGGCAATGGTTACAAAAAATCTTGGGATAGTTAGTTACTTCTAAACTATATTGGATCCTTCGCTTCAATTGCTGGGGTAATCTTTTGAATTTTAATTGGCTTTTTACCGAACTGTGTAAGACAAAACAGCACACGTTTTATGTAAACAGTCCGCCTTTGTATACGCAATTAGAAAAGTGACATAGTCAAGGATTGGCATAGATAATGAGAAACCCCCCATGTTGATTAAACTTGCCCTCGATTACAAAATCCCTCCAAAAAACGGCCCGTATACATGCAGGATGATTCCTAATCCGCTTGGATTAACTTAAACAACCACATTTTAAGACAAACATTTAGAATAAGATTTTTTCATAGAATAGATTTCTCCATAGAATTTGTTTGCTTTTTTTTTCTTTTTAGAACCTGTTTAGCCACTTTTAGTTAAAATTAAGAGACCATACTTCGCCTAGTTTTTGCATTGTTCCATGCTCTGATAAAATTCTGTAATATTCCAAAAAAGAATGGTTATTTTTTTGCGTGTCATTTTTTCTATATGCTCAAAAACTCGATTAGGAGGTAAAAAACTGTGAACTCTAAAAAAAAAAACAGAAAATAATAGAGTTTTTGTTTTGTGATGAACTAGCATCAGAAAATAAATGTAGGTCTAATTGAACTTTCTATAATTAAATCTGTTTTTCTAACTTAGGCAAGTAGTGAACCAGGGCTGAAGACACTTCATTAAATCCTATACCACTTTTTAATATTTTTTGTGTTTTACAAAATGTACAGTTCTCGGTTCTCGATTTTTTAAATCCAACATTTTAACTTGGTAAAAAAATTTTAAATTTAAAAATTGCTGAATTATCCATGATGTTATGGTTCCTATGAATATTTGGTTTCTCCATAATTTTACAACATTTAGTTCATACAAAAAATATCCTCCAACACTCTTTTCTCTCCCAAAGTGCAAAATACATTCTATATATTGGCTCGAAAAAACCACTAATGAATGATTTATTTCTTAATCTTCTACTTTTTTTCTAAAGCCTCCACATTTTTCAGGTTTTAGACACCCATTTTTGAAAAAGTATTTTCCAATGTTATCAACTCTTTTTATGACAACTATTTTTCCATTTGATGAAATCTCTGACGCTTTTTCACTTCTGTTTAGCTTAATTTTGATCTTCTCCAACCTTGACCAGGGGTAAAAGTGCAAGCAACCATTCCCACTTCTGAATCAATAGTTGGTTTAGAAGTCATCTTTAAGGTTAACTTGTTACGGAGCAACTGCGAAAGTGTTAACCTGTGTTTTTGTTGTACTTTTTACTAATACGGACTTATTCTTATTGAAAAAACATTATGATTTTGATACTGAAAATAAAGTGGATGTATAATTTTCTGTTAATGTAAAATCTAAAAATAACCAAAACACAATTTCGGCAAAAATGGGCTCATGTCGCTTTTGTAAAAATGCTCTTGAATTAGGTATGTGAGTATCCTGATTTTTCGGGACCGAATTCTAAGACCGCAATCGGTGTTACATTTTTCAAGTACTGCTTAACATTAGTCTCGTAAGGACGTATTTTATTGTCTGATTTTTAAGAATTTTATATCAGCTTAGATTTTTTTGAAAAATTGAATAGTTTAACTTCATTATAGTATTTTTTTTTAGCTTTTTAGAATTTATAGTTATTGAAAATATGGTAGGTTTTCTGGCATTGTACTCATATCGAAGACGTTTGTATATCTTTAAAACCTCTTTTTTTTATGTTTTATATTTTCTCATTGCCAACAAAGTTTGATTAAAAAACATTTTGTAGCACACATTAAATTTTTTGTCAAAAAATAGTTATAAAGTTTTTGGCTCTAACGATTTGGCTTAAAGAACACGGTTCTAACTGAGAGAGCTCAATTAAACAAAAAAAAGTTAAACTCCCGTTTACCGAAGGGGATATTATTTAAATTAGTCATAATTTCCTAAAGATGTAATTGCTATCAAATTTCGTTAATTAAAAGTACATAATATTGTGAAGAATGATCCAATTTATAAAATTTTCACTTCTGTTATACTCACTTTTTCTCTTTCCAATCATATAATAATTCGAAAGTTTAAAAGAGCTTGAAATTTTTACACAGGTACCTTAATTTACATTACTAATTTACTAACAAACTTTAATTCACAATTGTCAAGTTTTAAAATCTTTTTTTACATGTGGTGTTATAGTTTTATGAAGGACTGTATTGGTAACTCAATTCTTACTCTTACTTGGTCAATAGTTTTTTGATACTCTTCAAACTGATTACTCATTTTAATTAAAGTTTCGGCCCTGTTGTGACAAGCAAAACTCAGACTGTTGTGGACAGTCATTTACGACTAGTAGATTTGACTATTGAAAAATAAAATGACTTTTAAGTGTAAACGTTTTCTCAAAAAAAAAAATTTATTAGAAGTTGATGCTTTGTTTTGATAACGTGTTTAAAGTTTCATTGATTTTTTTTTTATAAGTTATTTAGTTGCATGAATCAAATGAAAACTTTTGTTTCATTAACGTCGAAATGAGTTTAATTTGTGATAAACGTAGATATATACGCAAGATACGTGTAAACAATTTTTCATGTATTGACCCAATTTTTATTTTATTTTCATATTGAAATAAAATTATTCTTAAATTTTTCATAAAATTAATTAATAAAAAAACAACTGTGATAACTTAATTGTGTGCAACATACATCAATAATCGTCAAAACTGGTATATTAAAAATTCCTTTTTTGCAAGCTATGTATCTCTTCTGCATTAATTTTAAAAGATTATTTCAAATCTGGTTTGGAACTCTTCTCCAAATTGTATCTAGTTCTTAGGTTACTTATGGAGCCTATTTGAACCTTGAATAATTCTTTGTCCATCCAAGCCCAAATTGATTGGACTGGATTTACCTTTCCATGGTAAATCCAATAAAAAAGTTTGAGCTTGGTTTTTCATGTTTTTCGTTTAAAATTTGGGGAGTTTTTTATAACTTAACCTTGGATTGGCTCTTACTTGACAAAATAAATTATTATTCTAATGTTCCATAGTTTTTTTGACCTATTGTATTTGTGATGAAGTTGTATGCTACCTGTCATTTTAAATATAGTCAGAATATTTCTAGTACAAAGCTGGGAAATTAGTATTCAACTTGATATTTCTTTATAGCAGATACTGGGGCCATCTTTTAGATCTATTATCACCACTTTGTTGCTTCATATAATTCTTTTTTATCCATTTCTATATATTCTAACTTTTTGATTGTTTCAAGATCTCATCAAAAAGCCTCATGTGATTAAATTGGTCATCATTAGAAAATTTATGCAATCTTTTATAGAAAATGATTGAACTAATGTTAAACTTATAAAAATTGTTATCAATGAAAGTTGATTAAAAATGAAAATATATTTAAAATTAGAGCATCTACTTTTTTTTACAATATTTTCCAGTTTGTTTGTTTTTTTATGTAAGATCTTGGTAAAATTGATAAAACTGAATTCAAAAAATATTAATGAGCTAGTGAATTTTTTAATGACAGTTGTAGAATAATCTTAAAGCATCTAATTTTTTTTGAAAATTTGTGTGTGTATATGTGTGATATATTGCATGAATCTTAGCGAAACAGTAATTTATAAAGAAAATTTGTTTATCAAACTTTTGTTAATTTCAGTTTATTAAATAAAAATGCGTAAAATGAGAAAATTAGCTATCAATGGTGTTTTATGCAGATGCAAAACTTTAACAAAGGTTGTTATTTTGTTTATTGGTGGATTTCTTTTCATTGTTAGCATGTTTTCAAGCAAGTATTTAAATGAAGATCATTTAATAAGTATAAAAGAAACTGTGAAAAATGATTTTGTGGTACTAAATGAAATAGAAAAAGAATCAAATAAACCTATATTAGAAAATGAAGATAGTTTTCATGAAATAATTATCACAAAAAAGCAATCAAAAGAAGATAATATAAATAAAGACAAGAGTTTTAGTGAAGTAATGTCAGTTGCTGAAGCAGTTTTTCCCACTGGTTTTAGCCATGTGATTTCTCCATCAAATGCAAACATGGTTTTGTTAGTTATTGCATGCAACCGACCTTCTGTTGGTCGATGTTTAGATGGCATTTTTAAGTACAAACCTTCAAATGTAAATATTCCTGTTATTGTTAGTCAAGATTGTGGTGATGAGCCAACATCAAAGGTGATAAGCTCGTATGGTAGTAAACTAATTCACATAAAGCAACCAGATTTAAGTGAAGTGCAAAATGTCCCATCAAACATGAGGACATATCAGGGCTACTACAAAATATCACGTCACTACAAATGGGCCTTAACTCAGGTTTTTGAGCATCATGGGGCAGACAGTGTCATAATTGTTGAAGATGACATAGATATAGGTATTTTAATGATATGTAATATAAATCTATGTGTTTTTCATTATATAAGTGTATGTTTACGGTTCTTGTATGCATATGTATTTATATAACCTTTTTCTTTTTTAAATTTTGTGTATAGCCCATCAGCAACCATTCTTTTTTTTTTATTCCTTTATTTTAGCACCTGATTTTTTTCAGTACTTCTTAGCAACTCGACCACTACTGGAGCGCGATCCTTCACTATATTGCATATCTGCGTGGAATGATAATGGAAAAGAGGATTTGATTGATCCTCAAGCCACTGATTTATTATATCGCACTGACTTTTTTCCAGGACTTGGGTGGTTGATTACAAAAAAAATCTGGAAAGAAATGGAGATGAAATGGCCTTTGGGTTTCTGGGATGATTGGTTGCGTGCACCTTTACAGAGAAAAAATCGTGCTTGCATTCGTCCAGAAATCTCACGCACAAAAACGTTTGGTAGAATTGGTGTGAGTCAGGGTCAATTTTTTGATCAGTATTTAAAGTATATTAAACTAAATGATAACCCTTTTCCTTTTCTTGATTATGATCTAAGTTATTTATTGAAAGAAAACTATGATAGCGAATTCTTATACAAAGTTCAAAACTCTCCAGTGAAAAATATTCAGGAAATTACATCTGCAACTGATGAGCAGGAATTTTCACGTGTTATATATAATAACAACAATGAGTTTGTTTCTATGGCAAAAGAATTGGGTATAATGTCTGATCTAAAAGCTGGTGTTCCGAGGATGGCTTATAAAGGTATTGTTAGTATCTACAGAAATAATAAACGTATATTTTTGAGTCCACCACTTGGTTGGAATGGTTATCATGATGAGTGATAAACTCACAAGTATCTGCTTAAAATTTATTCTCATGAATAATACATGCTGATTTGGTAAGATTTCATCCAAGTAGTTATTATGACACCTACTGTCAGTGAAGAAAACATGGCAGAACTTACTGTTGATCTAGAATGTGGTGATCTGTAAACATCAAAACTTATGAGCTCAAATGGTTATAAAAATAATTCAAAAGCTAAATTAATTTAAAAAATGGCCAGAAGTGTGTTGAAATTCTTCTCTCCCTATTTAATTTTAAAAAACGTTCAATTTATTTGAATTTACCAAAAGACGGTTACTCCTTAACGAAAGTTGATAAATTATTAACAAGATTATCAGCCCATATCAATATTAATATCTGCTGCTAATAATTTACTTCAACATTAAATGATAACTTCATTTTATATTCTAAATCTAATCGCTTTTGCGTTCTTTTTTTTCTTTGAATTTCAAACTGCCGCTGAGTTAAAAATTGAACCTGAAATCTTAATTGATTTCAGAGGGACCACACGCTTGGAATGATTTTGATGAATCCAGAAAAACATATAGAATAGCAGTCTACTTTAAAAACAATTGAAAAAAAACATCAGTCGAAAATGTTTTTTGAACTCATTTATTTTCTTAGGATTTTTTTGCAGGTGTAATATTTATCTCTGATGATGGATATTATATTTCACTCGCTGTCTCTATTTTACTAATTTTATTTTGTTTTACATGGAAATAAATGTGGTAAAAATTGTTGTAACAAAATCTAGGTACGGTTTAACGGCAGTTTAAATTTAAGTTACGTGACGAATATTTGTTACGCAATAGGCTTCCGATTAATGTAAGGTGTTACTTTTAGACCAGAAGGTTAGAAAAATGGAAATCTAATAGTTTATTTACTTTTAATTATATTAAAAACAGCATTAAAAGTTACCGAAACTCTAAGAAATTTCGTTGTGAAAATTGAATGTTCGTTTAAATTCTGGCAAAAGTTTGTTGAGAATTTTGGTGGTTGATTTTAAGCTCAATCTACGTCTTAACATCAAGTTTTTTTAGGTTTTTTTTTTTTTTTTTTTTTAATTTGCTTTATTTTGATTTTGGATTTGGCCATTTTATCTTATTCTTTTTTTTTTGTTAAATTCGTCTTAAAAGTTTTTTGTTTCTTTTTATTACACATAAATGTTAAATATTTTCGAATACTAAAAGGAGTAATCGAAGATTTCAAATTTGTTGTACTTTTCGAAGCAAGCACTTACTGGAAAAATTTATTAGACAAAATAATTCATTCTTTATCACATAAACATGATTATCTGGATTGGCTCTTGTAATAGTAACAGTTTAGCTGTGATCTATCAAACGGAATCGCTAGTTTTATTTTTTTTACACGTTGTAAATGATGAAATGCGTTTTCTAATCCTCAGAAATCCAGTCTTAAATTTGTATGTTTTGCTTACATGTGTAAATATGTTAATCTTATTTAAATAAGAAACCAATTTACCGTTCACAGACAACATGGCGAGACGTTGGTTGAAATCTGAAAAAAACAAAAGCAAACCAACTTCGAATCCTTCTTAAAGTGATCTACGAAATTTTAATCGGAATTATCTACGATGATTCATTTTATCTTAATAGAAAGCTCTTTCATGAAAATATAAGTTGATTTCTCTCGCTAAAGGTAATTATCTAACTGACTTACGCAGACATTAAGTTTTAGGGAAAATTTGTGTTGTATGGATTTAAGAAATAGAATAAATTTGTAATAATGATGACCACTAAGAATATTAGCGAGGAAGCGAAAAGTCAAGGGACCTAGGAAAATAAATATATAACAACGGCGTAGGCGTGCTCCGTATAAACAAATAAGTCCAACTTGCGCATTAAAATGACGCAACTACCGCTATACTTTCTTTCAATCGACACCAACTTTAAGGTCAGAGAACTTCCATATTTTTAATATCGTTATTTAGTATTAATATTGAAACTTTACTTTTAAATATGTAATCGTTGATTAAGTGGTTTACAAAAAGAAAAAGAGATAGGAAAAAAAAAAAAAAAAAAGGTGAGGGCGGAGGGGGAGGTGGTGGGGAAGAGGGGAGGGAACGAAGCTAGAGCTAAAATAGAAAAATTATATTAAAAAAAGCAAAAAACAATTAATGACGCTGCATTGTTTAAAAACGATACTACCACACTTTAATGAAATAACCTTTGTTTGCTAATGGCTAACGCAGCTAAAATATAGATTTGAAAAAGGGAAAAAAGTCGGTGTTGTTCAGTTACAGCTGGATTTTCTTTTAATACGGGCAACCGTGGGCTTTGGCACAAAAAATATTGCAGCTTTAAGTTCGATTTTAGCCTACTTTACCCAACAGACTTAATATTTCGTGACATTACCGTTGAATTAAAGAGTATATTTTTAGACGATGCTTGCAATATTATTGCCAATAATATTTTTAATAATAAATTAAAATAAATAAATAACAATAGTAATATTAATAATAATAATAATAATAATAATAATAATAATAATAATAATAATAATAATAATAATAATAATAATAACAATAATAATGATAATAATAAAAATAATAATAATAATAATAATAATAATAATAATAATAATAATAATAATAATAATAATAATAATAACAATAATAATGATAATAATAAAAATAATAATAATAATAACAATAACAATAATAATGATAATAATAAAAATAATAATAATAATAATAATAATAATAATAATAATAATAATAATAATAATAATAATAATAATAATAATAATAATAATGATAATAATAATAGCATCAATAGGAAAGGTAATAAAAATTTTTTAATTGATTATATCATTCTATGCTATAATTATAACACGGTTTTTAAATTTGAAAGGAAACATAACCACGCTTTGAAATCGAAAAGTCGATTTCTAAAACCCCATTTTTACTTCAACATAAAAAAAAAGATTCATAACTAGAGAAAAATGAACTGGGGGGGGGGGGGGGGAATTTATGACGAGTCTGGGGGAATTTTTTAAAAATGCGCGAAGCAGTTATTTTGTCGTAACGTTTTACAATAAGTTATTCCCGCCAGTAGACGTTCTAAATAAAAACCACTAAAGCGAAAAAGAACTGCTATATTTAGTTTTATTCGTAGCTGCCACTGCCTGGTAACGAAGGTTATCGATAACTTGTTTTGTATTGCTTTTTCTGCTCGTTTTTATTTATTTTCTTAATTTATTATTAATTTGTTTACTTTTTTTTTTTTTTTTCAAACTAAACTAACACAAAAATAACATAAGTTCATTATTTTAAGTAGGTTTTTCGTGACGTATGCTTGTGTTACATATTCAGCTAAATGTTTACTAAATCAGAGTTCCCTTCAAAAAAGCAGCTCGTAATTTGTCTCTGAGAGAAAAAAAAGATAAGAAAAAAGACAAAATCTTAAATTGAATCAACTTTTTTTTCTTTGGTTTTATTTCAAAAAGTTTGATTTTGTATTGTAATTACTATTTTAATCTTATTATTTTTTTTTTAAAGCAATAATCATTATTCAAAGAAATATTCAAGGTAAAAGCTTCAGGCGTCAAACTTCATTTTTTTATGTCGCTAAAAAATTGTTGTGGCATAAAAATATTATTCGCTCCCCTTTTATAAAGTCGGTTTTCTAGTTAATTTTTTTTTTAATTTGTTATCGAGTCAAAAATGTAACGGAAGCGAAATGAAATAATTGATGGATAAAGCTATTTAAAAAAAGTCAGACTCGATGATTTTCTGAAAAAAAAAAATTGGATTTAATTTAAAATCATTAAATGCGTTGGACTTACGTTTTTTATTTGTTTTGGGCGTTGACCAGACAACTTCATTTATAATGGGGGGTGTTATTAATTAGTGGTGAAACGTTTGGTTGTTCTTCAGCTTTATGAAATCATTTCCTGATGAGATTTGAAGACTATTTCCTCTTTATTTGTTAAGTCTTTTTCTATTATAGACAATTTAAAACAAGCCTGTGGTGAATTTTTTTAATGCTTTTAAAGTTGATAAGAAAAAAAGTACTAAGAAATAATCTTCGATTGTCCGCTTAAAAGTCAGCTCAACTCTGAAAATACCGATGTTAAGCAATAATTGCTGTTAGTGTTAAAACCGCATTGTAATGCAACTGCTAAAAAAATAGGAAAGCCGTTGGTAGAAACATCAGTGTGCCACAGTACCATCTGTGCTTAGGAGCGATTGTCGAAACTTAAATAACGGTTGTACTCATTTTTTTGCGTCAAATTTAAATTGTTACGTATACGAAAACAGCTCAAATTATTTCCTCGCAGCTGGATTCTGTTTAACAGAATAGCTCAATATTTGCTCAGTTTAACACTTCTATTCAATCAGATCAAAAAGAAATTTCCATGTAAAAAATAAAGTTTTAAAGAAGTTAAGTAGGTTTTTACTTTATTAACAACAACAAGAAACATAAATGAGCAAGATATTTTCGCCATTCAAGAATTTTCGTCATTGATTTAAAAAAAAAAAAAAAATTTTGCTTTGTTCGATATCGCTGCATTTAATAGACATTTATTAGAAGGCGAAACTTTAAAAATTCAGCCATGAACAAGATGAAATCACCATTAGTTCTGGAAGTAGTAAACGATGAAGAAAATAAGCAGAGAAAACTTACGCAAGATTCAGGAATATGGGACGATGAAAGAAAAGCTAATGATGACATAGATCATTTAAGCGATTCTTTAAAATGCAACTGCTGCTCGTCTTTTGAAGATATTGATTCGTGCTCACCTAAGTCAACACGCCGATCAACTAAGAAACAACGTCGTATGACACCCATACCTTTAGCGAGCACGTCTAAAGGTATTTAAACAAACAGTTATTCAATATTAAATATTGAATTTTTTTTTTAATAGATTTACTTGAATACAGTGTTCCCCCTCTTCCTCCCGGGGAAAGAGGGAAATATGTATATATTTTTTAAACATATATGTTTACGTAATTAAATGTTCTTCTATTTTTGCAGAACTGCCGATTATACCGAAAAATAAATTTTTATTTGTTGAAGAAGAAGACGCTGATGACATTGGTCATTACAACTCTGATGATGATTATATAGAAGATATATTTAAACTTGAAAGAGTAAGTTAATTTTGATTTAAAATAATTTACTTATAAAAGCAACAAAAACTGGAATGACTTAAAATTTACCGAAAAAAAAAGTTGCACTCGAGTTGGAATCTATAAATTTTAGATCAAGTTTTAAAAATCCAATATAATTTAACACCAAACTTTTCAGGATGTCGTTAAGAAATAAATTAACGAAGACGTTATTGCTTCAGTTTCTTACGCACTTATCAAATAATGTTGTTGTCAAAAAAAAATAAGACACTTTAGTTGCCTGACAACGTTAACAATACAATATTCAAAATATTTTGGTACTTTTTAAAGCCTCTTTTGTAATAGGCATTTTTATGTAAAACATTTAGACTTTCAAACTCCTTTTTCTCTTTTTTGACAGAGATAAAATTGTCGTATTAAAAGCCTCATTTTGAGTTCTGAATTCAAATATATTTTTACTGGGGAAAGAAAAGATGCCAAACTTCAACTTCTTTAAGATCTTTAAAATTCCTTTCCTCCAATCAACTACGGTCATGTTACCAGACAATAATTTCGTAGTCATCGTAAGAAACGCCTGTTTTTTTAATTACAGATATATAAGGGAACACCCCACCACAGTGCGTTTCCGTGGAACGCAAGTTCCTACTGTACGCGTAATGCGTGATAAATAAGTTTAAAATGTGTATACGAACTAATAAAATTTTCAAGAATTTGGAACTTTAGTCCAAGTGAAATGCTGAGCATTGATGCTTACATTTCCGTCTTGGGTCAAACTCATTAAAATACTTTAAAGCAAGTTTTATTTATCTATTTTTAAAAAAATTTAAAATTATTTAATTTCTTTGCCCTGGGGAAGTTATTTTTGTATGATGGACCCTCAAAATGGATCCATTAGTTACATGTTTCACAAGTTATATGTTTCATCACTTTACAGTATATTTATCCTTTCGTTAATACTTTCAAAAGTTTCTGAAGAGCTTTGTAAACTTTGATGTATTTATAAATATTTTTGCTGCAATTTTATGCAAACACTGACGTGTACATTGTAATCTTTCTTAAAAATATTTCTGTACCGCCAAAGCTTTATTAGGCGGCAGCATGACGCACAGAAAAAAGAAAGAAAAAAAAAAAGGACCATGATGAGGAGGAGGAGGTGGAGGAGGTGGAGGAGGAGGCAATCGGCAGCTGGCTAACCAAATTATTACACAATTTAGAGAAAAAAGCAAGTATGAATGATCATGATAAACATTGTTGCAGATGTTAAGTATAACAGAAATATTCTTCTAGCATTACACTGACTGCTGTTTACACTTTCCACTATCCATCATCTTAATGCCTTTTTATGCTCAAAACAGAAGTATGAATTAGCGAGTTACTTAATTTAACTTAACATTAAAATTCTCTTCGTCATATTTTTTCTCTTGCTTCTATCCGCCATCTCTACTTTCAGCTGGTAACTTTTTCTAGTAATATTTAAATGCAGAATTTCCTCTCTTTCTTTTCAAAAGTAGAAGCAGTTCATTTAATACTTTTTTTTGGAATCGAGGTTGCCACATATGTTGCCCTAACCCATTTCCTAGCACTTAGTGCTGTTGTATGTGATTTTAAAATATGGCTTATAAATAAGAATACTAAAAAAAGTACGATACAATTTTAACAAGCTATAAATATGTAATACATACATAAACTAAAATAATATAGAAAAAAATAGACTATAATAGAACACACACAATATAGATTACAAATTACACAAAATGATTAGTTACAAATGAATCATAGCTCGATGTCTCCGAAATAAAAAATGCCTTAAAAAAGAGAGCATCGAAGCGTAGAATTAGCGATTAAACTTAAATAGTTTACGTGGTACACTACATCATTAAGAAGCTAATCTTTCTTTACCCGCCCTATGACTATTTTGTCCTACCAATCTCTGCTATGAACTCTGTAAATGGTTTAAAAACTGAGATGAGACAATTGTTAAAAAAATTAACCTGTAAAAACTGCGTAGATACCAGAAATGAATTATAACATACTAAGATAATAATACAGACGAGCAACTGCCATCGATACATAGTTGTTATTGTTTTTATTGTCATTGTTTTATGCATTTATTAATAATTTCATAATCACAGCAAATCAAAGAAACCGCATGGATTACTTAATTAATTGCTTCTTTCAGCTTACACGATTTAGCAGAAGTTGGCATGACTCAAAAGACAGTGACACTGGTAAGCATTTGCTAATCTCTTTTCGATATGCTGCAAATCCTTTTTTTAAAATGCTACTCTGAATGTTTCACATTTGTTTTATCTTAAACTGCTTAATAAATTAAATTGGAACGTTAGCAAACTGACAATAGAGCATAGAACTTGAAATAAACAGGTAAGCGAAAAGCATTAGAGCAATATAATTCTAACAACTTTATTTACAGTTTTTCGAATTTTTACAAAATCGACTTGAGAGTTATAATGAAACATGGCTTGGGAAAAAAAATATTTTCTTTAAAAAAATAAGCAATTTTAAAGAATTAACAAATTAATTCACATTTAACATAAGAAATGTTAAAAGTGAATTAGTTTGTTAATTCTTTAAAATTACTTATCATTTTTTACAAATGCAAATGCAAATATAATTACATATGCAAATATATATACATATATATAAACACACATACATAATACATACATAATAATACAAATATAATATATACATACATAATACATAATACATACATACATACATACATACATACATACATACATACATACATACATACATACATACATACATACATACATACATACATACATACATACATACATACATACATACATACATACATACATACATACATACATACATACATACATACATACATACATACATACATACATACATACATACATACATACATACATACATACATACATACATACATACATACATACATACATACATACATACATACATACATACATACATACATACATACATACATACATACATACATACATACATACATACATACATACATACATACATTTTAAAAAAAGTAAAAATTTTTGTTAATTTGCAAGCAATTAGAGAGAGAAGGGGAGAGGGAGAGAATATGTTAACAAACCTAATCAAACCAATGAGAATAAGAGCAAATGATCTTATGCTCAGCAAGCTTGCTAAACTACCACTTGATTCAGAAAATTACCATATTAATATTTATTTCATTTATTTTCATATATCAAATCTTTTAAAACTTATGTAATTGTTTTTTAAATTTTTTAATTAGATAAATAGTTAACTATCTCCTTAGGCTTATTGGAAACACTTCAAAATTTTAAAAAAGCTAGAAGCCTTGATTGTGTTTTAAATTTACCGAAAAGAACCCGAAGAAATATGTATTCAGTAACACAGGGCTTAGAAAATCAATTTGTCCCAGAAGCATATGAGCTATGCAAAGAGACAAATGTTCCAGACAAAGGTTAGTATATGAAATATTTAAAGTTTCTTTGTTTAAAGTATGAAATATAGTTAGTAATCTACTTATATGCTTTTGATATATAATTTATTTTTTTACAAATATATTTATAGTTGGTAGTTCCCCAACATGTTATGCTTACAAGTCTCAAAAGGTTAAGAATATTCTTTTAAATTGTTTTAAAGATCTGTTTTTTAAAAGCATTTTTATGTGCAGCATTAATGGAATAGAAGATATACTTTTTATGCATCAATTAGATCATATATAGCTAAGTGTGTGTTAGTAATAGTCTAATATTTTTTAGGTTGAACCAGAAAACTTCTTAAAAGTGATAGATTCACATAAACCTAAAATTATGAATAAAGAGTTACTTCCATTATGGATGCAAGAAGCTTCTGAAAATGAAATGTCTTCTGATACTGGTTCAATCTATAGTGGTGATTCTGAGAGTTCTAGTGATGATGAGGTAAATGAATTTTTGATGGTTTTATTGTATTCTTTGTATAAAATGGACTTCTGTAAAATATGGTGTTTTAAAAAAAAAAAAACCTGTGAAATTAGTTTTTTTAAATGTTAATTCTAACTGAATTACTTTATCTAACTATAAGGATTTCTTGTGTAATGTACTGGCTCACGACTGCAACAAGCTCAATGATAATAAAAACAAACATAATAAATTGTTGCAAAACCAAAGACAGCTCAACAAGGCAAACAAATCTCAAAAGCATGTAAGTTTTGATAATGTATGACACAAATCTCTTTTTTTTTAATGATAATTTCAGCAAAAAAAATGTATACTGTTGGTTTGCTTTAGAAAACGCAAAAACGAAGAAAAGTTACACCTTCTGACACTCCATGTACATCTTCTCTTGGTAATTACTTACTTCTCCTTTTTAAAAAAATGAAAAAAGATGAATGTTAATAAAATGTTAAATAATAAAGTCTTTTTAAAATATTTTGTATAATTTAGAAAAGCTATCTCAGCTAAAAGTTGTTTCTGATGAATGGAAAGTTACAGAAGAGGAAGAGGAGGTTCAAGAAGCTGAATGATTCTTAATCGTAAAAAGAAAAAAAAATATGGGTGTAAAAGAGCTTTTTAAAGGTTTCTCGTCTCGACCTGAATACAAGGATAATGGATCAAACAGAAGTTGTAAATAGTCTAAATGATAAATATGTATATTATTGTTTTCTGGTCTTTAAATTTTATCTGGATAAGTTTAACCATTCCAATAATTAAGAAGTGTGAGGAAACGTCAATAAGTTTCAACCCATTGATTTATTATTTCCCCTACGGAAAAAAAATAGCTTCTGAGTTTTGATTTGCAAACATGATTTTGATATAAAAATGATCTATTTATAAAAATTAATATGTTCCAAATGAAAAATTCCACGGACCATGAAAAGGAAAATTTGATTTGTGTTTTCTCGGTTAGCGTAAAATTATCTTCTGAAAAACTAATGAAACAGAAGGTAAAAAAAACATGGAGGAATCTCACTTAAAGTGCAACAGCTTAAAAAAAACATCAATTCTTCTCGAAGATTGTCTAATAATTATCATGATTTGTTACTAGATTCAGCATTTTGCTGGTGAAGTCTGTCAAGCAATCTTAACAGTATCTCACACTTTAATTAGCTAACTATCCTTCTTTAACTTAGTCAAAGGGCATTGTGAAGGTGGTGCGCTGCCTTGGAATTTACAACAAAATCTCAGGAAAGAGTTATTGATGATGTATGATTAATGGTACATGGAAGAAGGCAATCGTAGTTTTTTTTTGCTTATTTTTTCCGTGCATCAAAATCTTTTTTATTGACACTCTGGCAAAAATTTGTCAGAGTGTCAATAATAAAGGTTAAGTGTTGAAAAATCACAGTTAATGCAAAAAGTTTAATAATGTGCAATTGTCATTATGTAAATTGCAAATGTCTAGTTGAAGTTAATCATGGCCGTTTTTATTGGAATTTGAATTTAAGGAGGACAATCGATTCCTAAGAATGCTTTTTGAAACCTAATTCATTAGACTTTTTGTTTACAGCTAAATAAATTAACCATATAAAATTAGAATCTTACAAGTCAAGATGTCTTAAATAAGTCATATTATTAGCATGTAATGTCAAATGGAAAAAAAAAAATGCAGAACAGCAAAAACAGAACAGCTTATCCTAAATAGATTTAAGTGCTTGGATTCGAATGTGAAAAGCAGACAGCAGAGAGTTGTGATTAAAGAAGTAAGACTCTTATAAAAAAACTGAATCTTCCTATCCAATAAGATAAATGTACAGAAGAAAAAAAATTTTTAAATGTACTTAAAAATATTAAAATAAGAAAGTAGAGAACTAAGTACTCAAGACTTTACTAACTCATTTAATGTAATTTTTCTGCTATGAAGATAAAGACTTTTATAATCTTCAGATGTCAACAAATAGAGGTAGAGCTGGCTACTGCACCACAATTAGATACACAAAGGCTTCATCCTAGAAGACTAAAGTTAATTAAGTAAAAAGAGTCACAAAACCAATGATTATTTAAGCAGAGACGATGAAGAATTTCGAATAGCACTGAAGATTCAGAAGCTTCAACAAAATCAAAAAGACAAAAATGATTGCGTGATAAATTTGGTGACTGCAGCAAAACTTAGAAAGCCACACAAAGTTTTCAAACTTCTTGTAAAAGTGGAATTTTTTTTACAACTCCAACTCAAATTGGTGTTTATAAATCTACAATAAAAACAAGAGAAAAATTAAAGAACACAAGATGGAAATTCTAAAAAATGAAAATTGGAGTCTATTTTCTGATTGCTAAATGCTTTTGCTCAATTCTTTTGGATTTATTTCCACTGTGAAAAAGAATTGAAAAAATTAACATTAAATTTTTTTGACATATGAACACTAAAAGCCAGTATGTTCACATTTTTTATTTAAAAAAAAAAACTATTTTATACACATAATTTACATAAAGGGATCACATTTTTTAACAGTTAACATTTATAATCGGTATTTTCTTACTTTTTACATCCAATTAGATAATCAACTCATTCTGCTGATGCACAAAAAATATTATTAGCTAAGTAAATGTTTGCGGCCATATCTGTGAAAGGCTAAATATGAAATAATTGCAAATAAATAAATAGGCCTGGGGACACCAAGGATCAAGCCTACATAATGACTTTGATAATGGACCTATATACTAATTTTAAATTTGAAATAGAGTTTCAGATATTAAAAAAAGCATTTAATCGCACGTTTTTTTTGATGGTTTCCCGATGCTTCAAAAAATCTTGCAAATCTCAAAAAACCAATCCAAATGTTTTAAGCATTCGATTTTCGATGAGGTTTTTTAAGGTGATCTCACATCATGTGTAGGGGAAGTGGGGGCAAATCTGCATATGGAGGCACAACCGTTTTTCAAACATTTCCCTTTGAAAAATGTTATTTAATATCGCAACAAACATACCATGCGTTGGTAAAACAGTTTCCTTCATTTCGCTTATGTCAAAAAGAGTACCTGTTGCGTTTCTGAGAAGTTGTGCATAAAAATGTTTATTTTGATAAAAATATTATATTTACATCATATTTTTCCAGACCTTTTGAGGATTAAGCAATATTTGATTTTAGTGTTGAGCATGTGTTATCAGCGTTATTTCATCAAGTGAAAACCATTTTTGATATCAACATGACCTAATAAGCAAGCTATGAAACTGTAATCTTTCTAAAAACTATCCTCTGGGGCAGAACCCCATAGACGCACAGGAGTTATAACCTCATACTTTTGATATTTATCATAGTTAGATAATTACGAATGACAATAATTACAATCGTCACACTTGAATGCGTTCATGTAAAAACTTGAATAGAAATAGTTTTGAGAAGTTGGAAATATACCCGTTCTATAGCGAAATCACAACAGCCAAATTGGTGTTTGTTGTAAGGATGTAAACAGAAAGTTGATGTGTTATTATTACCAATTTAAAATTTATTATTTTTATATGGAGTGTGTTTCTGTAAGTAAGTTCTGCCATTAAACAGTGAAGTTAGTAATAGTTTATATAAGTCTTGAATGTTTTTTAAGAAAATGTTGAAAAACAGTATTAAGAAGAATTATTACTTAAATTTAGGTGGATTTCAACAAACCGCTACAAAAAATTACTTGGAGGTACCGCTTTAATTTTTTCTTAGAGTGTTAAGCAATCTCTTGTGGAATGTTTTCGCAAAAATATACATACCACTAATAAATACTTAGTAAAAAAATATGCTGATCAACAAACTTGAACATTGTAGGAAAAATGTAGGAAATTAAAATTTGTGGTATATAGTTTGTATTCTTTGCAATCATTCTATTTTTTTTGCTTTTGAATTACAGAAAGTGAAAGAGCCGATTCGATAAATTTTCATAACAAAGCAATCATTATCAAAAAGGAACTATTTTCTGTGTTAAAAGAGATCAAATTCTTCAATTTTTATCTTGACAAAAGTGTAAAGAGACAAAAACCAAGAGAAAACCTTTTTCACGTGAATTTATACCGATACTTGATATCCCAAACTTTTTTAAAACGACGTCAATGGACCGTGCTGATGATACAAACTATGATATTCAAGATGAAAGTGAGGACAATATTACCTATCAGAGAATTGACATTGTTTAATTCGTTAGATAATTTTCACTTAATTGTATCCTTATTGAATATATGGAATTATTTACTTGTTAATTGCTTTTTATTTTCTTCTCTAATTGCTAACTTATTTTTCCAATACAAGACGTTATATAAAAAGAAGTTATCAAACAAAGATCAGTTAACGGATTTACGGCTAATAACTTATATAACGTGTCGTGTAATTACATGTTACAAAACTAAAAGAAATATTTCCTTAAAACTCATTTTTAAAACGTTTTTCTTTTATAGTCTGCAGTTGACGAAACAATTTTAATATTCTTCGCCTTCACCTTCTTCACCTTCACCTTCGACTGAATCGACACCTACTTCTTCATAATCTTTTTCGAGAGCTGCTAAATCTTCTCTAGCTTCGGAAAATTCGCCTTCTTCCATTCCTTCGCCAACATACCAGTGAACAAAGGCACGCTTGGCATACATCAAATCGAATTTATGATCTAAACGAGCCCACGCTTCAGCAATAGCAGTGGTATTACTTAACATGCAGACAGCGCGTTGAACTTTAGCAAGATCTCCACCGGGAACAACTGTGGGTGGTTGGTAATTTATGCCAACTTTGAATCCAGTTGGACACCAGTCTACAAATTGAATAGTGCGTTTTGTTTTGATAGTAGCAATAGCAGCATTAACATCTTTCGGTACAACATCACCACGATATAACATACAACATGCCATATATTTTCCATGCCTAGGATCACATTTTACCATTTGATTCGATGGTTCGAAACAAGCATTGGTAATTTCAGCTACTGTTAATTGCTCGTGGTACGCCTTTTCGGCCGAGATTATCGGTGCATACGTTGCTAAAGGAAAGTGGATGCGAGGGTAAGGAACAAGGTTTGTTTGAAATTCGGTTAAGTCAACGTTTAGAGCACCGTCAAAACGAAGGGAGGCAGTGATTGATGAAACTATTTGCCCAATTAACCTATTTAGATTTGTGTAAGTAGGGCGTTCAATATCTAAGTTTCGGCGGCATATATCATAAATTGCTTCATTATCAACCATGAAAGCACAATCAGAGTGCTCAAGAGTAGTGTGCGTGGTGAGGATAGAGTTATAAGGTTCTACAACAGCCGTCGATATTTGAGGTGCAGGATAGATAGCAAACTCCAACTTTGACTTTTTACCAAAGTCGACTGATAAACGCTCCATTAACAGTGATGAAAATCCCGATCCAGTCCCTCCACCAAAAGAATGAAAAATAAGGAAGCCTTGAAGACCGGTACATTGATCAGCTAGTTTTCTAATTCGGTCTAAGACCAAGTCTATTATTTCTTTTCCAACGGTATAATGACCGCGAGCGTAATTATTAGCAGCATCTTCTTTGCCTGTAATGAGTTGCTCAGGATGGAAAAGCTGGCGGTAAGTGCCAGTTCGAACTTCATCTAAATATGTGTTAAATAAAAACTCAAACAACTATTAAAACATTAAATTTATTGAATACTAAAGTAAATAAATACTTAAGGAGATTAGTTTTAAAAATAAACAGGATATTATCACTTATTTATGCTTTTAGGTGAAGAACTCCAAACCAACTAAAGTATTCTCGTTTTCTCCTAGGCTCGAGATAGCAAAAAATAACCGGAGCCTTATGCTAAAAAACTGCAGATTATTAATTGCACATCAATGCTGTGCAGGAATGCATACGTATTATAATTTTAAAAATGATAAATCAAAACTTAATTCGCTATTTAAAATGTAAAATTTAAACAGGTTAAAAATGCCTAAATTATGTATATATATATATATATATATATATATATATATATATATATATATATATATATATATATATATATATATATATATATATATATATTATACATACTGCCAAACAACAAGTTGAGTTTATTTTAAGATCTAAAATTAAAATTAGATGTTAGTAATGAGTTTCGGTTTGCTTTATGAATGTTAAGTGTCTTTATTAGTTATAGAAGTTCTTTTGATCTGCTCACTTGTTTTTCTTTCTTGAGAGCAAATTAAGCGTGTAGATGGATACAATAATTTTTCTTTACTTCAGATCTTTTAAACATCTTAATGGAGAAATGACCAGGTTAGTAAATCTTACTTAAATGATTGTTGATTGCCTGATATTGGTAAGTCTTAGCTTTTTTTAAAAAAGTTACAACAATAGCAAAAACAGTCAGAAGCGCGGCGGTTAGGAAAACTGTTTGTATATATTAAGAAACTACAAAAGTTTCATATTTAAATAAAAATAATTCATAAACAAGTACTGCGCCACCAATATTCTTGCTATATACTGACCTAAGTTTTTGTTTTTTTTTCATGGGGATAGAAAACAATCTAAAATATTTTTTGTTTGTAGGTTCTGAAACATCAATATTAAGGGCACTCGTGTTATACCGTTATACCGCTTTGCTAGCTTGATAAACAGTTTAAAATTCAAATTGCAGTTTTTCTATTCTTCGCCATGGCGCGACTAATTCTTGCTTCATGTATTTCTTTTTATTTACACAAATCGAACATTTTATTTTTGATATTGAGTTTTACAATGACTTCGTCCAAAAAACCGTCCTCAATAGAAGCTATTAAAATTTCTTCGAAGTTCATTTAAGCCGTTGTTTCTATTCACGAAATTAAGGTATTTCTAAATAAATGCAAATTAAGTATCGTTTCACTCTAAAGAGTGGAACGAGATGACGGATTTTTATTATTAACAAATCCCTATACCGTGTTAAACTCTTGTCCATAGTTCCAACTTAAAATGTCACGAGTTTTCCAAATTGAATTGAATTTTGAACGTGGTAACGAATAATTTTAAAAATGCGAAATTTTATAAATTTTATGATAATATCAATTTTGTATGAAATCTTACGATAGAAATGGTTTAGGAAAATTCATTTATAAATCCCAACTTGTTCCAGCCTTGAAATATTCACCATGAAAAAAAGAGAATAGCAAAGTACAAATGACATACCAACTACAGTGGGTTCCAAATCAACAAAAACAGCTCTCGGCACATGTTTTCCTGCTCCAGTTTCACTAAAAAACGTGTTAAAAGAATCATCGCCACCCCCAATGGTTTTATCACTCGGCATTTGTCCATCAGGTTGAATACCGTGTTCTAAACAGTATAACTCCCAGCAAGCATTACCAATCTGGACACCTGCTTGGCCCACATGAATTGATATACACTCTCTCTAAACAAATATGTATATATATATATATATATATATATATATATATATATATATATATATATATATATATATATATATATATATATATATATATATATATATATATATATTCTTTTAATTAGAATAACATTTGCTCATTTTAAAAATTGCTGAGTTGTCTCTTCACTATTAAGATAGAGAATATAAAAATATATGGTTAAAAGCTGAACGAAACTTCGTAAAATATCTAAAATATCTAAAATAATTTAAATCAATGCATTAACACTATTAGATTGAAAATAAATGTCAAAAAGCTGTGTGTACTAGAATAGATTGCTAATAAGTCATTTTTATAATTAGACATGCTAATTGCAAATGAAAAGTTGAACTAATTAACTAGAAATGTTTTAAGTTTTACAGATATCACACCATCGCCATTTACTTACCATCTTGATAACCGAATATTTCTTTACAGAAATGTAAAAAGCTCCTCAGCAAGTTACGTAAAAGAGGAAGACTTTTTCTTTCTTGTAAGTTCTGCGAATTTTTAAAATTTATTTTATTGAAACGAAAAAAATTAGAACGTTCTTTTTAAGTTCGAAACACCGTATTTGGCTTTGTCAGGTTGTCATTGGTCAGAGCTACAACATGAGAAAAATAATCTTTTATCTTTTGGAAAATAATTGTTACGTAATAAATTCTTTAAAATTATTATTATTATTATTATTATTATTATTATTATTATTATTATTTTTATTATTATTATTATTATTATTATCATTATTAGATGATGATGATGATGATGATGATGATGATGATGATGATGATGATGATGATGATGATGATGATGATGATGATGATGATGATGATGATGATGATGATGATGATGATGATGATGATGATGATGATACCATTTTAATTGTATGATTAAAAAAATATTCGTTAATCTTAATTCAATGTTACTTCCGGGATTTGGTGAATTAAAAGCAATTTGAATTGGAATAAGATTTACTTCAATGACCCTACCCGCATTTTCTTATTGTCTAGCAATGAGCAAGAGGCATATTTTGACTTTAATAAGTCAAAAGAAAGGTTACTTAAAAAGTTTAAAGAAAGATTACTTCTAAATGAATTTAAAAGTAACCAATAGTAAAAGCTGCAAATTAACCACGTATACAAAGGATGCTGTTTTAAATCTATGCAGTATCGATCTTGGTCCACACTTTGTACCTTCCTTGAGATATATTCCTTATTTGGATATTATTGTAAGAACAGAGTCTTTTTCTTTAAAGCTGGAATATTACAGCAAGATTGAAAATACGCAGAATTTGAAAAAAATGTCTAAAAAGAACTTAAAATGGGTAAAACTTAACAACGGAACAAAGAAAAGCTCCTAAAGAAACTAAGGAAAGTGAATCTGTCGATATCTGTTTTAAAGGTAATGGATTTGTTAGAATTTAACACGATAGAGTTTTTGAAAAAGTTTGCAAACAAATTGGTCCAACAAGAATTCTAAGTGAAGACCCTAATTATAGTCTCTCATAACTTAATAGAAAGCAACGATTTTTAAAAACTGGGTACAACAGTATACATCCAAGTGACTCCGTCCCATCTCGTATGTATGGTCTAATCAAATCTCACAAATCTGAAAAATCCTATCCAATGAGAATAGTTGTATCAACTATCGGCACGCCTAATTATGAAATATCTAACTACTTAGTGAAGACAATACAACATGTCTTAAAAAAAAAGAAATCATGTTTGAAAAGTTTTTTGACTTTATTAGCAAAGCAAACCTATGGAATATAGAAAAAAAAAAAAAAAAAAAATTCAAGTTACGATTGATGTAGTAAGCCTGTATTCATCAATTCCACTTAAAGAAGCTACTTTAATTCTTTTAGATCGATTAATTAAAGATGACTTTTACATATGTTCTACGAAAGCTTAACATATCCAAAACAAGAAAGTTTATAGAGTTTTGTTTAGATCGTTGTTATTTGTTGTGGAACGAAGAAATACATAAATTGGAGAATTCTGGTTCTATAGGTCTTTCATTCACGGTCATACTGGCGGAATCTTTTCTACCACGAAAAAAATGCTTTTAAAATTGCGACAAAATTAAATCCACCTCTTGACTTAAAATTCTATCTAAGATATGGTGATGATAGTAGCAACCAGACAATCTCTAATGGCCTTATTATAAAAAGAACAAAAATAGACTTCGACAAAGCACTAATTGCAACAATTTTAATTACAACTATCAAAAATGAATTGTCTATAAAAAATGTTTGTCTTTCTAGACAATCATTTTAAAAACGGACACTAAATGAACAATCTCGATTTTTTAATGAGGTATAGAAGATCTATTTCATATATAATTTGGACTTATAACGAGTAATTAAATTTTCACTGCAGCATCGTTTCAAAAACTGAAAACGAGCACAAAATTAAAAATACAATTTTTCTAACAGAAGTTCATTTTTTAATTTTTTGTCCAGCGTGTGCTGTTGATTAAAAAGTTAATGTCTATTTAAAAACCTCAAAATGGACTATTTTGTGCTCAATTGAAGTTCATTAATTACTCAGTTCAGTTGTTTTTCAATTCTCAGTGAATGTGCGTGAAAATTTATTTTTAAAATGCCCTCTCCAGTTTGGGATTTTTCTTAACATTCTATCCTCAGACTGTGAATCTGACTATGATTGGATTTAAATTTTGGAAAATCAACTATTTGTGTAAACATTATTGTCATATTCCGTCCTAAAATTCCCACTTTAAATTTGTCACCATAAAAGTCATTTTTACCATGAAATAAAATTCAAATATAATGTATCGTATATTTTCTTTTTTGTTTCTAAGGGATTTTTTGGGTAATTTAGATTTTATTGGGAAAAATCAATATTTCTGGTTTTATGAAATCAAGTAAATTTAGACAAAATCATAGACACCAAATAGACAAAAAATTATGCTTTGTAGACTTATGAAGTGAAAATTATTTTTTAACTGAGCAATCTTAGGACACCATCAAAAATTTGATAGACACAACAAGGACAAAAAATTAAACATTTGTTGTGTCCATTACAACATACAGAATTGTCTATGTCTGTGTTGTAAGTCTATCCATAGACTAGTCTGGTTACTAGATGATAGTCATGCTAGATTTTTAAAAGTTCAAAACAAACAACACTCCGCAATACAATGGAAATCAAAAGCGAAATTAAAACTATGAACTTCCTCGATGTAACGATAATGAATAACGCCAAAGGTAAATACCAACGTCTCAAAAATTAAGAAAAATATTTAAAAAGTTGGATATGGAGCAGTTTTCAAATCAAATTCTAGTTAAAGATCATTGCTAACATGTAAAAATAAATCTAAATTACCACGTAAGAGGCAGTCTGGAACTTATTTACCTGAATGCAAAATTATCTTATTTTGTAAATGGAGTACTGCATACGAAGTAAGCTCTGTAAACATAACCTCTAAATATTGCGCTTAAAATTTTGGGGTCGTGATTTGAGTGAGGTTTAATTTGAATATTTGTAATGGGTTCTTTCCTGTAAACTTTCCTACCCCCTCCTCTTCAGCATCAACCAACTGACGCTTTCCAGTTAGTTGACGCTGAAGAAGAGGGGGGGGGGGGGGGGACAGAACCAGAGCCTAAAGCAGTTCCTCAGCAAAAGAATTTGAAAAGAAAATAATTCAATGGGCAAGGGTCCTGGGAGCAATATAAATTAGCGAATCGCAATTTTAAAAAATTAACTTTAACTTTACACATTTATTATCATTTCCTTACAACGCAGCTCAAAATATTGGTTCAAACTATTATTTTAATACATTAAATAGTTGAATATGTTGCTAGTATGCACATACAGTTCAAATCACTTTATCTGTACGTTCTTTGTAATGCAAATCAATATATCGTACAAGAGACCTAGCTAACGCGCCTGCGTACATCAAACGATTTTCTTCAGATCTAAGTATAAATGGTGACTCGATTTGTATAGAATCTATCTCTCCAGTGTTCCTGCTTCCGTGAAAAATCGTATTATAGCCTCCGTTAAAGTAGTTCCCATTTATTATAGGATGCGTTGGCGAGGGAACTGCTTTAATACCTTCATCGTTAAGAAAACGTCCCAGACTTCCTTCGCCACATATTAAATCATAAAAAGAAAAACTGCAATTCTTTGCAAGATTTTTTATTGATGACATATCTTCCTTTAAATCTTTTGTGTTAAAGGAACTTTTTGGTAAAAGATATCCTAGCTCAACCCAGTGTTCAGGATGACTTTGGCCGTGTAAGTCAATAAATAGACCTTTTTTTACAAGCTTTTTTGCGTGATCTATCATTTTATGGTACTCTTCGAAAACTATCATCGCTTCTGGCACATTCATTGTCGCTTCGTTTATTTCACGATTCAAATCCACTTTTATACGATGAATTTCCGCTATTATAACATGAGGTGCTTCTGCTGAGGATGAGAGTTTGGCAAACTCTTTATGTAATGACAATGCCAGGTCTTTAGTAAAATGGTCAGCTTCACAAACTGCTTCGTATTGTCCTCCGTTGTTTTTACAAAGCGGGCTTTCATTACGATTTTGGATGGATTTAGGACGCAATTCACCGCCGTGTGGAACTGAGACAACGAGTTTGGTTTTTTCGCCACCGGGAATGTAACTTACGAAATTGTTAGTTACTACATTTATGCTATTTTCAATTTCTTCCATTTTCAAATACAAATGCTATTGTCACACAAAATGTTTAAACGAAAAAGCGATTTAAATAATTAAATTATTATCAGTTCTTGATTAAGTTTGTATATGAAAAATAAACATTCTTTGATCGATATTGCGTATTAAAATTTAAATGTCGATTCCTTTTGGCGTTACGCGCGTTAATAAAATATGTACCGATGTTATTGTCCGTTTCACTTGAATGCGCTCTTCGAACTATTTTATTCGTTACACAACTTTATTAAAAAAAAAAAAATTTTCTCTAGTTAATAAAAAAAAAAAATTTGCCTTGGAAATCTAAGATTCTTTTATGCTATTAAGCTGCTACTAAAAAATCAGTCTGAAAACAAAACTTTAAAAAACAATAAACATTCAATTTTGCAATTAAATGTTGCAAACAAAATTATTGTGAAGACAGCGGCTCTCACACAAAGCGAATAAAGTTTGCTAAAAATACTTATTGTATTCGTTGAAGATTGCGTACGGACCGGCGACTCGGTTTATCATTCATTGTGTTAAAAATTACTTTTATCTGAATCGTCATAATCATGTTTTTTTACAGACGTCGCTGCATTTTGTTTGTTTAGTACTTGTTAAGTATAATTAAACTGCATATAGAATGTGGATGAAACTCAATGTGGAAAAGTACACGCTGAGTTTTATTTGTTTGTTTTTTAGAAAATCATTCCTGAATTTAGGAGAAACGTTTTCTCAGTTTTTAACATTTTAAACACTTTCTCTGTTTTTACTGTAAAATAACTAAAAATAAATAAGAAAGTATTTTAACTTTAGGTGTTACATCTTCTTGGGACTGATGTGTAAACTCACATTATTATTAAGTTTTTCAAAAAACTTAGGAAAAATTTTGGAAGTAAAAATGAAAAAAGAATTACAAACTTAAATCTTAAGTACACCTCAGTAAGAAACAAAAGATCATAAATCCAAATCTTACAAAATGCAAAACGCTTTGAAGGCATGGGGAAGAAATGGGCGTTGGAAAGGGTACTGATAAAAAAAAAAATTCAAATTTTTTTTTTTTTAAAAAAAAAAGGAAACACAACCGTTTAACATTGATTTATACTTATTGTAATAGAATAACACAGATATAAAAAAGTATTAATTGATAAACAGATTTCAGAAAATCTTCTTTATTTCTTTTTTATCTTCGATTGTTTTTGGAGAAGCCAAGACCTTCAAATATAAACAAAACTTGAAGAACTATCGTTACTGCTGCTGCTGATTACCGACAGTTTAAAGAAGTATAAATCTGTAAAAAGCGTAGTGGGCGTCTGTTAATCTTCATTATCCTATCATGTGAAAGGTCATCATTACGTTAAAAGAAAATGGCATTATAATAAACTTAGCTCGAACAAAATCTTTAAGCATCCTTTTCCTACTGTGACAATAATTTGTCTTTAAAAAAGGTTTATTTGCTAGAAAAAAAACTGTAATTTTCTGTGTTTGATATTTGCTCTAATTCTGAATAACTGCTTTAGGATAAGATTAAAAGCAAATATTACTAAAGATACTCTTGGAAAGTTAATTTTTTTTTTTTTTTTTTTTTTTTTTTTTTGTCGTAAATACATAGTATTTAAGTAAAACTATACATTTGAACAAAAGGAAAATCGAAACTAAAAAAAAGATGTAAGCAGAACTAAGATAAACTGCCAAAGAAATAATGCGTCAGCATTCACTTTCAATTTCGTAACAGAAATTTGTAAAAAGAGTTGATGACTTCCATCAATTACACAAAAGCAAGGTTTGTTGTAATACAAAAAAAAAAATGTTACAGCGAAATAAACAGTCGATCTTTTATTTTCGCGGTTTATATATTGCATCTTTAATATTTGTAATAAATTTCCAACGGGTTCAACTTAAAATGGACTCTTCTTATCTTATAAATTTTTTAAATGTTAAGTGAGTTAAAAAACGACAAAATTTGAATTATTACAGTGAGATTATTTTATTTGGGTCTGGTTAAGATTATCATAAGCTATTTTACATTAAGGTTGTTTCTGTTTAATATCTTTATATAATCATAATAAATAATTTATAAAGTTTACTTAACGAAATTTGTTACCTAGTGAGCTGCATTTCAGCATCAGTCAAATGATACAAATTGGTATCTTAGTGAAATATTATTATTTGTATATAAAGTGCATTATATTCCAAACAAATGTCTTAATGTAAGTATATATACATATTTACCTTTGTTTCAACAAATGTATAGCCATCCATTTATTTGTACATAAATATGCATATTTGACTATTTGTGTGTATATGCTTAATTACAGTTTAACAAAGTTTATACAAAATATAGCTGTACTTTGACTTTGTTTTATAAATTTGCATATAAAGCTTCTGATTTCTCTGTGTTTTATCAAATGCATCCTAATAATTTAGAGTATATCTATATTCCTTCTGAATAAAAATGTTATAAATATACTCAATATATCATACTTTTTCTATCTAATCTATAAAGTATATGAATGAAGCAAACTATTCATGTTATAATGCCTGGATAAATATATGTATTTCTTACATATATTTATCCAGGTATTACAATATAAATAGTTTGCTTCATTCAATAATTAAATAAACTTGGTTATACAATTATTTACATAATTAATAATTACATACATATTTATTAATTGATATTGTAGAGTAACCAATTAGCACACACACAGATATATGTATATGTATATATGTGTGTGTGTGCGCGCACACACTAATTGGTTACTCTATACTAGTTAGATGATTGGTTATGCTAGAATTTGTGCTTTAGGGTATTATCTATATTTCTGTCATTTAGTCATTATACATTAATCGATTCCAAATCAGTGATCTTAAAATAATGTGCACATATCTGGCACAATTTTAAATGGAGCAAAATGATTTAATCTTTGAAGATGATGGAGAGTTTATAAAAGCAGCATCTGTGGAGCAACTTATTAACCATTGTTTGAAATGTTTTGGTAATGGACTTGCTTTTATCTTTTTAGTGTCTTTAAAAAATTAATTTCAAGTTCACTCTTTGTATATTTTTTTAAAATGGTGCCTGATAATTTAACTTTTTCAATAATATTTGTTAATTGGTGTGCATTCCTAAGATGACCAATAAGCAACCAATCCATGTTTTTTTGACATCTAAACTCAGTTATAGATTTTTTATAAATAAGAAAATAAACCTTTAACATTTGTTCTGACATCATTTTTTATTGATAATATTTATTTCAGAAGGACAGTCATTACTCAATGAAGATGCTGCAAAATTTGTAAAAGTGTTTTTCATCACATACAATTGGTACATAACTAGTGATAATCTGCTTAAAGGTTTCCTACACAGGTTTATTGATTTATTTGTGAAATATTTTATTTTGCAATGTTAAAAATACTATTAAATATTGTTCAAATATTCTTTGCATTTAGCATGTGGAATTTTTACATCTATATGATGATTTTATTTTATGTTTTTTTTTTTGAAATATTTTTCTTTTCTGAAATAAATTTTCTTTTCTAAAATGAATTTTTTCATTCTTTAGAATAACTGATTCAAAACATGATTTATCCATTCTAACTCAAGTTTATTATGCTGTGAAGTAAGTAATGTAAAATAAGCTTTAATTGGTTTGAGATTTTTTTAAAAAAATATATAAAATAATTGTAATAAAACCATTAGTTACTTACATTTGATTATATCAATCACTGATTAATCAAAAGTACACATGTAAGTACTTTTAAGTTTTTTTAAGACAAAAATTATAAAAATAAGAGTATTTTTATTTTTTAGGAAATAAAATGTTTTTAGAAATTGGCTTATTTATTTGGATATATTCAGAGGCCTGGGCAAGAAGAAGGTCTCTGGTTTTGGAATTTCTGTTAAAGTTAAAGTTTGAAAGTGAATCTGATTCTAAATATGCTAAAATATAATTTAATGATAATTACAAACTAAGTACAAACTAAGCCATAACAAGATGCTTTGGTTTAGATCTTGCATACTCTTGTCAGCTTTTGATATATTTTTTAAAATTTACTAAAACATAAGTAAGAAACACAGATTTTCCTAGAGAAAAATCATAGTGGTTATTTAAATTATTGTTCTATTTTATTTATTTTACAAATATTGGATTAACTATGAGTTAAAATATTCTTTAATTTTAATCCATAGTTATTTATTGTATCCAAAGACCACATTATTAAATTACTACCTTTACCAACAGTAAATGCGGCAAAAAAGTAAATTAAAAATATCCTGAGTTACTTTTCAAATATGGCTAAGACCACTGATATTGACATTTCTCGATTTATTAACAGTTTTGTTGCTCATATTCTTACTAGTGTAAATAAAGATTTTAAAAGCTTAGAGTTATAAAAGTACTATGGGTCTTGAGTTCTTTGTACATTTTTTCAGTTTTTGGGTCTTGGGTCAAGGATGTGTCACTTTAAGTGATTTGTGTCATTTAGTATAAAAGACAGTTACCAACTCTGCACTCTTAATACTTCATCTGATGCTAAGATTGTTAAACTGGCTTCAACAAATGGAAAAGTACTTGTAAATCTTTGATTCACACCAAATAACTAAGTAATACCAATATTGAGTTGAAGAAACTAATATGGTGAGTTTACAGGTGTTGGACAAACAAGAAGCAGTTAATATGTAGTTGGAACTTAAAAAACAGCAGGTTCAAGAGACTAAAATGAAAATAATTTTAACTCTTAAAACTACTCATTGATGTCTAAGACAGGGTTTAACACTCTAGGTCATTGTGACTACAAGTGATAAACTTTGAATGAACCAGAAGAAAGAAGTTGAAGTTTCAGAAACTTATTCCAATTTTGAGGATGTGTGGCAATGCAGATAATATTTGGTATATCAGTTTAATCATTCAATATGCATTTGGTGCATCTTGTAACATTATTTATTATCATAAGAAGTTGAACTGATTTGAATGTTGTAAATATCTATTTTCATCTTTGGACAAGGTTATGATGAAGCCAGTTTAACAGGGTGCAATCTCATGTAAAATTACTTTTTAAAAAAGCAATTTCTGTTTCTCAATTAAAATGCTATATTTAATTTTTGTGAAATGACATTTATTGTTCAGAATTGTATTGTCAGTATATGCAATATCTGCCCTCCATGGGATTTTAGATGAATGAGTACACATTACCTATGAAAAGTTAAGCATGAAAATGTTGTTTGGAAAAGTAGTGCCTCATTATTAAATTTGAATTGAAAGCAAATATTTCAGTAGCAAACCAGCTTATTTCAACAGAAATAAAATTTTATGAGTTGTTTCATAAATATAGATCTTTTTGATTTGGATCAACATAATCCTAAGTTAAAAGAAAAAGATTTACAAATGGACTGAAGCTGAATATTCTAAAGAATCAAAACAAATGTTATTGATGTCACCTTTTCTGTACTTAAAAGGAATTTGTTGATTAATTACCTTGAGAAAGGTAAACAAGTGCAGTATTCACCAAATTTAGTTACCATTTACTGCTATCTTTTCTTAAGTAAGTCCTTTCTTTGAAAAGATTTTTTTTTTGTCAGATGAAAATGCTATGGTAGTTGTATGCCAGTACAAATTAGAATTAATGGAGAAGCTGTGAACTAAGTGTGTTGAATTTTTAGGATACTATAATAAGTAATGATTTCAATAACAAATTTATATTGCTTTTAAAACAACTTATGCCACCTGTGTCAAATTTACTCTGTATGCACTGAAACTTATCAACTTTGTAAAACCAGAAGTGTAAATGTTTTCAAAGTTTGGATTTCAAGGGTCAACAAGAAATGTATTTTGTAAAAATAAAACAAGAATAATGAACATAGTAAATTTTTATTTTCTAGTGTTGTTTAATATTTCTCATAAGTATTGAATTTTTTATTTATTATTTTTTTACATTGATTTGAAGAGTACCAATTCCCCTAAGCTATGTGTGTTTGTGTTTCTCGGTTAATGAATGAAAGTAAAAAAGTTTTTTGTTATTAGATATTGGATCAGCAATTATGGGTCAGATTTTGAAAACAATGAAGTGATGCTATCTTTATTGGGTGAATTAAATATTGTTATTCAATCAAAACTAAATAATGGAACAATTTTTTCACTGAATATGGAAGAATGGTAAATGTTCTTTTTTATAGTATTTTTTTTTATAAGCAAAATTTGAATGGAATTACTCAAGTAATTTTTTGTTAAAGTTCTAAAAATGCACAACTTAATGCATGTATAAAGAATTTGATAACAAATTAAAGTTATTTGAGTCTGAATTTTAGCTTATGAAGTTAATAATATCTTATGCATGTTTCTTCTGTAATGGTTACCAGTATTTTTAATTGTTTTAAAATATATGAAGGTATTAATTAAATCACTGATCAATTACTTCTTTAGGGAATAAGATCTGATAAAATATCTAGCAAATCTTTATATATGTTTTAATATACAAATCTAAATTTAAAAAAAATATTATTAAAGATCTAGAATTAAATTTTTAAGTTTTTAATAATTATAGAATGAAATAAATTTCAGACTATAGTTTGTTATATAGAAGATTTATGGGTGAATGCTTTTTCAATTTTTTTTGCTTTTCTTAGGTCTTCAAATCGTTCTAAAAGCTTAAAAGCAGGGACTCTTTCACGAAAACAGTCATTAAATTTTAACGACATGTCAAGTTATGACTTTGCTAATCAACTACATTATCTCATATTTAAAGGAATAAGGAAAATACCTGTAAGCATTTGTTCCTACGTACAATTATTTTATCATTGTTAAAATTAATTGCTTCTTGTGTAAATGACCCTTGAAGTCATGTTTTGCATTCAGTTCAAATAATTATTTTTCTGCGTAGTAAGACTTATTTATGAGATAATTTATCTTTAGATTGAGGAATGCAAAATCTATGGAAAATCAGCATCTGCATTGGAATGTCCAATCCTTCGTGATCAAATTTCGCTCTTTAATGACATATCAAAGTATGTTATAGCAATGGTGCTCAGTCATGGTACTCCTGAACTTCGAGCAAAAACTGTTCATAAATTCATAGATATGGCAAAGGTAATAAATATCACTAGATATCTACTTTAACATAATGATGATGATCATCATCATAATCAAATTAAGTATCTAAATTTAAGCAGTATTTTTTAAAAGGTTTTATGTATTCATATTTTTAAACAAAATGTTTTTTTAAAAATTTCCTTATTACTTAGTTTTTCATAACTTATTGTATAGCAACTTCTCAAGTTAAATGACTTTAATGCTGTAATGGCAGTTGTCGGAGGTTTAGGGCATAGTGCTCTTTTACGTCTCAACAAAACTAAGGAATTATTATCTCCAGAAGATAAACTGGTATACATTTTTATTGCTAGTGAATGATTTTTGTCAGTTTTCTATAATTTATCTATACAAATATACATTTTTATTGTTGTAAAAAGAACTTAATGTTTCTATATTTTTTATTAAAAAGAGTGTAAAATTTTCTTTAAGAAAATCAGCATAGTTATACAAGTTGAAAATTCACACTCTAAAATAGTTGCACTTGCTTTTATGTTATTTTTGTTGTTTATAATTAAATTAAAAATACAAATTAAGTAAGCCAGTTTTTGGGTGCCAGATAAAATCTTTTTAAATAAGTGTTTTAAAGATCTTGGACTAATTTGAATCTAGTTTTGCACAGATATTTAAAAGGTAACAAGTGAATGTGACTATATCCAGACCCTTAAATAAAGTTGTGTAATAGATTATATTAATCAACATGCATATCAGCATTTAAATGGTATTTAAGACTTTTTTTTTTTTTTTTTGTTAGTTAGACCTGTTTAAGTTTATTGAAAATTTGTTGATTGATCTTTTTTTTCAGTTTATTAAAGAAACACAAGAATTGTTATCATCAGATCAAAACTATGCTAAATACCGAAGCATGGCTGATCAAGTCCAAGGGTTTCTTATTCCTGTGTTGTAAGTAGTTTTTTTTATATTTGTTTAAATATTTCTTTGGATAAATATTATTTGCAATATATTGAGTTTTATTAGAAACACTTTTAATGTTAAGGTTACTTTTATTCTTTTAACAACGTGAATAATAAAGGATCAAACTTTTGTCAAGCTTTTTTATGTTTTTTTTTTAAAAAAAAGTTTTGCTTGTTTATTAATTTTCTTTTTTTTCCTATGCACGCAAATTGGACTTGCTCTTTTTAGGGGTAAGTTTTGATTAGCTTGTGTTTCAATATTTGCAAACTTTAAAAAAGAGATCCAAAAATAAATTGTTCTTTTTTTATCTCTTTGTTAAAAACTTTGCAAATGTTTAAATATAGCTCTTAATTAAAAAAACCTTTAACACAATCTAAAAAAATGAAGTTTGCAATTTTTAATGTAATTTTGATATTCTTTTTTATGAAGAACTTAAACTTTTGATCAGTTTTATGATAAAAGAAAAATTTAATTTAATATATTTATTTTTATTATGGATAACAGGTGTTGTCATGAAAGATCTTGTTGCTCTGGAAACAGCAGTTGGAGACACAATAAAAGAAGGAGACCTTCAACTGGTGAACTTTCGAAAGATGACACAGCTTTCCTCCATTCTTGATCAGCTGCTTAAAAGTAAAAAATTTCAGCCTGAAATGAATCCAAAAAACCACCTTCTTCATATCATAAGGGTAGGCTTTATTTGTATTACATAACAAATAATTTTTTATAATTGATAATTGATATGTACTTACACTTTGCAGTTATTGTTGTAATTACTTATCTAATTACCTAGATAATTCCAATTATTATTGTAATTACCTAGATCACTAAAATAATATATCTGCACCACTAAGTTCTAATCAACATGCCACACCCACCCCCTACCCCAACAATTTTAAATTTAGCAATTGGTTAAAAACATAATAGAATAAAAAGTTATGACTTTGAAAGCATAGAGTTTAGATATCAGACTTAAAATTAGAATGTGTGAAAATTAGGGATTGCAATCCCGCACACTTTTCAATCCCGCGGGATCTGCGCGGAATTTTTTAATTTTTGTGCGGATCCCGCGGGATCCCGCGCGGGATTAGTAGGTTTCTTATGCACATTATAAAAGGCAAAATGACAATTGTATTTTTCTTTCAAGTATTTCAGAAAAAATATACTCAACTTATGAAATTGATAAAATAAGGTAAATAAAGCCAAAAAACACAATTCATTTGTAAATCAATATAATTCTTATCATTTAATGAACAAAAAGACAAGCCAAAGTGCATAGAACATCTTTTAGCTTTACATAGAACGTCTATTAGCTTTATTTTTTTTTTTAAATATCAAAATGAGAAAATCATTGTAAGAAATGCGCTCTTAAGAAACAGACCCTACTTAAGGTATTATCACTTAATCTATTCCTCAAAGGACTGCATATGTAACCAGCTGCTAAAAAAGCTCGCTCGGCCTCTACGCTTGTTGGTGGTATGGTCATCAAGTAACTATGCGCTATATCTTGAAGCTTGCCTCTTACTCCATTACTTTTATAGGCAGACATTTCCGGCTTCAATAATTTATTAGTCTAAAGAATCTAAATTTGGTCTCTCCTTTACATTTTCTGTCCAGCTTTTCTTGTCTTTCTGTGTTTGATTTTCCAATTCTTTTTTCAGCGATAGAATTGTAGGAGTAAGTATTTGGGAACTGTTAATAAAATCTACAGCTTCTTTTTCTTTGAGTTCATTTTCTTCGTCGGATTTTTTAAGTAAACTAGTAGTCCATTTAAATTCTTATTACGACGTTGTGTAAACCTCACACGAAGTGCCGCGGCTAAATCTATGCTCAAAAGTGATGATTGCTTTTGCAATTTATCTAGCATAAATTGAAAAGTTGTTTCCGCCGTGACAAGGTTCGATTCTCTCCTGCATAAAAGTTTGAGACCAAGTTTTAGTAGTGCTAGGCAAATAATTAAGTCATTGATTTGGGACCACTCTTCTTGGGTGAAACGAATTTCTGACCCAATATCAATTAAGGCTTTTTCAATACAATACCAAATACCAATCAGCAGATGGTCGGTCAAAATCATTGTCAAACCATATTCTTTATTTATAACTTCATCATCCTCAGTTTTACCATATTCATCTTCTTCTTTACAATTTTCATATGTAGTAAACGATTCTTCGACTTCTCCGCTGTTTTTCTTGTATAAGATATCAATAACTGCAAGTTGTATTCCATGAGCATAACGTAGTTGTTGATAGCAACTAACTTGACGCAATATTCTGCATTACACGATCCATGGATTCGAATCAATCCAAGATTAAAGTGTTTCGCCTCCATATGTAAATTTAAGTTTAAGTATCTCTGACTATTTTGTGATGTCCATTCGTCAAACGTTATTGAAAACTTTTGATTTTGCTTTTTTAGTGATGTGAATTTTTTCATTATATTGACTTTTACAGAATTTGAGAATTTAACTACCATCGATCTTATAGTATTAGGTGAAGTAGGAAGCCGGAAACCACTCTTTGAAAACAAGAACCGTAAATCTGAAGATGTGCAAAAACTATTAAATGTAAAGCCGAACATAGCATGCACTTCGCATTTTCTTTATCACTTTTTTTAAAATATTCCATATAGTTTTAATTTGCGACATGCTTAGTACTTTTGTATTAAAATCTTAATGTAAATAATTTTTAAAGACTTTTTAAAAACTAGTTTTTAAAAGTATATTTTTTATAATTATGCACGCACGTTTTCAATTTCACGTTTTCAGCATACTCATTAACAAAAATTTCAACATACTCCTTAGCGAAAATTTCAACATAATCATTAATTAAACAAAAAAAATTTGAACGAGTTCGACCAATGTTTTGCTAAATAATTATTTATTTTTGAATGATTTTTTTATATTTATAGCTAAGAAAAATATTTTAATAGTTGAAGATAAATTTTTAAATGGATTTGTTTCGCAAATACATT
The DNA here is from genome assembly GCF_058129835.1 of Hydra viridissima. Taxonomy (NCBI): domain Eukaryota; kingdom Metazoa; phylum Cnidaria; class Hydrozoa; order Anthoathecata; family Hydridae; genus Hydra; species Hydra viridissima. The sequence goes on along the minus strand of NW_028324308.1, from coordinate 5,280,168 downwards.
AAACACTTTTAATTTGATATTTTTTTTGTCTTTTTAGTTTAAAAGAATTGACCTTTTTTGTTTAAAAGCAATTGTTTCAAAATCCCGCCAATCCCGCGGATCCCGCAGTAGTTTTTGCGGGATCTCGCATGCCTTAAATTTATTGTGGGATCACGCGGGATTGCGGGATCCCGCAATGCGGGATTGCAATCCCTAGTGAAAATCAAGTAAAAACAATTTCATTTTTGGTTTTTCTTTGTTAATTCTTTTTTTAATTTTTTTTTTTTTTTTTTTTTCAACAAAAATGCATTAGGTTTCGTTAAAATCGCGGTACACAGAAGATGATCTTTATGAAATGTCAATGCAGAGAGAGCCCAGGGAGGCAAAAACGGTAACTTCTTTTTTCATAATCTTTATTTTCTGCTTTTTTTGTTTTACTTTTAATGCGTTGATTTAATCAGTTTATTATAAGTTTTCTTGATGTTTTCTTGATGTTATCAAATGTCTAGGAGTCTTTATTTTAAATTTTTAGAATTTAATGGTCCTCATTGTTGAAGTTTTTATTCTATTTAATCAAAATTCAATAAAAAATTTGATTGTTTTTACTATCAAGTTATCTCAAAAAGTTGTGTCAGCCATAAAGCTTACTGTTATTAAATCTAATCAAACTAATTGTAAATAACATAAACGTTATAATCCTTTTTTCTTTTGATTCCATCACTTAACAAATGTTTTACTTTAATCTTGGATTATATTAATGGAAATCATTCTATAAAGATAGTATTGTTCATTTCCGATAAGTGTTTTGACAGTCTTGTAATCATTACAAATAAACTGGAAAAACTGCATGCGGACAGACAGAAAGTTTTGTCATAAAATAATCTTCATCATGAACATGATCATAATTGTAAAGAAATGAGATGACAGAATCATGATTGTCCATCTAAAATTGTTTTTTAATCAAGTGAAAATAGTAATAATGATATTTAAATTTTTTGTATAAAAAGAAATTAACTTAAATGTTTTCTTTTTTTTGCTTTTTTATAAATTATTACTATGATTTATGCATTATTTTTACTATTTATACAATATGTTATTAAATCAGTTTTTAATGACATTTCAAATTTGCTTTTTTTTACATCTTCAAAGAGTGTGTCAAAAGCTCATTCTCTATCTACTTCTTCGTTTCTGTTTGCTGACTGGGCATCAGGTGTCAATGAAGAGTCACTAAATCGAGATACAGTTGAAAAGCATGTTCAAGCTATGGTTAATGTGAGCACTTTTGTAGTATTTCTTAGTTAATCACAAAAGTTATTTGATTAAATAAAAATAGAAATGATTTTTTTTTTTTTATCTATAAATTAAATTTTTGTTTTTAAATAATTTTTTTTGCCAGAAGTTCTGCTAAACAGTTTTGGTGAATAAATATTCTTTGGAAAATAAATATTCTTCATTAAAAGTATTTAACTTCTATTAAAAATAACAGGAGAATTTAATATTTTGGTTTAGGCTGTTTTTAATACATATGACCTGGACAAGAACGGTTCAATAAATGAAGAAGAATTTGATGCCTTAGCAACAAACTTTCCTTTTATTGACAAATTCGCAGTGTTAGATGTTAATTGGTATCTCTTTTTAAATGTAATTCTTTCTAGCTTCTTTGTGTTTCTAAACTGAAAAACGACCTTTGATTGTTAATTATCAATTTTTGAAGTGATGGTAACATCAGTCGTCAGGAGATGCTCAATTACTTTATGAACGTTAATGCTCAAGAAATGACAAAAGAGTTCTTGCACGATTTTCAGGAGCATGGCTTCTATTCACCTCATTACTGTGTTTACTGCATGGGATTTGTAAGTGGATTTTAAGCCCATATTGCTTCCTTTGTTTATTCCTAAGATAGAAAATAACGAAAAATAGTTACTAAAGTACTAAATAATAATTTTTGAAATTGAATCTATCAGTTTTCTTAACATATAAATTATAATTTTAAAACGTAAGTTACGGTAATGCATATATATATATATATATATATATATATATGTATATATATATATATATATATATATATATATATATATATATATATATATATATATATATATATATATATATATATATATATATATATATATATATAGATAGATAGATAGATAGATATAGATATAGATATAGATATAGATAGATAGATATAATTACAAATAGATATCTGTCATTTAAAAAAATCTCTTTCTATAAAAAAAATTTATTTTGTTGAATTAGATGCAAATTGGGATTAATTCAATACAGTTTTAAATGCATTTAATTGTTTTGCTACCTATTTAGTCTTTGTTGTAATTTTTTTGCGGAAAAACATGTTGACATAAAAAAAATTTTTTTTTTTTGAACTAAAATGAAGTCAAAAATAGAGATCGAATTTTAACGCAATTTTGACGCAATTACTTCGCGCTTCCATGAAACGAAAAGTTTTATCTTAGTCATGGGATTAGCAAATAGGTTTAGTTTTGATTTCGAGTATCTGTATGAGTGACGGCATCTTGTTTACTATTGTTCACGGTTCCGTCATTTTTTTTTCATTAAAATAATGTTTATTTGCCCTAATGTTATTTGACACAATATCGGTTTACTAAAATTTAAAAATTAAGTTGGCAATAAAACTGAACTTCATACTCTTGCAAATATTTTAATTGCAATCGTTTGTAACTTGATGACCTTCTTATTTCCGTGGTTGCACGTTATACTGGCCAAAATTTATTTTCTTTCGGAAGTATCGTTTCAGTCTCATCGTTAAAAAACACAGGTTTTGAAGTAAATATAAAGTGGTAATGTTTTTTGCGAAAATATTGGAAAATGTTGGAAGTGTAAGTTGATTAACGCTGGAAACTAAAAAATAAAAATGTATCGTAAATTTAATGTACGTGAATTCATAAACTGGATGGTATATGTAAGCGTATATATGCTTTTTGGCGAGCCTAATATTCTGATTTTCTTTATCTTGATTTTAAATATTGCGTCTGAGTTTTCACGCGGTTATTACAATTTTTTTTTTCAAAACGTTATCCCTTCACTAAACGTTGGAGGTTTCCTTTCGAAAAACATATTTTTTAAAATAATGTTCAGTTCCTACTCTCTGATTTAAAGGGTTTAATGATTCCCTGTTGAATTTTTAAAAATTCTGTTTGGTGTGCGATTTAACAGGTTAACTAGTTTCAAAATTACTTGGCTGCTTACATAAAATATAAATTTTCCCTGATCAGTATTTCTATTTTTTTTTTTTTTTTTTTTTTCCAGTTATGGGGAATCGGGAAATCCGGCTTCCGTTGCAAAAGTAAGATGCGATTTTTTTTTTTTTTTTTTTTTTACTAAGATATACATCCGATGGTAAAAAATCCCTTTTTTTTTTTAAGGCTTAATTTTTCTTGTTTTTTTTTATTTAGATTGTCATATTACCTGCCATAGAGATTGTAAAAGTCACGTGGTTATGGAATGCAAACCTGTTAGACAAAGCCAAAATATGAAAGGTCGGTACTTTTTTTATTTAAGCATTTGAGATACTCAGAACAAAATCGCCTTTCGGTTGCTTCTGTATTTATTTTAAGATTTGGCTGTCAGTTGTATTTAACTCATGTTGAAGTAGACTTTTATTTTCGCTTGTCTTCTTTTCAAATAAAAATAGTTATTTAATCCCCACAAGAACTGTGTTGTAGGGCGAGGTGATTACGACTAACTCCATAACTAGTTATCATTGGCTTCTTGTTTTTATTACATAAAACTTCTTGTTTGTCTTTATAGTGTTTCCTTTTTTTTTGTTAACCATCAGCAGTTTTCTCCGTGCTTTTTTTTGTTTGGCTTCGAGAGTGTTTAAATAATAGCCTCTAAATATATATTAATTCTTCATATTTTAAAAACAGTTAAGTTTAATTTGGGTTCGCCTTTTATAAAGACTACTAAAAAAAGTGATTTTCTCTGTTACGCTATCGTATTTAGCATAATTTCTTTTTTACCCCAGGTATCTTTGACTATCCTGATGCGAGTAAGTTCGTTTCTTTTCATTAAGTATAAAACTAACACAGTTTAACCACGTCACTTCTTTTAACAATTATCACACCTTTTCACTATTTGGTTGTTTTTTAGAAATCTAATTTTGTTTTGTTTTTTTTCCGAGTCAAGCTTTTGTTTGCAAAAGCTTAATTAAAAGACCAGATTTATTTTTTAATTAACAAACACCAGATCAATATTTTTGTTTAGTTTTTATAACGAAACAACCTCCAAATAACTGAGTGTTTGTAAAACGATGTGTAATAGGCTGATAATATCTTTGGTTTTTTTATTAGAGTTTAAATCTAAATCATTACCATTCAAAAAGCGATTTAAACCTATCGATGAAGATTGGAGAGGTTCCAGTGATTCACAAATCTCTTATGCGGACTCGGAATTAATGCCGAGCGATTCTAGTGATGTGATAATTAATGGTAGTCCTACTATACGGAGGCACGACATGACAATAAGAGACAGAGTTTTAAAACTCGAAATGGTAGGTTTTCAGTCTTTCAGACACTTTATCGACTTGGACTTTTTCCTTTTTTATTACATCCACTTGTTTTTCGCTAGGAAAAGGACGCTCTTATGAAAGAAAATGACCGTCTAAAATCTAAGCTTAGTAATGCCGAAGAAACTATCAGTGAACTACAAGCGCAATTGGGACAAGTACGGCAACAGTCTGTTACGTTTGTAATGGAACAAGTGGCTAGATTAAACACTAGTAAAGAAACAGAGGTTTGAAAAGCAGATATTCGACGCGTTGCGATAACCTTTCACGTCTCAGCTTATAGATATTTTAAACTAAGGATAAATATCATTGATTGCTGCTGACATGAATAGTTGCCACGAAAGCTTAAAGTACAATTGAAAGTGATTCGTTTTGCACTATAACCACGCGATAAAATGGTAACCGCTGCAAACTGAGAACTTGCTCTTATTCGAGTATTTAAATGTGTTATCACCCAATAACGTTTAAAACTGACATTAAAACGGTCGCAGCTGTTGCAAAACAAACGAACTGTTTTTTAGATTTATTTGTACCATGTTATTTATCTTAACTTTTATTTATTGATCGTGGAGCCAGGCCATGATCATTTCATGATTTTAGGTGAAAAATTTGACGAGCTATTTTATCACCAAATTATTTATTTAAAAAATATTCTTTGAATATTTGCCCATAATATGGTGTGTATGATTACTTGTAACTTTTTCTTTTCTATTATTATTAATATTATATTAATATTAATCTATTATTATTTTTTGTTGTAAATAATAACAGTTAAGACGTATGATTACATATTGCGTTTCTTTTTTTTTATTTCTTATTTATAAATCATGAACTATGTACTAACGGCATACTTTTTTCTTTTTTTTTTTTGGTATGAAGATTTTGCTAGACTGAAATATTTAAAATCGATGATGATTTAAAAGAAACAATATTCTAAAGATCTTGATAGTGTCTCTTTATTCTTATGTATTCTTGAGTATGACAAAAGTTCCTCTTTTTTTGCGCAAGTTTTTTTCTTAATTGTTGCGCAGGCTTTTTTCTAAATTTATATAGCAGTTTTGGAGTTGAATTTTTGATTTAATCAGCTATAAATTAGCTGTCAGTTACATTTTTGGAAATTTAATGTTTATAGATGTCGGTTGTCCAATTTTGTAAGAATTAGGATAATATCCGCTTTCAGCAGTACATCAAATAGTTTTGATTATTTTTAAAACAGGCAGCGGTTTCAACGTTTTCTAAAATTAAAAGCGTTAGAAGTTTTTTTAATAAAGTTCTATAACCAATGTTTTTTTATAAACAGTGTTTAGCACGAAAAGTTATTTAAAACACCATGATTAGGTCGCAATTTTAAATTAAGCGATACATAAGTGCCATTTAAGTTTCTTGTTTAAAAAATGTAAAAGGTTTATTATGCTTTTATTTTCTTCTGCAAGATTTTTTTTTTCTTTTTAGATTACTTCTGCAGTTGATTGAGAATAGATGCGTTAAAATGAGTTAGAATGCCATTAAAATCGTTTTGGATGTACAAAATTTTTTATTTATAAATGTGTACTTTTTAATAGTCTCATTTAAAAACACATTTATCAATTAGAGTTATTGCATAACCCTATGATTGAAGACGTTACGCCATTTAAAGTACAGATTCATGGAGCAGATTCATTGCAACAATTAGGTGTACTTGTTTTCCTATTATAATGATTGTTAGAAAAAGTTTCTAACTTGTACGACAACAAATTTCGTAGCCACTGAAAAGGTACATATTTGTTGACAAGTTCTGCGAATTTTGGTACAAGGTGTATCAGTAACGCGATGGCATGATTTTTTGATACTGGGATATGGCCGGTGGGTTGCAGAAGGAAAAAGAAAAGACTAGAACTCATTGCTCTGGTCAAATTAAAAGGGTCGTTTACAAAGTTATTAACTAAAAACGCTGAAAAATCAATCTGATGGAAAAGGTTGTTAGTGGAACAAGTACCGTAGTGAAATAAAAGAGAAAAAAGGAGAAATTTAACTAGCTATTTCCTGAACTTATGCAATGAAATTGTACTTCAACTATACCTGATTTTTTTTTTTTTATTGATTTTCTAAACGGCTTGGTACTTGGTTTCTTTACTTGGGATTACTACTTGGTTTTTGAACTTTACGATAATACTAATTGATTGGTGTTACTTTACATACATATATATACATATATATATATATATATATATATATATATATATATATATATATATATATATATATATATATATATATATATATATATATATATATATATATATATATATATATATATATATATATATATATAGAGAGAGAGAGAGAGAGAGAGAGAGAGAGAGAGAGAGAGAGAGAGAGAGAGAGAGAGAGAGAGAGAGAAAGAATTTAACCCTCAGAAATCTGTCTTCTAAAGGTTTACAGAGTGTGCTAGAGGTTATCCAGATTTCCCAAAAAATCTAAACCGAAGTTGATAGAACTGAAATAATAAAGTTAACGAAAAAAAGATGCCACATCAAGTGGAAATGATCATGGTTCTTTTATCGCTAGTAACGAATGAATGTGATGACAGTACAGATTCGAAAGATCAAATTCGTGACAGAATGGCGGAAAGCGTCATTTTAATTTATTTTTAAAACTTCTAGCAACTTGAAATTCAGGAAATACAATTTCTTTTGTTTTGTTTTTTCTCAACAAAGTTATAAAAAGTAGAAATAATTTGTAATATTAAAATGAAAAAAAAAAGATGAATGAGAATGAAAAAAGAAAGGAGAATGGGAAGAAAACACAAATTCTAAGAACTAAAAAAAAACTACATGTACATTTTTTTGATATTTGCATACAAGAATTTTTTAAATAATAACATCCTCTTTTCCGCTAAATGCCCAAAATAAAGAAATAAAAATGGCAACCAACACATTTTTAACCTCAACTAAGAATTGTCAGAAATTAGGAAACAAAAATTAAAAACAGCTTTTTGTTGTTACGGTCGTTTCAGACATTGTAATTAATAGCTACAATTAAACTACTAACAGCAGATGTGTATTTTTAACACAAAATTGTCAGGTTATTTCCATAGCAATTTATCTATGGAAAACCTTTTCTTGTGAAACACTTGATTTGAAAAAACATTTCTCCTATTTTTTTGTGATAGCTTAAATTATCTTTCAAACCACTACCTGATATATAACCTTTTCGTATATCAAAATATTTTATAAACCAATCGTAAAATTCTCAATCTACTTTAAACTAACTTAACCTAAATAAACACACTCACTGGTTCGAAACGTTTGATACGATTGACCAATCAAAAATATTAACAAAACTAAAATAATAGGAGAGGGTGAGGAGAACTGAGGCACTCCATGCAGCTGCTTCTCATTTTCTTCAGCCATTGTAAGTTATGAAGAATGCGAGCATATCCAGGATGAACTAGATGAACTGGTTTTTTGATATTGTTGTTGAAAACAACAAGAGGGAAAATAAATGAGCACAAAACTTTGACGTCCTCTTCAACCCCAAGAAATGCTACTGCAGGAATGTCATGTACTTTGCACTCATTAATTGCATATTACAACTATTGCATAAAGAAAATAATGAAATATATCATGCTATTTCATATTCAATTAATAGTAGATTCATTTGTTTGTAAAATAATTCAATTGATTAAGCCTAAACTCAAAGCAATATTTCCTTGTTTATACATAGCGTATTATTGATGGACGATGGTAGATTACTTGCAACAGTTTTTACAATTTGCGTCAATTTAAAAAAAAATAATTTGACTCCATATTAAAATAAAGTTTTTTTTCATTTCTCATGTTTTTTGCCACAAATGGTGCAACAAATGATGAAATAGATGATGGAATAGGTTAACCGTCTAAAAGTTAACAGAGAAAGTTTGAAAAGGCCAAAACAATGTTAAAAGTTTGTGTTTAAAAAATCATAGGTTGTTTGTTTTAGGCTCAGAGTAAAAGTCTATATAAATCCCACGTGAAGCCCACGTGATGTCCACGTAAACTATCAATAACAAAAGCTTTAAGGCAATCTGAAGACATCGGTTCAATCTGAGTAATTTGGTGTGGAATGACCATTAAACATTATTAATCAATTTACCAAAACTGCTCATTTGGTTAAAAGAATTGTAGTTTTCAATTCTCCATTTCATTTCTTTAAAAAGTTAACCTGTAAAAATAGAATAAGAAAGTAACTTTACAACATGTTTCTCACTTCTTTACTTTACTCGTTTTTTTCTCTGGTTTCAAATATCAATAGTAGTTTACCTCGATAGTTGTTTTCAATTTGCCATTTGATATAAAAGACTCATGTTACATGTGCATTCTTCGCAAAAACTACTAAACTTACTTAGTCAATATTTTTCCACAGAAAATTTTCTACATTCTCCAATCTCTAATATTATCGTTTAAGAATCAGATCATACTTAAAAATATTTATCTAAGTCTATGCTCTTTAAAAATGTTTAAATAAATGTGTTTTATGTTTTATGATTGATCAGGTTTCAAATTGCCTAAAAATGTTTTAATTTAATCTCTTTATAAAACAGTTCTTGCGTGGAAAAACAAGCAGGGTGGTTTAGTTATTAACAACGTTTTAGTGGTTGACCAGTTTCAAATGACGTCATTTATGAAACTGCCTATTGAAATAGCTTCCTCGTTTGTCGTATTTTACTTTTACAACATTGTTTCACAATCGACAAAAAAGAAATTAATAAATACAAAAGATGAATTACCGTTAACTGGGATGATTTTGGCCACTATTCGTGATTTTGTTTCCATGCAAATTATTTCTTTTGTTATTACGCTAAGTTCTTTTAAAAAATTATTGCCTCATTCAGTTTTTTATGATCTATTTATGCAAGTGAACAAGAAAATAATTTGAAGGGAAACGAAATCACAAAAGTGGCTTAAGACATCTCAGTTGACGGTACTTGTAGCACTTTAGTTAAGAAAATAGTTTCTGAGTAAAATATGCAAGAGTTTATAAAACAAAAACCACGTAATTAATGTTTGTTTTTTTTTTTCAAATATCTAGATCTTTTGCTGAGTAAAGTTTCGTTTTATTTTTGCTAAACTGTTTTTTTTAAATCTAAGTGTGTTCATGTCTTAATTTTACTTAAAGTAAATTTGTAACGTTTGTTTAAAAGTTATTTCTCTGGATGGCAATCATGCAAAAAGAGGTCTTGTTATGCAAAAAGACCCCGTAATTTTAACTCCCTATGTGGATTATATTTATAAAATATAAAAGTGCTTTTAAGTTTTATTGCAAATTACAGCTGTTTTTGTAATAAAATTTCTCGAAAACAAATGGGATTGTAATATTTGGTTAAATGAGACATACAAATGTGTGACGGCAAGATAAGACTGCTGTCTGCAACATTTATAGAGCTATGCAACAAAAAAGCCAGAAAAACCAGAAAGACCAGAAAAACAGTTTGAGCCACTGATCTCTATAATAACTGGATAGCGCAACTCTAATATCAAAATTGACGCCAAAATCGCCATATTGGAAAGCCCCAGAACAATGAAATCTGATATGTGCGATAAAGCGATAAAGCGATAAGCCGAAAAACAGAACTTAAAGCTTACGGGATTAAAATTTTTGGGGCTTTCCAATATGGCAATTTTGGCGTTAAAAAATATAAAATTTTGCTCGGAGTTGCGCTATCCAGCTATTACAGAGATCAGTGGTTTGAGCATACTTTACTTGTACATAATGATTTTTTTTAAACCTCGAACTTTATTAACTTATTAGTTGATATTAGAATACACTGATATTTGTTACAATGTTCCTAACCTAGATTCGAGATTCAAACTAACAAAAAAATTGCTCAATGTGTACAAAATCATGATTTTACTCGCCAGTTTATCAGTTGCATATTGAGTATGCTAATCAAGCATAGGCTTCAGAAAGAATTATCAAGTGTTGCAAGGTCACTTCTCTGCACTCTATTGCTTTGGTATTAAGATTGACGGTCAATATTTAGACCCAGTAATTATTGTGTGTAGGCTATTTTACATCAGTTTTCTATATTTTAACCCTTATAGTTGGTCCTAATGGCAAAATGGGAATTCTTGGGTGGCTTTGTAAAGGATATGCAAAAGCTATAATAAATGTTTGCGAATGAACGATGATATTTTCCCCAAATCACCATCTACTGATCTTTCTATTGTTATTGTTGGTGTAACCAGTTTATAAAAAAGCGACATATTGTCAAGTTCCTAGCAAAATAGAATCTTCGATTATCTGGGAATGATTTCTTTCTGAAAATCAATATCCTTTTCTTAACAAACTTTTTAAAGCGAACATTTTTTGTAACTAAATTCTGTATGGATCCCTAAATGTCTCCTCTTTCTGTCATTTTTTAAAGCACATTTCTAAAAGTTGGTTTTAAAAAATTTATATACATTTTTGATCGTTAACATAGTTTTAAAAAACAAGATTATATTAAAATAATCTGACATTTGAAGTTTTTTTTTTATTTTAATTTTTGTATTTTTTGTTTATATTGGTAAACAGAACAAAAAATTCAATAATGAGTTGCAGTAGCTGAGTTCCTACGCTAATCATTAGTTGCCCTGAATATAAAAATCTTCTGCCTACTCATTTGTGGGAGGAGGGGGTTCGACCAAAACCAAAGAATCCTCCTGAATTTGCTACTGTTTCATTCATGTAACATAGTTTGCTTGAATATTAACTTTACCTGAACTAAACAATGAATTAAAAGATAATTTAAAAAATGTAAGTTTGTTCATTTTATTTATTGCACAAAATGTTACATTTTCTTTTGAACAAACCTACCCAAATAAGTTAATGTCAAGGACTAAAAGAACAACGCAGAGTTTGAAAAGTAGTCGCATTTTCAGATCATTTAGTAAATTCTCCAAAAACGCCATAAGTATAAAGACCAATTGGTTACAGTATTAAGATTGAGTCTCTCTTTAATAAAACAGCTTTTAAACCTATTTTCCTGTTTTGGCGGCTGTTTAACGACAGTTAAAATAGAAGCTTGCAATATGTTCTCCTTCGCAGTCACTCAGTGAAAGCAAAAGGAACTCATGAAAGTGTGAAACGTGTTTTGCAATTGGCATTATAAAAACAGCATGGACGTATCATGAGTAGATTTTCTGGACTCTTCTAAATCACCTGAAGAGATAGCTTGACGCGACTTTTATTTTTATAAATTTTGGCTGAAATTGAAAAATAAATAAATAAAAGTTTTACTTTTTAACATAAGCTATTACAGATTTTAAAAGATTTATTTCTCTGCTGTAAAATTTGGTGAATGTGGGAAAAGAGGTATAGTCAGCTAACGATTGATATATCCTATTATTATACTTTCGGATGCTCAATACAAGGGTGTCTTCATCAGGGGTGTCTTAAATCAGGGGTGTCATTTTTTTTCAAAGTTCAAAATACAGGAATCAGCAAAGGTTAGTAGTTTTTAAAACATTAAATTTATGAGATATTTAAAAAAAGCACAGCATACACAGCATAGCCAGCACAGCCAGCATAGCCAGCACAGCCAGCATAGCCAGCACAGCCAGCATAGCCAGCACAGCCAGCATAGCCAGCATAGCCAGCATAGCCAGCATAGCCAGCATAGCCAGCATAGCACAGCATAGCACACAAAAATCGTTGAAGGAATTAACATCCTCTGAATCTATGAAACTGTTGAAGAGATTCTGACAGAAAAATCATTCTAAAAGTAAAGCGTTTAATATCAATAAATTTTGTTCCACATTTTAATTAGCATAACTTTTTCAACGAAGATTAGGAAAAAAGCCATCTAAATTATACAGGTAAATAAAAAAGCTTTGAAAACATTTCAAACATGTACAACTAAATCTTAAACACTTTTAGGTGTTGAAACCGTTGCATTTAAAAATGGGACAAACATTTTTAGCATAACTTTACTTTCTAGCTTTTGTACAAAAAAAGTTTGGGCAAAAATGTTTGTGCAAAAAGCTGAAAGGTGAGTTCAAGTTAAAATCAAACATTCGTGAGCGAAGCAGAAGAACAAGGTAGGAAAAAAAAAGAAGTTTACTAAAGGTACCATTTACCACCACTGCCGAGCCAATTTCATTTAGTTTTACTGTATGTTTTAGTATGACAAAATACACAGATATTAGATAAAATAAATTTCCCCTGTTCCGAATATTCAAATGTGAAAAAAAAAGTATGAGAAGTTATTAAAAAAACTTCTGATAACATGAAAATAGTTCAATTAGTAAGGAAGCGGCAATTCTGTAATTATTTTGTAATTTTTGCAATTAAGTCGAGACCAGAGATAAACGCTAAACAAAAGATAACTGGCATAACCTGTTTTAGAGAACCGTGACAAAGATATTTTAAACAAAAACACTAAACTGACTAGAAGATAAAATCGATTGTCAATGCTAAAACAAAACCTGGTTTAAGAAACATCTGCAGACACAGAAAAAGAGCGACTGAGAAAATCTAGAAGGATTTTTTGAGAGATCTTTAAAAAGAGTTTTTTTGGTAAAAAGAGAGAAGAGAGTTTTTGAAAGAAAAGGTAGAGAAAGAGAAGGAAAGGGATATTTTCAAAGAGAAGGAGAAAATTTTTAAAATGAGAATCGCTCTGATGTAGAAAGACACTTTACACAAAGGTGGTCGGAGTAAATTTTGAGTGACTCTTGATTGCATATCTTTATCTGTATTAAAAGAATGTTCTCGAGTTAAATATTGGGGAATGTTTATTAAGTGAAACGAAAGGAATCATTTGTAAGTATCACGATCATTTCATTTGTATTTCGATTTAGGAACTATTATATTGTTACTAATTGTATAAAGATTTTTTTTTGTAAGCTTTACGTAGGTCTAAAGTGTTAAAAGACAAGGAGTCTACCGTTGCTCGATCCATTCACAATCCACAAGTCATGATGTAATGTATATTTACTTTTGCTCCGCTTCGCGTTTAAAAAATTATATTATCGTTCGCCTTTAAAAAATTATAGTTCTTCGTATGACAGTGGATTAACCTCGACCAAAAATGCTAACATTCAAAGTTGAAAAGATTTTCAAAATTTGCAAATTTAAAAGAGCTTTATACCTTTTAATGTTAAATTTTGAATCGCTGTTTCTGGAATCGAACATTTTAATTCGAATAATTATGACGAATTTTTAGCAACGATTGAATCAGATTATCTTTCCTGAAAAAAATTTACTATTTCCAAAAGTTGGACCAAAAAAAATGTTGGCAGATGAAAAGATGAAAAAACACAGCCTATGATACACAGGTCCGATTCGAAATTCAAGCGCAGACAAACAAAAAAAAACAAAAAAATTACCCAGCGAAATAAAAAGTGTTTTTACCAAGTCATCGAAAAAGTTCTTTAACCATTGTGACGTCACATGTTCGAACTGTATTAAATAAAGAAGAAAAAAAAAATCAACTGTTAGGTTAAATAAAAACCCACCAACAATGATTGAATGTGTTGTTTTCTGGATCTCACAGCTTGACAGTTTACTCAAAATCTACGTTTTTAGAACTTATAATATTAAATTCTTAAATAATAGTTAAAACGATGTGATCACTTAAATTGTTAGTGGGAATAAAAAGCTTTTAATTTACAATCTCTCAAATATGATGATTTTAAACAAAATGTCGTGCTGTTACGACGTGAAATGGCTGCATACAAGTTTAACTTTCAGTAACTGAATTGTTAAACTTGGATTAAGTAGCTTACAATGAGAATAAAGTCGTCTTTAAAATATGCATGAAATTAAAGATTAAAACATGTTGTTCCATGGTCCCCCTACACATGGGGTACATAGTATGGCATGTTTAATTTTTTATTTTGCAAATAGTTGACCGATTCAAAAACTGTGTCATTAAATGAAAAATTATTTGCGTAAAAATAATTTTATTTACTACAAACTAAGTCTCATAATTTAGGTAATGAATAATAATTAGTTAATTAATAGCAATTAAATTTTGAGGTGAAGATTAAAGTGGCCAGTCAAGTCTCTTATCTTTTTTTCTTATAGCAACTTTTTATGATCATGACGATATGGTTATCCTCTTGGAAGGTGTATCTACATGTTAATCACAATTTTTTTGCTAAATCTGGAGATCTCTTTGTAAAATTTCTAGATATATTCCTTTTTCAGGATTTCATTAAAAAACTTGAAGTTTCCAACCCCAAACCAAATCATAGTAATTTAGACTATAACTTCTCCTGCACCACAGTGTATAAACTTTTAAACTTTAGAGCTTTTCCCTTTTTTCTCCGTACTCGTCGACGGCTGTAAGATCCGATTATATTCAATTTTTACTAATTTAATCATATGGCACTATTTATTTTCTTTATTTTCTATGTTGATTATTTACGACTTTGTTCTGGGAGATGCTCTAATTTTCCAGTTTTCTTTTACTTTTATATAATGTTCTGCACTGTGACCTTGGGAAGTTTGTATTTTGTTACTACTTTCCTTAAAAATAGTTTCCCATTTTTATCGCTTTTCCAGTCTCAATCAAATCACGAATTGGTAAAGCCACATATTTCTTTGTCTTCTCCATCTGTTGTCAAAAAAATATTTTTGAGACTTAGAAAGATATAGAGGGTGCCTTCATATTAAATATATATAAATTTGAAATACTTACCAAATTTTTCTGAATGAATATTTTAAAACAAACTTTTATTCGTTGAATTACGTCATTTTGTATAAAAACACGCTCTGAAATTTCACAATAAAATTTTTTGTTTTTTTTTAAATTTCGTGTTTTTAATTGTCAAATAAAACAAACTCTGCACTATTTGCTATCTGAATACATGTTTAGTTTTAAAGCCAAGCTTTTTTAGCTCATCATAAATATCTTTAATGAAGGTTTTTAATTTCAGTTGCTGTTTCTTGTCTTATTTGGGTGACCTTTTCTTAACTTGTCATTATATGGTAGACCACTTTTAAAGCATTGGACAGTGACTCAAGAAAATGAAAAAAAGAACAAAAAATAAAAAATTGGCAATAAACTCCTAACACTGAGACTTTCGATGGCCGTATGATTCATTTTGAAGGATACTGAATATTAAATTTAAAAAAATAAGCTATTAATGCTACCAAATGATATACTTTTCTAGTGAAAAATTTCGTATTTCTTCTTAAAATGTCGAAAGTATGAAAAACCTGATCATAGTGCCTCACTCTCTCCTGCTCAGACTCAGTTATAACTAATTTATCTATCATTCATCCGTAAAAAACGGCTAAGTTTGGTGAATGTATAACCACGCGGAGTAAAATAACAGCAAGACAATTAACATCGTTTTAGTTTTGCTTATTTAAACTGCTGATAAAAAAGAAGAATACATGCCCAAAAACGTAACAGGGGAAGGTTGCACAAGATGAAAACGTTTTTAAAGATTTAAACGTTTTTTAATGTATTTTTTTATTGTATATTTGTATATTTGCATAAAAGTATTACAACTTTTGTAAACATTTTATTTGGCAATATTGTTCATTTTTATTTTCAGAGTATCAAGCAGTCTAACTAATGATTTTTTTTAGTCAAAATCAAAAATTATCAACCTAAATAAGTATAATAGTTGATAAATATAACAGTGATTTAAAGTTGATTAAAACGAAGCCTCGATATCATTACTAATGTATTCAAATATAAATACATGTATTAACTATTATCTTGGAAGAGTATGTTAATATACTTATATGTTGTAATGTATGTTAATATACTTGTATGTTGTAATGTATGTTGATATACTTATATGTTGTAATTTATGTTAATATACTTATATGTTGTAATGTATGTTGATGCAAACATGAAATTTATTTTCTGTCTCATAATTAACACCCCCTCTCAAAAAATTAACACCCCCTCTCAAAAAAAAAGCCTACTTCTACTAACTTTTCCTGGTGCAGGTAAAGCACCCGCTCCAGCAACCTGCGATGACTGAGGTTTAGAGAAAACACCGATTAGAATCTTCAGTTATTTTCATAAGCCACGTAAAGTAGTTCGAACAAAAAAATCAGGTTACGAAGAAAACAAAGTATCTGATGGGAAAATAATATGTATTTGATTTTCAATGAAATTTATTTAATAATATAAATGATAGGATTTTGATAATTTTTGAGATGCAATTATTTTCAAGTTTTGTTTATTACAGTTTTAAAAAATGAAATTTTTTGATAAGAAAAGTCGCCTTGAAAAAACTCATTAAAATAAAATTATGCAATATACTTGGACTCACTCAATTAATCACCTATTGATGGTACGTGGTATGCATAAGATTTTCTCTGTTCTCAAAAGTCTAAAGATTTTTCTAAACTTAGGTGTTTTTCAATCACTGAATATGTTTGACTCCCTCAAATTAGTCGCCTTGAATATATATGCATAGTTAACAGACGTGTTTAGCAATTATTTGTCCAATAATTGTATATAACTTGAATCCCATATGCCTTTAAATGCTATTCCAACACCAGGTTTTCACTGCTGGCATGTTGAACTTGATGAAAAGCCGATCGGTCTTCTACTATAAACATGCGTTATAGATATATGTACACACACACACACACACACACACACACACACACACACACACACACACACACACACACACACACACAAACACACACACTTCCGTCCATAATTAATCGAATGACATTTTTTTAAAAAATGCTTTAATTTTAAGTTTACCAGTAAATGCTTTCATGTTGTCTCAAATGGGTATTTACGGTTTCTTTACCTAAATATACTCTTTAAAAAAACCACAATAACTTCCGCAGTTTTCAAGACCAATGTTCATGTTAAGGTTAAGACGCTAATAAACATAAACATTTAATTTTTCGTATTTTATTTCAAAGATTAAGTAATGGTAGAGTTTTGCCAGAGTGAAGTTCGATAATAGTTGTAATTTTGACATTTTTAAATGATAACTGGCAAAAATCAGCAATCTTTACATTGCTAGTATGAAAAACATTCTAGTTGTAAAAAAATTTAAAATTTCTACTTCAATGGAATATCATAATAAAGAAAGAAAAAAGTGGAATTCAGAAAGATCAGGATGTCAGCGAATCTCTGCTACTGAAGACAAAAGAACTACCACAAGTAAAAGAAATAGATGACTAACTGCCCCAGAAATTGCAAAGAGTACCCGAGAAAATCCAATATCTGTGACAACAGCGCAGAAGAAATGATCAGAAGTAAGGCTTGGAGGTAAAATAGCCGCAAGAAAACCATTTCTTTTTTAATGAAATTTAAAAAGAGCTAAAAAAAAAAAAAAAAAAAAGAAAACATTATCGTCTTGAATTAAAACTTGCTTTTTGTTAATAAATTTGCATAATTTTACAAGTGTACACACACATAAGAAATAACAAAAAAAAGACTAAAGTGGGCAAAGCAATATGAACAATTAGCTGTTGATGACTAGAAATATTCTTTAAACCAACGAGTTTAAATTCCAAATTTTTGGTTCTAAAAGAAGGAAGTTTACTCGAAGAAATGTTAGTGAAGGGATAATGAAACAGTGTGCAGTGCTAACTGTAAAACATGGCGGAGGTATTGCCATGGTGTGGGGTTGTTTTGATGGTAATGATATTGTTAATATTGTTGAAATAGACGGAATAATGACGAAAGAAGTGTATTTAGGCATTTTAAAAAATCATACCATTCATTCAGGAAGTTGAATAATTAGAAAACCAATCATTTTTCAAGAAGATGATAACCCAAAAACAATCCTCAAATCTTTCTAAGGAATTGTTTAAGTGAATTAGAAAATGAAAAATAATTAAAAGAATCATTTGTCCTCCACCAATCGCTCAATCTTTCCCCTATTTAAATTTTATGGGATGAATTTAGACAAAATGTCCAAAAAATTAATGCTCAAAAGTGAAAAGGATATCTGGCAAAAATTTAAAAGTGAGTGGCACAAAATAGATTTTCAAGAATTGGAAAGTATTTTTACGCAGAATGCTACGAGTATGTAAACCGGTTATTGGCGCTAGCAGGTGGCTACAAAGATGAGAGAACATAATTTAAATTTTAATTAATTTAAATTTTAACTAACTAAATATTTTTCATGTTACTTTGATTAATAGTAACTTTTAAGTAAAACATTGAAAACATTAAAAGGCAATGTCATTTGATTAATCTTGGTAATATATGAATGTGTGTGTGTGTGTGTGTGTGTGCGTGTGTGTACACTTGTAAAATTATGCAAATTTATTAATAAAAAACAAGTTTTAGTTCAAGTCGATAATGTTTTCTTTTTTTTTTTAACTCGCCTCCAGCTAATGACGTCATCTAAACCGTGAATTGACCTGCCAATAATTTACTTTATGGTTGGCATGCAACTACTGATATTATTTTAATTAATATATTATTATATACTGATAATAATAAATAAATAATAATGATAAAAATAAATAATAAAAGTAATTAAAAATTGACTTGATTAGAGATCAGTTTATGTATCTTTTTCAATATCGTAGTAATAAAAAATTAGCGCTGTAAAAAAAAGCTTCGGGTTTGAAATGCTTTTTTCGCAATATCAACCAGGATTGCAATATTAAGCGCCTAATCTTCTAAAAAGAAATCTTATGCAAATTATTTGTCTAGCTATAATGAAAAAAAAAATTCATTCTAATTGCTTTCTTTATAATAATAATTTTAGTTTTTCGAAATAAATATAATACATATTTACATTAATGTTATAAAAATTCGCTTACATATGTGTTTAGGTATGTTATACTTAAAATAAAAGTTGTTTATCATTTGCTACTACAAAGGTATTGGCATTGTTTTACAACAATATAATGATTTGGTGGTTTCAGAAAAAAGTTCTACTTTTCCCTGCAGTGTTTATATGCTGTATATTCATATTTTTATATGGATTGTGTCGATCTGGTATGTTTTTTTTTTTGGAAAAGACAAATTTTTTTATATTTGTTATTGTGATAGAAAATCTTATTATTAGTATTAATTGTAATTAGTAATAATTGTAATAATTAATATCATATTTATTAACATACACACAAAAGTAAAAATAATTTTATTTCAAATTTTTCTTAAAAGATTATTTTAAATATTAAAAAATATTGTGTTAATCTTTTGTCGCTTTACAATCTTTTTTTTTAAAATCATTTCTTGAAATTGCAAAAGTAAAACTTTTTATGCGAGTAAATGTTTTAATGTTATCACAATATTTCCATCACGGTATATAGGCATATACTGGATCATTTAATGATTTATCATTAATTCATAGCAGAAATGGTATAGTTGCTAAGTTTAAAAATACCTGTTGGTACAAATCACATTTTGTATCTGAATTTTTTTACTATTTAGAATTACTTTACAAAAAAAGAACATTTTTTAAAATAAGGTTTCCATCTTTATATCTTATTGCATAAGAGTTTTTAAAAGAGAAATAGAAAATATTTTTGCCATAGTATATTTTTAAACCACAGGATTTTTAAAAGAAATATTTATATCAACAAAAATGCCAAAAGAATTAAAACTTTTCTTCTTTCATTTTTGTCTTTTTTTTTTTTTTTTTTTAATTAAATTTTTCTTTCATTAAATTAGGGGATTATAATGCATCAATAAAGTACACAGTACAGGAGATAGTCTCTCTCAAGAAACAGCTAAGTGCTTTTAAGCACAAATATAAAAAAAATGAACTTAAAACATTATATTTAATAACTCCTACTTACAGTCGCTTGACACAGCAAGCTGATTTAGTTCGTATGTCAAATACTTTAAAATTACTTGATTATATACATTGGATAGTTATAGAAGATAGCAATATGCAAACAGATTTAGTGAAAAATGTACTTGAAGAATCAAAATTAAAATATACTCATCTTTATGTTCCTACAACAAATGATTTAGTCAGAAAGCAAAATGACCCACGATGGAAAAAGCATAGAGGGGTTGATCAGCGAAATTTAGGCCTTAAATGGTTACGTGAAAATAGCACCGGTCAGATAAATGATGGAGTTGTTTACTTTGCTGATGATGACAACACTTATCATGAGAACTTATTTAGAGAAGTATCTAGTATATTGCTTTTGATTAAGTTAACTTTTTAAAATCAACTTTAGATACTGCTAAAAAAAAAACTGCTATAAAATACAACCTGATGACATAAAAAAACTATATTAAGCATAATTTACTCTACCCTGAACTTAATTCAGTTTTCTTTAGATGAGAAACACCAATAAAATTTCAATGTGGCCTGTTGCATTAGTAGGAGGGTTGCGTTGGGAAGGTCCTATTTGCAAGAATGGCAAAGTTTTAAGTTTTTACACTGCCTGGGAACATAATAGAAAGTTCCCAATCGACATGGCTGCATTTGCTTTAAACTTAGATATAATTTTAAAGAAAAAGGATGTTTATATTAATTTAGAAGCTAAAAGAGGATATTTAGAAACAGATTTTCTTGAAAAATTAGGAATAACTAAAGAGGATATCGAAGCAAAAGCGGAGGATTGTCAAAAGGTTTTCCTTTTTTAAAAATTTTATCTTTTATACTTTAATGTTTTCTGTAAAATTTTTAAAAAGTTATTTTGATTAATTGATATCTATCATGAAATTTTATTTTAATCCTGGGTATTGTTTGTTATTCTATTTTTTAGATTTTAGTTTGGCACACGCAAACATCAGAGCCCAATATGAAAAATGAAATAAAGTTAAGAGAGTTAGGTCAAGGCTCTAACTCAAGGATTGTTATTTGAAAAATATTTTATGATACATACACACAAATTTAATTACAAATGTTAATATTGTCTGTTATATGGACTTTTATTAAACAATGATACTATATTTATATTAAACCGAAAAATATAATCTCATTTCTTTACTCTTTTTACTGACTGAGTCTGTTAACAGTTGTATGTTTTATTTAAACTTGCTATATTTTGCTAAAAGAAACTTATCTTTTTCCAATACTTGCTTACTTTTTGTTTACATTTTTAAATACAAAAACTTTTAAACAAAACGTTTTTTGATGATAGAAGTCATTAAATCTAGGAATTTGGATTTTATATTTTATATTTTTAATGTTAGGTAAACAATTATTATATTTATATTAATAAGTATTTTTTTTGTTTTTTTTTTAAAAAAAAAAAGTTATTTTTTGTTAAATTGAATTTGATGGAGCTGTATTTTGAATGTTTTCAGAAAATATGCGGGGTTTTTTTGTGAATACCAAAATGTTTCTAAATAAATTGAGTTAATTAAAAGTTATTGATTAAAAAAATCATGAAATTCTCTATGTAATGATTATACAATGATTTTTTTTTTTTTTTTTAAGATAAATATGATTTGTAAATAGGTTTGGAATTTAATTACAATTATTTAATTATTTAAGGTTATCATTCCAGTTAATAGGTGATTTTCAATGCTACGGTATCCAATAAAAAAATTAGGAATTAGACAGTGAAGACATAACAATTTCTGATTTTGGCATAAAGCAATGTTTTATTATTGTTTTTATCTTTTTCCAATCTAATTTTATACATAGTTGTGTAATATGTTTTTAAAACCATAGTTGTTACTTTTTCTTATAAAATTTACTATTTCTTTTGTAAGCAAGATAGGTTTTTGATGATAGACAATGAAAAAATGGATTTTTTTCAAACATAATTGTTAAAAAACAATTAGAAGAAGTTAATCACAGAGTTGTGGTCAAATTCTTTAGATTTAATATGTCATTGTTTCAAGCACGAGAATGGTGTAGTACTTGCTGTGGGACAGCTGAAGAAGAATTTGACCAGGGAGGCTTATGTTTGGCAAACATTGACAACAACTCAAATGGTCTTGGTAAATGAACCCTTTTTTTTTTTTTTACTTGTAAAATTGATTTCAATGACCTATATATATCATTTGCAATTTTAATTACAGTGGACCAGAAGGGCTTTTTTTTAGGACAAGAATTAACACTCTCAATTTTAAAGCCAGTCATGAAATTTTCAACATGTTCTATCATAATTGATTAAAACAATATTGAGTAAAACACACAATACAGAAAATCTGAAAATACACAGAATAATGAAAGAAAAATGGAAATCATTTCTGCAATTTGCATTTGTCTTGAAATACAAAACATCTCGTTTTGAAATCAGATATTGATATTGATTTTTTTTTGAAAAAAATGTTGAAAGAGCTGAATAGCAATATGAGTTTACTTTTTTATATTCTCTAAAAGCAGGCAAATGAATGATATTTCTTATCAGATTTCTTCTCAAGTGCAGATTAACAAAAGTACTGTTTTATGTATGTTATTAGTGTACTTAAAAAAAAGTGTTTATAACACAGCACCTAGGCTTATGGATCCATAATTATTTATCATGGCTTTGGTTCAACTCCATATACTTCTCACTTTTTAAGTTAGATTTAAGTTGTATAATACAGAAAATATTATTTGAATTACACTACCAATTAAACTTTCAATTTGATAAAAAAAAAAAAATTAAAAAGGGTCCATCTCTGGTTTAGTACTGCAAGCCAACAACAACATTTTGAATGTTAAGAAAGTGCTTTTCATTTACTTCAGACAAAGTTGTAGTTGGTTCATTAAATGGTGTGTTGCGTATTTTCACTGCAGAAAAAGGTGGCTTTAAAGCAAGTAACCTTATGATGGAAACACAACTCAGTTATCCAATAATTCAAATCGAGACTGGTAGATTTGTTTCGTAAGTGTTCTTTAAAGTTGCTCACTATAATCTAAATAATTCAAAAGTTTTTCTCAATTGATAGTTTATTCTTCACTCATAACAGTTTAGTTTTTATTTCTTTTTTTCCAAATAGTACTAAAATTTTCTAGAATATGTATTCTGTTATCTTTTTTAAAAATTTAAAGATTTGAGTAATAAAAAATTTTTGTCCTTGTAAAAAAGTTATTAAAAAAATGTCTGAATTTTTTTGATTGAAAGATTGATTATTTTAGTGGTAGTGATAAAATTCAGCTCTCTGTGCTGCACCCAAGATGTCTAAGTATCTATGCTGTTGCATGTGAGAGACTTTTTTTAAAAACCTTTTACAATTTTTTCCCATTTTCTGGTTGTTTTATATGATTATCTCTTTTTTTACATGCTTTTACTTTAAAGGTATTGTTAGTTCAGTTGAACAAAGTCAGTTTTTTTCTACCAATCTGATATATGAGCATCGATTGGATCGTGTGGCATCAAGCATGACATATGGATCATTCGGTGGTCTAAAAGGTAGCTACATAAAATAATTTAAAAGAAACTTTACATAAAAATTTCTGTGATTTCTCATAAAAATGTTGTGTTTTATTGATTATTTTTATTTCAGACAGGATATCAAAATATTTATAACATTCTTTTTATTTATTTTTTTAATTAGAAAGTCATTTAGTAAATAACTTAATTTAAATTAAGGAACAGACCAGTTACATGAGTAGCTTGTGTTAAAAAGTCCATATTTATTTTAAGTGCTTTAACTACAGAAATCAAACAATGAAAGTGCAATATACTATGATAAAAAAAAAAAAGGCTAATAGATTTATTATAAAATAAAGAATTATAAGGAAATGATTTCAGTAAACATATTGACTATGTATTATGTAACTACTATAAAATTATGTTTTTTTAAAGATCATTTAGTTATTATTTTATAATTTTTTTTATCTATCTAATGAAAAAACACTTCTGCATCTTCTTGTCGCCACAGCTAAGCTTCATGTTTTCTTATCTAAATGTTTTGTTTTTAATCTTATCTTTTTCTAGTTATTTTTCTGCATAATTAATTTTCTACTTAATTCATTAATCATTTATTTGATAAATGTTTTCATTTTTATAAAAACACAGCAAGTTCCTTGAAAATATTTGTCTCTCTCATCAATGAAAAAAGTTGCATTTATCATAGCTCTTGTTCTATGATATTTTTATTGTTCATTTAGATTAATTAATGATTAGTATAGAGAAGGATGTTTTTTTTTATGCTACCCAGAAATTAGTATGAAACTGTTGGAGATTTTTATAATTGTTAAAAAAACAATAGAAATATTTAAATATTAAAACAAAATTCAAAGAAATGTTTTTTATAAATGTTTTGTAATGGTTTCCATTCAGAAGTTCACTGACAGTTGTTAAAAGACTATTTTAAAAAAGAATAAAAGCACATAATAGTAACCATTGTGTTCGTGTTGGTTATAACACCATAATCTGAACAGTTGTTTTTTGAGAGGTTAATAATCTGTGTTGGATTTTAAATTGGGTAAGAAAAAATGAAATTACTAACGAATATTTAAAGAATGATTAGTTGAGAGTAAAATGTTTAGATGTCATTCTGCAAAGTCGCAAACAAAAGCCATAGATAGCTCTTTGTTTTTTTCTTTACTACCTGCAAATGAAGTGAGACCAAGCTCTAATTTGGCAAGTTCAACATGCAATGAACAGAATAAAGTTGCGGACAATATTGACCATAGCAAATGTGAAAATACAGATTTTGTGACAGTTTATGAATTTCTAAGTGACGAACGTAAAGGACAAACCTTTTCAGGAACTTCACCTCAGCAACAAAATATAAAACATTCAAGTTGAAAAAACTAAAATTCTGTATTTTCTGGTTGTTTGTGTGTTTTTAAAATTTCTATTTATTTTAAGTTTTCTATTTGTAAGTATCGATTGCGTTGAAATTTTTATGCCTTTAGATTTTGATCATTATTAGTAGTAAGGTAACTTTTACCATATATACAATATTATTGTAGAACAAAAATATGAATATTTGAATAAATATAATATATTATTAACATGTTTTGATTCGTATTTTTACAGTTTATGAACTGAGACCTTTATGCTACACTCAATTTTCTTTATACTTCTTTTTATATATTATCTGAGGGTTGTACATGAATAATGTAAAAAGCATATAATCATATTTCTTAAACTGTTGTCTTTATTAAACTTTCAAGGAATCATTAAAAGTTCATGTCTGTTTTCCATGATTAAAATGGAAATGTTTTCTTTTTTATTTTTTTAAAAAAAAAATAGATTTTTTTTTTTTCAAAAACAAAATAGATTTAGTTAGCCTTTTTTTATTCCTGTGATAAAAAAAGGTTTTCATAGAAAAATTGACAGTTTACTTTTATATAGATAAAGACTTTATTGCTGTTCTTTCGATGGATGGTGTTGTAACATTTTATGAACAAGAAGCATTTGCATTTCAAGCTTTTCTTCCTGACTTTCTTTTACCTGGACCATTTGCTTACATTAGTTCAAGTGATTCATTTTTGTTTGGTGCCAGTGATAGAAGCTTGCAATGTTACAAGTTAGAGAATTTCTTCTTTTTTTTTCTCTTTTTGTTGATTTTTAAAAAAAGTTTTACTTTAATCCCGCCATAAAAAAATTATTCTCAATTGACTTCATAATTTTATTTCTTTTCTACATATTTCTTTTCTACAGATACAGAACCCTGGCATCATCATCTGTCAGTGGGAAAAATTCAAAAAAGGCTGTGGTATGATAATCTTCTATCATTTTTGAAAAACAATAGCCAATTGTTGATTTTGTTAATTATACTATTCTGTT
Source organism: Hydra viridissima (assembly GCF_058129835.1). Lineage (NCBI taxonomy): Eukaryota > Metazoa > Cnidaria > Hydrozoa > Anthoathecata > Hydridae > Hydra > Hydra viridissima. The sequence goes on along the minus strand of NW_028324308.1, from coordinate 5,254,100 downwards.
GTTTTAAATCAAATTTATTTTTTAAAAATGATTATAATATTCTGTTGCAGTTGATAAAAAAAAAGTCTTATTGTCTTCCACTTTCAGCCTGATTGGTCACGGATGTTGGGAGAGCATTTAATTTCAATACAATTATCTGGAGGCTCCATTGAAGTGCTAGGTTTCTATTACCATATAAAAATATTTTTTTAAATTAATGTTTAGATAATCAAAATGGAGAATTTTTATTATGTAGACAAAAAAATGAAATCACCAGAAACCTAAAAAAATGCTATTAAGAAACTTATGTGCAACAATTTTATTGGGCTAATTTACTAGTTTAGAATTTATTCTAGATTGTATTTTCAATTCTAGATTTGTTGTAATTGAGTCACATTAACTTCAATTTTTTATTTTTTCATGCAACTGATTTTTAATTTCTTAAAACAGTTTTTCACTTCACTTTCTAGGTGAGAGGTCATTGTTCACTATAAGTACCTCTGGTGATATTATACATATGAAGAAATTAGAGTATACCCCAAACTGTTTTTTATCATACAGCAAACCAGGTTTGGAACAAATAAAGGAGTAGTTTTTTTTAGGAGGGGATCTTTATAAGACCTGGCAGAAACTTTACGTTTAAATATTTTTTATAGGTAGTTCAAATGTGAAGATAAGTTTAGTTTGCACTTATTCATCTATGCTGCTTGTGTATGAAGATCATCTTTTAGTCTGGGCTGCACAACTTCCAAATGATCCTGTTTCTTGTAAGATTGGACATTTTGAGTAAGCAAAATAGATTTTTTTAAATTTGCTGAAACTTAGTAATAAACCTAAGAATGAGGTTTATATGGGTTTATTTGGGTTTTTTTAATTTTCAGCTATTAGAGTTTTAAATTATAAGTGAGTAACTAATTGCTTCTCACTTAATTTATTTAAAAATTGTTTTTGTTTTAATTGTAAGTTAGTTTGCAAATAAGGAAAGATTTCTTTTTTGTATTTATGTGTATTATTTTCAATTTTAATAGTTTTATTCTTAACTAATTATAAAATTTAGTGGTTTACAGGGAGTTATTGTAACACTCAACGAGCATGGTCATATTTTCTGTTCCTACTTAGGAACCAGCCCTTCATTATTCACAATGCCTAAAACAGTTGATCGTGAAAATAATTTTGATGTGAGTTTATTAAATAGCTTACTAAACTATTTTGATGTGCATTTATTAAATTTCTAAACAATTTAACAAAATAACTTCTTTGTGAGACTTTATATTAGATTTAAATGTATTTTAGGCATTAGACAAAGAGTTGAAAGATTTAAATAAGTTTATTCAAGCTTGTGAAAGCGGTGCAGGTACAAACTGTGTTCATTATCTTCAATTGAGCATAAAACATGAAAGTTTTAAGTAAATACCAAAATTAGTTTTTTAGTGACCCTTGGTATTTATTTTCAGAAAATTCCTCTATCACTACTATGGTTCCATAAGTCTGAAAATTATCAGCTTAGTAAATTTTCTACATCAAGTGCTGCAGAGTCACATGTTATTGCTTATAGCTCTTTCTCTGCATTTGCAGTATGTTAAAAAAATGTATATGATGATTGCAATTTTCAGTGCCATCTTTTTGAAATTCCCCTTCTCCAACCACCTAAATATACATAACCGTATACATTGCTGGTTAGAGAAGAAAAGGGTAGAGTTTTTGGTTTATATACACATTTTCAAAAATAAGCTTTAGAGTATAAATAAAATTGCATGTCGTATTAAAGATTATTTTATGGCATTTTGCAAAGGGTAAAAGTCTAAAAATGTACTTTGAATTTGGTAAAGTCAAAATTAGCTGTGTAAAAATTTTGACTTTACCAAATTTGGTAAAGTTTACAAAGTTCACCAGATCTTCTTGAAGTGCAACTATTGGGCCTTACAATTGTGCAAGATGGCGTAGCAGATTCTCTAGTTAAAGCAATTAAGGAATTTTTAGAGGGCTGGAAACTTTTTGGTTAAACAGTGTTTACCTTAATTGAGTAGAGGGAAAACACAGGTTTGTCCTAAATGGCCTGTTGTCAATAAGCCAATGAACTGCATATAATGGTAATTAACATTACTTTTTTAAATTTAATTTTAAAATTGTTGTTAATATAGTTGAATAACTTAGGAGAATGACTTTGAATGTAATTAAAAAGTTTTAGCACTTTTCAAATGTTTTTAAATGTTCTAACTGATAGGAATACAAACAGAAATCATATTACATCAGTTAGCTCTTAATTTAGTATAAATCTGCCATTTATAGAATCAGAAGGCAAAAATCTGATATTACAATTTACAAGAATGTAAAGAAAATCCATGATTTCATTGACCTGAAAGCTGGTCTTTCTCATATTTTTACTAAAATAAGTTCATGTGAGATGGAAATAACAAGAATCAGTTAAGCAGACTGAGAATTAACTCCATGTTGTATCGGTTGTGGAAACTTTATCTTCAATCTTCTTGTAAATGATACTGTGGAGCATTCTATTAAACTTGATCAAGACTACATGGCTATCTTCTTGGCTATCTTTTTGAGGAAAGAAGAAGATAGCCAAGCAGATTTACTTGTTGTAACTGATAATTGGTTAAAATTTTGGCTAAAAAAGCTTAAATTATCTGTTAAAAAATTCAATGTGAAATTATAAAATCATTTTACACTCAATATTCACACTGGTTAAAAAAGGAAGAAAAAAAATCTATTTTTTCATATTTTTTGAATATACAGATAAAAAAATCTATTTTTTTATATATTGGTATATGAACCTGCCTCACTTGATCTATAAAATTTATGAAGCTGATAATTTTTGGAGTGCTGGGATTGACCATTGGACTACTATAGATAAAACTTTTTTTGAATTCTGAAAACACATAAGTGCAGAAAAAATGTTTTAAAATGACTTGTGTTTTATGTCTTCCAATATTATCAACTTTTTTTAATTGTTTGTTTTTTACTTGTACATTAAAATTTTGCTTTTTAAAAATAAACTGTTTTAGATGTTCAAACATCTGTGGTAAAAGAACCTCTAGTATTAAGAGTTGTGTTACCTGATAAGTTAGATGAAATTTCAGTGAGTTTCTTTTTACTAACTTTTTCTATACTTATGTTTTTCTTTTAAAATACTAAGGATTTAGCAATTGTAGCTTCTGAAATTATCACTGAGATTGTGAAAATTGTAACAGCACTTTAACATATTTAACATTTAAGATATTATCAGTGTATTTTTTTTTTTTTTTTTTTTTTTTTTTTGTAATACAAAACATAGAGCTCTTTTTTCTTCAATCCATCTCATTCACTGCTAAACAAATAGATGATAAAAAAATATGTAGCACAAAAAAGATACTGTTCCTAAAACTTCAACTTTTTGTGAAAAAGTTGCTCTTGCTTTATGTTTTATATTATTTTATGCTTGTGTTTTACATTAAGCATTTTGTTATATGTAAAGCTTGGTGTTATGAAAATTTCATGCAAAAAAGTAAAAGTTTAAGGTAATGTTTATTAATCTTTTAAACAAAAAAGTTTCAGTGTACTTAACTTTAGAAGTCGCAAGAGTTAATTGACAATGATGGTGACCATGCAAATTCACCTTCCCTCACTGTTGAGGTATTTCTTTTAAAAATCTTATATTGGCAAAATATTTGTTGAGCTTTATTAGCCAATTAATATCACTTATTAGCTTTTATTACATAATTAATTCTCATTATTCATCAGGGTTAATTATGTAGCCTTTACATTAGCACTTTCTAGCAACAACAAAAGTTTCTAAGTTTATTCTTTTGTTTTTTATGGTTTTTTTTGTAATTGAAACTTGATTTTTATAGATTGTTCTGGAATGGAATAGTATCAAGCCAGTTGAAAATATTACAGTCTGCTGCTCTACAAAACATCCTATTCTATGTTCACACCCACAAATACATATTCCTATATTAGGTATGCAAGTATCAATACAAGTACCTCAACTTGTATTAGATATGTAAATACCAATGACATATATACTTTAATTTATATTGATATAACAATTTTTAATAACCTAAATAACCAAACCCTATTAGGCATGATTATCAAATTATACCTTGTAAGATTTGTCAAACAAAAATATTCAATTTAATTATATTTAGAGAAAAAAAGTTTTTAAAAGTGGAAATGCAAAAAATGTTTATTTATATGTGTAATATTCCATTAATTAGATGTTAGTTTTCCATTTCTTCTCACCAATCCAAAGACATACGTTCAGTATTCTCATTAGTGTGTTTGCAAATTTTTTTACTGTGGATGTTGTGGCTTGTGAGAGGAGATTCAGTAATATTACTTTAAAAGGTTTGACAAAGTAAGTGGTTTCATAGTAAATAGGTTTGACAAAGTGGTTTTGTCTTCATTATTGACAGGAGTGTTTTATTAGTCCAGACCTCCAAATTGGTTTTATCTTCAATATTTTGTTTGCAAGATCTCTTTTCCTCAAACTGTTTCAAAAAAGATTTAGAATTAGTACACCATGTTGATTTTTTAATTAGGAAAGGACCTAGTTAACTAAAGACTGAGTCTGTTTTTATTTATAACTCTAGCTGGTAGATTAAATTGTTATGCAAACCAGGTTTGTTGTATCTAGTATGCAAAGCTTTGGTCAGCTCTGAAATCTCTGACCATTCTAATTGTCACAAAGCTTCCAATGTCAAATACAGGTATCCTTACTTAAGCCAGTCACCTCAATAATCTTCATGTTTTCTACAATCATGTTTGTCAGACACAAAATAGAAAAGATGCTTTTTGTCAAGTTTATCAGCTTCCTTGTTTCTATGCCATCAATGCTTACTATTCCTACAATGCTTGGTACATTTAGTTTCAACTATTTCTCTTTGATGTCTGAAAAACTTTAAATCAAGAATGGTATTTTTAGTTGAAAATAAATTTTCCTGTCACATTTGAAATGATTCTCAATTTAAAATATCATATTTGCTGGTTAAGAAATCTTTTTATATAAGTTTATCATATAAGCAACTCTCCCCACATCAATTTGCTCCTTAAAACAAATTGATATGTGCGCTATAATTCATATGAAATATTAATTTGTGCTTTTTATGCAGTTGTACAACTGTGTAACTATAACAAAAGAAATACTGTTTCAAGGAATGTATTTAAAAAAAAAAGAAATATATTTTATGTTATTACATAAATTTTATGTAAAAAAAAACTTTTCCTAGAAAATTTAAACATCCATATATTTGAACTTATGAATGAACTACAAGATTCTTCATATCATTTTTACATATTGAAAAAAATTTTGAGTTCAAAAGTTGCATACAAAAAAAAGTTTATTAGTATAATTCATGGTATAAATTTTTATCTTGCAGTATTTTTGATTAACTTTTTATTTACTTTAAGGAAACAAATCTTTAGTCACTTCAATTAATGTGTACTTTTGCACATTGGCAAGCTCATTGCCATCTGATCTTGATGTTTATGTCACAGCGAGTTACATAACAGACTCAGGTACGCTTAAATTTCCTATGGAGACTTTTTATAGAAGCAGTATTTTAAATTTGCTTTTAGCTTCTTAGTTATTTAAGAATAAAGGTAAACAGAGTTTCCCCTTAAAATGAGAGGTTTGTTATCAGTCTCTTTGTTACTTTTATTGTAGATGCACCACGAGTTGTTCAAATGTCATTTGAACTACCACTGGATATTATTGCATTTGGTGCTCCACCGCTAAAAGTAGCACTAAATAAGGTTCTTTAGAATGATACGTTTGAATTATTAAAACCTTGACATTGGATAAAGTTTCTTATTCTGAAAGAGCAACTATTTTTTTACCCTTAATAAGATTTATAGATTTTTTCCTCTTTACTTCAGTTGGTTATTGATGTGAATAAAGATACAGTTAATTTGGGGGAACTTTTCCCAGGTTTATTCATTTTCAATCTTTTAATATTAGTACTCTAAAATCCAGTGTTTTTTGTGTGGCTTTATGATATAAAGTTTTAAAAAACATTATGCTTTTTTTAAAAAAACATTTATGAAAGCTATATTTTTAGACATGGTTAGTGATGCTGTCATACCAGTAAGTGGACTTGGTATTCAGTACTATGGTGGTCCTACTGTAACTGTGATTGCATCTAAACAAACAAGTATGTTCTTTTTTGGAGTAACTTTTAATCAAGTTTATTAATCCTATAAAAGCCCAGAAAAGCTTGCAATACCAAAATGGTACACTTTACCATAAAAAATCATAATGGTGGTCTAAAGTTCCTTTTTTATTGCTCGTTTTTAAATTCAGTGAAATATAAATCTTAGTTTTGTAATAAAATAATTGTAAAATCTTGTGAATGTAATTTTATAGTCTATTTGTTTTTGTTGTTATTTTCACTTTAGAGTAAGTGCTAGGGATCAGAAAATAAGATTCTATTGTTATAAATAAATGCCTTGGTTTACCAAAGTTGCTAAACAATATGGTTCTGTCAGCATGGTGCAATGTTTAAAAGATGATCATCCTATGAAAAATTTTTTTTTTTTTCAAAAGAGAATATAAATTTCAAAATGTTGCCTTTACTTTTATTGTTTAGCTTTTTAGATTTTTTTAATAGCAAAATAAATATTTTTATGTTTTGCATTTATTTCATTAAAAAAAAAAAAGATGAAAGTTATAAAAAAAGATGGTGTTAATTATAAAAATAGCCTCATAAAATGAAAAATACTGTTACAATATGTTAACCTCACTGTTTATCTTTTCTTTTTTTTTTTTGCATTCAATATTCAAAACAAATATTTAGATTTAACTTTCTTATTAGTGTTTATTGTTAAAAAAGGTTAAATTATTAACTGTTATTAATAAAATTTTTGTCTGCGAATGTTTTATCTAATGTAAAGTTAAAATGATCACAAAATTTCACGGCAGCACAATTACAAACTTCCCAATTACATCACACAATTACATGACATCCATAATGAACGGTCCTCTTTCTTTTTATTGGATTAAAATTTTGGAATTAAATATGATTTAATTTAGGACTATTACACTATTTCGTAGATCGTTATCGTTTGCAATGTGATTCATTCGAAGCTATGTGGCTTATTCTAAAGACGTTAATAACAAGATTAGAGAATTTTCACAAAAAAAACTCAGTGAGTTTTTGTTGATTAGTAAAGCTTTAAAAGAAAAAAGGATTTAAATTAACACGGAATTTTTGGTTAGCATAACTTTGGAAAGTTAAGCAACTTTAAGAAATAACAAATCGTTTGAATGAATAAGTTAGGATAAATTATCTTAATCATTTGGCTTGAAAGATATGAGTACCAATAGTTATCCACCGGAATATTCCTATGAATTTACTTTAGAGTGGTGTACAATTTTGTTGCTCATTTCAAGGTCCAATTCCCCACCAAGAGTATTTTCTCTTAATCGACAAACATTTCGAGCTGCGACAGTCGTTGGATTTGTATTCGAAAATGCTCGCGCAACGAGCTCACCAGTTTCGCGTTATTCAAAAAAGACTTTTAACAAGATTTAAAGACAAAACACCCGCTCCGTTAGCTCACCTTGATACTCTGCTAGATGGAACATATAAACAGGTAGGCTTATTATGGTGACAAATGTTACTAAGTGAGAAGAGATGTTACAATTGAAGCCTACAGGGGAAGACCCACAGTTGTCCACTTTTTATGCTTTTGAGAAAAATGGAATTTTGTGCTTAAAGACTTCAGTAGTCTAATGTTAAAGATTTTTAAACAATGCGATAGTGCCTGATGACGGTGGTCTTTTCGTTTGCATATTGTCAGAAATAATAGGAAAGCAGTAGTATATGATGAAAAGGTTGCAAATGAGAAAGTTTGTGAAATTGAGAATCTGTGGTTTTTCCCGCGTAATCTTCGATTGTCTTTGTTAAATATATTTCGTTTTAAACAAAAGTCAGATATTCTTAACCCGTTTCTTGTTTCCACTTTCTACCTACTTATTGATAACTATGTCGCTTTTTATTGTTTATTATTTTTTTTGATCTAAGATAATTATGAAAGAAAGTTAGTAATGTCCAGTAAAATCAAGAGAAATAACTTGATCAATTCCCTTATGACAATATAAATCATTCTTATGCGTCGGTGTTATATTGTTTTATATTTTAGTTACTCGCTCTAGGAGAGCAAATAGAAAACACACAGTTATCGTTGTTGCACGCCGGTAATGCATTGTCAAGTGGAACAAAACTAATCAATTTGCTTATCAAGTGAGTAGGATTAAATTATAAATGTAAGCTTATAGAGTTAATGCCAATGACGTAAATTTGCAATTGACGGTCATGATGGTTGCTGAGTTAATGTGTGTCAAAAACTAAAAACAAAACCTGCGCCTTTAATAAAACATCTTACTTTAGGCTTTTTGTCTCGATGTCAGACGATGACTTTGCCATTCTTCAAAATGTTGTAACTGCTAACGTCTCTGATACTTCAGGGCAGGTAACGTGTTTAATTTTAATAATCACGTATCTGAATCTAATTTTGAGTCGACGATTTTAATATGCGTTTTGCTTAAGAGCTGGGAGGAAGTAGTTGATGTCAATATATGCTATTTGATCAAGACTTGTCTCTCGAAGAGTTCAAAAGACCAAAATTGTGAGTTTGCTTTATATAAACCCACCTAATATAACCTATTCCTTTACAATCTAAAAATTTGTCAAATCCCAACTTACAACCTATGTGCTTAATCCAGCTGCACTTCCACCCATGAAAATGGATAAAGATACGAGCAAACTAAAGAAACACTTATCTTTGTTGTGGGAGCGACTAGGTAAAGGCGCTAAACTTGTCCTTGATGCTACTTCTGATAAAGATGACCATTCTTCCAATTAAGATAGCGAGGTTAGTTTTTATTTTAATTTCGGTCCAAGATTATCTAGCTTTACTGCTTATTTTATCTTCATAAATCTTCTCACATCTTCATAATACGTTTTGAATGTTTTCAGTTGTTTTTTTTTTATATCCGAAATTTATGTCATTTCTCCGATAAAGTTTTTATTGTATTTGATTTTTGTTTTTGTTTTTTTCTTTTTCTAGTGGATTTATTTATTCCTTTACCCTTTTTCGACAATTCCATGTTAAGAGACGATGATAAAGACGACGTTTTTAAACGAAATCGAAGTAACAGAAACAAAAGCTATCAATATTTTTGATTTTTATAGAAAAATTAATGCGTTTTGAAGTTACATGGTTTTTTTGTACGTTTCTTCAATTTTTGAATTTTTTTTAACGATGTTTGCAAATTTTGATCAAAAACATTTCTGTACTCATAAACGAGCACTGGATTAAATTGCTCGGCTGATATTTTTATTCGCGTAATAAAAACTTTGTTTATTTATTAGAAATTTGTATATACATATAAATATATATAGGTATATGTACACATATATTTATCGAGTCTTGTCTCATTTGTAAAGCTGAACAGAAAACAGAGAAAGGAAAGTGGTTTAAAAAAATGTTTTACAAGTTTCTTAATTTCAATCGAAATAAAAGCTCTTAATTTTAAGCAGAAAAAAATGGTTCATCTGAAAGAAATGTGCTTCTCGATTACAATTCATGCGCATAGTTTTTAATAAGAATGAATAATGATAAGATCATTGATTTTTTTTCGGTTCTAATTTTTACAGCAAAAATATTTTTTTTTTTTTTGTTTTTTTTGTTTTTTTTTTGTGTGTTTTGTGTTTTGCTGAAAGAATGTAAAAGGCCTCTTATTTGAGCAACAAACAAAAAAAAAAAAGTAACAAAAATAAATAATTTTTTAAACTAACAGTTTTAAACTTTAATCCCAAACACAAATATTTTTCTTTCAAAGGATTTCAACAAATATATTGTTTATAGAATCATCACATTCTTCCAATTGAGAAAATTTATTACCAGATTTTCTGCTTTTTTCGTAATTTGGAATAATAAAACGTGATAGATTTAAGATTTTAATAACTTCTTAGGACAATTAAGTTGTAAAATCATATTTACTCAATTTTTCATGATTTTGGAGAATAATATAATTCCAGTGCCAAAATTTCCATAAAAATTTTTTTGAAAAAGAAAAAATCAAGTTCAATTTTTAGTATTAATGTCGTTTGCCAATAAGCTTTTTATTTACAATTTTTTTGCGGCTGAATCAATAGGTTTTTTCCGATATCTTTTTGACTTGGACTTTGAAATTTCAGTTCAAGTCAGAAGAATTATTCGTTTATTTAAAGATTGCTTTACATCGCAGTGAGATTTCAAACATAAGTTGAGACGCAAAAAGATTTCAAACATAAGTTGAGACGAAAAAGAACAAACGACTTGTTTTTAATTGCGCATATTCAGTGGTAAAAATAAACATTTTTTAGTGCACCGAAAGAAGACATAAGTTTTTTTATTTATGTGTACAAAATAAAAAAAATTCAAATAAAACATTAAAAACAAATTGTTTTAACTGAATGTTTGTCATTATTTTAGAAAATAAAACAAAAATGTCGATGGAAATAGAAACCCCACTCAGTGTGCGAATAATTCAAAAATTTTAAAAAGAATTACTGACCTTTGAACTGCTTGCAAAACGATTGGTTTGTTAAAAAGCCTCGGTTCTAACTATTGTGGTCTTTTGCAAATGTAACACGCCCGTTTTAGTGTGAAATACATTTATTACACTTTCCACTAAGAGCTGCTCAGTGACATCTTGTAAACCTATTAAATAGCAAAAATGGTAGAAGGAAAAATGACTGTGATTAAATATCTTATGTTCTTCTTTAACTTCCTATTTTGGGTAAGAATGAATTTTTATTAGTAAATTTTTTAAAGTAGTAAAAATGTCATATACTGGCATTTTTAAGTCTTATGTTAAACCTCACAGAATGTCAGAAGTTTACATTCAGTAAAATGAAGATGTCATAACCTGCACCTCAAAGTTCTCACCTTTCTTATATAAAAAGAGATTTCATTATTTTTTAAGTGAAAAAGTTTTTGTTTTTTTTTATTAATTAGTCGCTAATTTAACTTGCGGTCTACATCACTTTTTAAGAAAATATATAACTTTAAAAATGACCAAATAGATATGGTTTTAAGTGTGGTACACAGAAATATGTTTAATTTAAATTATTTAAACCGTTATGTTCCCTAAAGTGTTTTAGGTATTTGCATTTAGCTAACAATCTGTTTATCTAATTCAAAGGGCCATTATTTTATCTGTTTCAAAGAGCCATTATTTTATCTATTTCAAAGGGCCATTTTGTTATACTATGGAATTTAAACTTAGCAAAACAGGGCTATTATTTTGTAATTAGAAAATATAGTTACTAAGTTGAAAAAAAATAAATAAATAAAAAAGGTTATGTTTTTTTACTCTATATTTTTTAATAAAATTAAATTTTAAATACTTTTTACTTGAGTTTGGTCACTGATAGTTTTTTACTCCAATGGCCTATGAATTAAATCAAGTCATATAAATAAATCAAATTAATTTTCTGCCAATTACTTCTATTTAACATCCTAAACCAGTTAAATAGATTTTCTCAAGCATTACTAGACATTTTAAGATTTACATTAAGTAAAGAATGTTATATTTTTATCTAAATGTTTCTGTTTTCACATAAGTAATTTGGTTCCTCAGCTTGCTTTAAAAGTGTACTGAAGATTATAGAGACGTGAAGAAAAGTATTTTCTTATTAACAAGTTTAGGTTATAATATGTTACATATCTAAATTTGGATAACAAAGCTAACCTATAATTGCTCTTGTTGTTATCAAAGATAGTTTTTTCTTTTTTTTTCTTTTTTTCTTTTTTTTTTTTTTTTAAAAAAAAAAACATCTAAAATTAAAATAAAATAAAAAATTTTTTTTTTCATCTGCAATACTACCTTAAGTGTCGAATGTACCTTTAAGTTCAATTACATGATTTTTAAGTGATGCTTTGACTTTAATCTTTGTTCACAAAGTTGCATTAGATGTGTAGTGTATATGTGCTTAAAACTCTTTCAGATTTTTTTTCTGTTGTTTTTAATTTACTGCAAATTTAATTTTAGCTCAGTGGGTTGGCTTTAATAATTGTTGGTGCAATAATCAAAAGTAATTATGGGGATTACTTCACATACGCAGATAGCAAGTTTGCTACTACCCCAGTGTTTATTATCATTGTTGGTGTCATTGTTTTTGTGATAGGGTTTTTGGGATGTTGTGGTGCAATTAAAGAAAACTATTGCATGGTGACAAGTTTTGCTGTGTTGCTTGGACTTATTTTTGTATTAGAAATTATAGCTGGTATTTTGGGATTTATCTATAAAAAGAAGGTAAACACAGTTTGAAATATAGAAAGTATAGGATTTTAATTATTTGTGAAGTGTTAAATAAAAATGTTTACCTTTATATTACTTTTTTCATTTGGTTTAGGTTGAAGATTATGCAAGTGAAGGATTAAAAAGAGCAGTGAAAGATTATTTTAACAAAGAAGAGCCTGGAGCAAAAGAATTTCTTGATTGGGCTCATGATAGATTTGATTGTTGTGGTAATAACGGATCATCTGATTTCAATAATGCTACAAAAAATGACACCTGTGGTCTGGATAATGGTGTTAGAACATGTCATAAAGACAATGATTGTGCAAAAACCCTTTACAAAGTTGGATGCAAATCCAGCTTTTCTGAATTTATTAAAAAGAATCTTGTTGTTGTTGGTGTTATTGCATTAAGTATTGCTTTTGTTCAGGTAATCTTTAATTAGCAAATGCAGTTAATATTATTTTGTGTTTCAGTCTATGGTTGTAGAAACTAAAAACAGATTTAATTTTTGGTTTAGCTTCTTGGAATCGTTTTTGCATGTACGTTGATGAAAGCTATTAAAGGAGAATATGAAGTTGTTTAGGAAGTGATGTATCACAAGGAATTTTCATTAGAAACGTAATGTTGAAATCTTCACTAAAATCTTTGAGAAAACTCTTAAAACGGAATTTACTAAAATAAAGAGTCTCTATAAGATCACTTTTCGTTCAAGGGACAAAATGTGCACTTTTATTTATTTTCTAGTTTTGTACAACGACGGGAGAACATTGCATATTTTGTCATTGCAAAAAAATCATTTGTACTTGGAATGTTAATAATTTTCAATAAAGAGTCATCTTTTTATATTTTTGAAGTCGTTTTATTCTTATTCAAACATATAATTCCGCGAAAATCATATCTGAATTACGTCTATTACGTTATTGATAAAATAGTTACAATAAATATCAAAGTCTGTGTACAACTTTTTACTACTTAGCGATTTAAAATAGGTTGATTTTTGAGTAAAATTAGTAAACGAAAAAAAGAATTAAAATCTCAATTCTTCTCTTAAAAATTTTAAAGATCTTTATGCTTTTTAACCGTCCTCTGTAATAAACTCAAATTTATGCATATAATCTGCAAATTTTGCAAACTAAAGCAAGTTAGCCTGTTTGTTTATAAGAGTTAATACTTTGGATTATTTAGCGATTCGAGCCCGCCGTGTTTTTTTTAGACATAAGGACTTGTATTCCCACTAAACGTTAAAAACCCGTTAAATATGGTGAAGAGAAATTTTGCTATAGAGCACTAGGACTTTGTTTACATCCTTGTTAGTAATGAAGATGGGTGTTGGAAAAATTGAAAGAAGTATCTAGAGATACCTTCCGGAAAGTTCCAAATGAAAAGAAAAAATGTTGAAACAGACCGGGATCATTATAGAGATAATTTGATAACTGATTATTTACTAGATAACCGACTCGTTTACAATTTGTCTGAATCATATTGAAAAGTATAGACATCTAAAAGACGTAATAAATTCTTTATTCTTCGCTGAAAACTAAATATTCGAACATCTAAATTGATTTGATTACACCTTGATGCAGTTTAAATCAAAATGTGCTAAACCATCACAAGAAACATAAATCAAAACGGAAGAAAAATAAAGAAGTTAATGTAGATCACTAAAATGTAAATAAAGCAAAAATTCATTGTATTATCTCATTGTTTTCGTTTCTTATTATCTTGTTTATTTTCATTGCTATCTTTTATCTCCTTTGCAAACTCGTTGAAAACTAAAAAACTAGACTGGCTTATATTTATTTCATAACCCTAAATAAAAGCTGATTTACATTTTAAGGCTGGTTTCAAACCGATCAATGAAAACACGCTTGAAGAAGTTTTTTTTTTTGATTTGTTAAACTAAAAACCAGAAATTTTTATTAAAGTTGAGCACTCTAATTTCTTTTAACGCTAAAAAACTAAAAACCCGAGATTTACTCAAACTCTGCAATCTTGAGACTCTGAAATAAAAAGTTGATGAAGTTTATAGATTTTATACCGGAAAATTGATATCATTAAACACTAGTATTTATCCACCGAAAAAATATACTTTCACCGGGATTGAAGAAAAGATTTATTGAAATTTTATCCAATAATATATTATCAGTCCTGAAGATTAGTTTGGGTTAGGAACGGAGGTAACTTAAAATTGGTTTGCGAAACAAACTTGCAATTAGTTAAAAAAAACAAAAAAAAACATTATTTAGCAATATATAGGAGCGGGAAGGAAGGATGAGAGAACTAAAGAGTCCAGGTCCGGGTCCCCTAACAATCTATTTTTTAATTATCATAATGTATTTCTTTAGAGTAGAAAAATTTAGTATGTGTATCCACTTTGCATTCTTTAGAGTAGAAAAATTTAGTATGTGTATCCACTTTGCATTCTTGGATTTTGCAGATCAAAAAACTCTGAACGCATTTTTCGAAAGTGCAACAATCCAAGATAAGTTCTATAGTTGGAATTTGTTTGTATTTCTTTCTCAATGATGTAAATTTTAACACGCCTACTTACAAAAGACGTTCAATATTAATGGAAATCATTCTAATGACTCTTATAATTCAATTTGCTATTCTAAGTGTTCCCACAAAAACCGAGTAATTTTTTTGCAATTGTGAATTGCATGTTAAAAGAAAATAAAACCCATTTTACGTATAAAACTCCTTCTTTCAATCTAGTTATCTTGACGAATTCAATTGGTTACAGTAAGCATGGTAAATATTTGTTGCAAGTTGACTCTAGCACTTATTACCCTTTTATTTTGTATCATTTCTACTGCAAGCAAAGGTAATGATAATGTAAATAGAGTACATAAATGTAATGATTGTTCAAATTTAAAAAAACTGAAAAAAACTTTTTCAACATAAAAAACTTTCCGCTAATTTGGTCTTAGTAACTAAACCAAATGAGTCGCTAATTCCCTATTCACACTAACAAAACCGAGTTTTAATAACATTCGCTTTTAAAACGGTGTTCAGTTTAAACCATTTTTAACTATTATCCTTGTCACATCACAATAAATCAGGTTTATTTTTTACGGAACTGAGTAAAACTTTAACTTGCTAATTCGAGTAAATATTCTTTTATATAATATTTCGGTCACGTCTACTTGGAAGTATTTTTTTAAAAACAAGAACAAAATGGAAAATTTACGAAATGAAGAGTTATCGATTTTCGAAGATATTGGAGAAAAAGCTGTTATTTAAACACAAATCATTTTTTATAATACACATAAATATATGCTTAAATGTATCATATATAACGTAAGAGAGATAAAAAGAGAGAATATTAATATAATACGTTTATAAATAATTTCTTTCGATTTTAGATATTATTACTATTATTACTATTATTATTATTATTATTATTATTATTATTATTATTATTATTATTATTATTATTATTATTTTTATTATTATTATTATTATTATTATTATTATTATTATTATTATTATTATTATTATTATTATTATTATTATTATTATTATTATTATTATTATTATTATTATTATTATTATTATTATTATTATTATTATTATTATTATTATTATTATCATTATCTTTATTATTTATTATTGCCAATTTTTCATTACACCTTTTTTTTCATGGAGATTTATAAGACCTCTCGGTTTCCAAACAAAAGTTTTTTGATAAAATAACCTCGCGATGTTGTCTTATTTAGCTACCGTTTTTTAAACTCATTTATTTGAAACAAGGTTTTAAAAAGCAGTGTGGACGAAAAAATACGTCACACGTTTAAATAACCACGATTAAAACAAGTTTTATTTTTGGGTTAAATGGGGTATAAGACTTTAACAAACCAAATGAGTAACTAAAGCTTTACTTACTAAGACTAAATTATGACCTTTATTTAACTAAAACCTTACTTAACAAAGACCAAATGAAATAAAAGATTATTTCAGATACTTTACTTTGAATAAAATATGCTGTATTGAATTCTGAAAATTCGCTTAAGATTAAAATTCTCGTTCTTTATTTTCTGTTTTCATTTTTATTCAGTTTGTGACGACTTTATTGCTTAATAATTAAACTAAATCATTAAATCAATCCTAGAAATATTATTATTGTTACTAATTTTATCCAAAAAAAATGTTATTATAATTGTAACAGAACGTTTTAACATAGGATTTTTAGCACCTCGATGCTCATTTAGTGAAAGATTTCAACGATACTGTGGCAACAGTCACGTTTTTTCAGGACTTTTAGTCACTCCGAAGGTGTGTTTAAATGTCTGCAGTAAAAACAAAAAATGCTTCGTAGCCAATTGGTACCCAGCAAGAACTCGATTGTTTAAAAATAACAGTTATCCTTCTTGTGTTTACTTTCTTTATGACAAAAATGCAGTGATGTGCCCTTCGAGAAAAAGAGATCGTGGTGCAATATCGATCCACTGCTTTCTAGACGGTAGGTGATTATCCGTTTAAAAAAAAAAAAAGAGAAAAAGCTTAGATATTGTGATCAAACTCGTTACTAATGTTTCTCAATTTGCGGTTAAATCTATCAACTAAAAACCCTAAGAACGAGATTTTTCATCATAGTTTTATTACACTGGTTGGTTTTTTATATATAGATAACACACTGTCTAACTGCAAAATTCCGCTGACTAAAGCTAATTGTAAAAGCAGCAAATCGAAGCTGTCTTTTCGCACGTTTGATGGAACTTGTAATAATCTACTTCGCCCAACTATGGGGGCTACTAATACACCTTTTAAAAGACACTTAAGTATTGATGTTAAATTTCATGCTTCTGTTAATAGCTTTAATACGCTATTCCTTTTTAGGAGTTACTTCACTGGTTGTTTTTTATTTAGAGGCACGCTATTATGATACTTTTGGTTTGGACACACCTTTTGGATTTCCAACTTTGGATGGCAGAAACAGGCCGACTGCTTACGAAGCAGCAGAAGCTGCTTTTAGTCTTTCTGATAAAAAATCAGAGAGAAAAAGCTCGTTATCGGTGCTTCATATGGTTTTTGGACAGTTTTACGTCACCGATATTACGTTCACCGACAATCCCCGACAATGCATTAGTGATAAGTAAACAGAATTAGTTAGCTTGAAACTATACGAGTGAGAGCTAACACTCCTTCTTAAATTTCTTTCGCTTTCTCTGACTTTTAGGTGTCACCTGGGGAACTTGGTAGATTTTAAATACCCGTGCTTTCCATTGCTACGATCAAAGGACGGTAAAAGTGGATGCACACCATTTTCCAGGTCTTTTCCGGTTTGTCAAGGTCGTAAAAGAATGGTCCGTGAACAATTAAACTCGGTTTCCGCCTTCGCAGATCTTTCACAAATTTATGGAAATAGTAAAAGCTTCTCAAGACATTTGAGAACGAGAAAAAGTACTAAAATTCGTGTTTTAGTGAACTTCAAAGTTTTTGCTTTTAAACCGATGTTAACTCTTGATTGTGTGAAGATGTATTTTTTTAGTTTTCCGTTTGTTTTTTTTTTTGCTTTATTTTTTCTTAATACTTATTTTAATCTATAGGAGGTTTGTTAAGGACATCAAGCGGCAATTTGCTTCCTCGTTGCATATGTTCAAAAGCTGCTTGCTCAACCAGACCTGGTGGATGCTTTTTATCCGGCGATCGTAGAGTGAATCAAAACATTCCTATTGTAGCTGTTTATACGCTTTTTGTTAGAGAACATAACCGTATTGCTAAAAAACTAGGAAAAATTAATCCAGAATGGAACAATGAAAACCTGTTTCAAGTTGCAAGGAAAATTTTGATTGCTGTTTACCAACACATTCTATACACTGAGTGGGTACCAACAATAACTCCGATAAAACCTTACAATGGATATGACAGCAACGTAAACCCACAAACAAGTGCTGACTTTTCCACTGCAGCGTTTAGATTCGCACATAGCGAAATTCCGAACTTTATCAGCCTGCTTAATGCTAACTTTGACTCTATCGCTCAACCTGTTACTTTTCAATTGTCATTTTTTAATAACTCACTCATTTCAAAATACGGCATTGAATCAACAATATTCGGACTTATTGGAAACGCCTCTAGTGAAATTGATTCGTTTTTCGCAGAAAGTGTCTTTAAGAAGCTACTTATTCCAGTTGGATCACCCGCCTTTTCGAACCTTGCTGCTATCAATATTCAACGAGGACGTGATCATGGTATCCCAAGTTACAATAAATGGAGACGCTGGTGTGGTTCAAAGCAAGCCAGTAACAGCTTTAACGAGTTCAAAAAAGAAATTACAAGTGCACGTGATAGGAAGGTCCTTAAGAGACTATATGGCTCAGTTCGCAACCATATTGATTTATTTGTTGCCGGTATGTTAGAAAAAAAAGTTTCTGGTTTACAGGTAGGTCCGACATTCAAATGTCTTATTAAAAAGCATTTTGAAGATGCGCGAGAAGGAGATCGATTCTTTTATCAACGAACAGGAGTATTCACAAAACGACAGCTGAAAGAAATCCGTAAAGTTTCGATCTCTAACCTCCTGTGCAACAATTTAAAAGGTATCATATCAGT
The DNA here is from genome assembly GCF_058129835.1 of Hydra viridissima. NCBI lineage: Eukaryota > Metazoa > Cnidaria > Hydrozoa > Anthoathecata > Hydridae > Hydra > Hydra viridissima. The sequence goes on along the minus strand of NW_028324308.1, from coordinate 5,235,280 downwards.
ACAGAGAAATGCTTTCCATAGTTTTAGGCAAGGTCTTGATAAACGCATAACTTGTTCCTCCATTCCTCAAATGAACTTAATGGAATGGAAAATAAGAGCGAAAACTTAAGATTTGATCAGCCCCATTAGAGTTTCTTTCTCTTTTTTCTTGTTGTAATTTTAAAACGTAGAAACTCGCTCAACTTGTAATTTTTCTTCTTCATTTTTAAAAATAAAAAATGAGGCAACAGTCCATGGCCCAATCCTATACAGCTTGTTACGCAAAACGCAAAAAAAAATAATCGGTAATTAAAAATGGAAAATTTTTTGCGTAATTAAGCAATTTTCAAAACTGCAATCCTATAAAAATGCCTACTTACGGATTTTTCCAATCTGTCGTAAAATTGGTAATTTTTACGTAAAAAGAGAAATTTGAGTTTTTTTTGGCACACAAAGTGAACAAGGAATATTCCTTGGAGAAAATTATTTTTTTTATCAATGTTTTGGAAATAAATTTTGCTTAATCGTTTCAGAGATTTGTGTACGAAAATAAAAGTTTTATATTTTTATCATATATATGTTACATTCCTTGTTTACCTATTGTGCCTAAAAGAGGGTCTGCATTTTTTGAATTTAGAGGTAGAAAAATTCGCGTACTCAACGATATATAAAGTTTAATTTTTATTAGCTAAAACTAAACTTCATTTATGATGACAAACAAATTTCGGTCGATGACTAAGTTTGCTCATCAGCTTTTTTTAATGGATGGTTAACCTCTCTCTCCACTGATGTTGAAAATATCATAATACTTTCCTTTAGCTCATTTGCTCTTTTTATATAAGTTTACACAGATAAAAATCACATAATCAACGTGTTTGAATAGGGGTCCGTCACTCTACAAAACAAAGGGGATGAATGCTAAAATGTTTTGTAATAAAAAATTTTTCGTTCATTTTTATAAATACTACAGCTTTCAACCTCCTGTTTTGCGCAGTGACGGACGCCTTTTGTTAGGTCTTTCATGTCTTCATAGTGCAATCAACCGTGAGTTTGATCTTGTTAAACTTTCCATTTTAATAAAAGTTTCATTTTCAAATTGATGGATTTTAAAATATTTTAAATAAAGTTCAACAATGCTTCTCACCCAATGCTTACTTTTAGAAAAATGCTTACTTTTAGAAAAATGCTCACTTTTAGAAAAATGTCAAAAATGTTATTGAAACACTTAATATTCACTGAAATTTTTAAAAATTACGTAGCTCTACGTTTTTCGAGTACAAATCTTTTTGTTTACAAAAATAGACACCTGTGATTCGAAAAAAAATCATGTACCTTTGCACTACTTTGCACAATCATTCTTTGGTTAAAAATTTTGCGTAATCACGCAAAAATTTAGAACTTGCTGCAAAAATTTTTTTTGCGTGAGAAATTTTGCATATTTGCATAGGAAATTTTCTCAAAAATCCTTGCGTAATTTTGTTTTTAAGAATGCAGTTTGCGGAAATTTTTTTTGTGTGAGCAAAACCCTTTTTTTTTATTTATATCTTTTTTTTTTTTCCGTTAATTACGCATTTTTCAGCTTTATTTGATTGGGCCCATATTTCATAAATCAACGACGTAAGAGGATAAAGGTGTTGTGTCGCATATTTTCGAAAATTTACATTTTAACGCGGATAAAGGTTTTACATATACCATTCTTTTATATACGTTTATAAACTTTATTCTTTTACTATTTTAACAGGTAAAAAAATATTTAATCTAAATCAACGCTTAAATATCTAACAAAATAAACAGCGAAATTATTTTGATTGGCTGAAAGGAAAATTCACTTAACAGATAAGGATATTATAATTGTTCTGATAGGTTTAGGTTTGAGATAGTACCTTTAGTAGATAGTTGTAGTACCTCCTTTAGCTTCACATTGACCATTTATTCTTAAACACATTTTTAGTACGTTACGTTTTTTAAGTCCAATTAACTCCAAGTACGATTAGATAATGAACGTCTTCATATGTTAAGAAATACAATTAAAACCTTTCTAATAAAAAATTCCCATTAATTTTTTTTAATATAAAAAAGGTCGAAAAATGTCAGCTCTCAAAATATTGAGAATTGAGCTTTTATTCTTTTGTTAAATTCATCGGTATAAAAGATGATAATGATAATGGTATAAAAGAGTTTGCACAAAGGTAAATGGGTAATTGTCTGGGTATTGAAAATACCATTCTTCAAATTATTTCGTAAATAAATATTCCATTATTTTGTTCTTATCTACCATTGTTTATTATCCAAATTAAAGTTAACTTTGCACAAGTTTTTTACAGATGAAGAAAGTAATATACTAAAGAGTGAAAATAGACAATTTTATATACAAAATTAAAAAATATACAAAGAATTTGCTGAAGTAGTAAAAAAGCTCATCGAGGTATTTAACCAAACGTACTTTTCATGTGAAGAAACTTGTCATCTTTACAAATTCTAAAAGAAAAAAAAGTTTTTATCAATCTAAAGTAGCCCTAAATTAATAGTTTATGATTTATAAATTTAATCTTCTTTTGCTAACTCGCTTATTCAACTTAATTGCCAAGTCAAGTTTGCAAAAATGTAACCACCTTGTTTAATACTTTGTTCGACTTCTGTGAACATAAACCTGAGATATTTTATTCAACACTTAAAAAAATATCAGTTTTTTTATCCGAACTTGCCGTTTCGGATCGGATACTTCTGACATCTTTTCCATTATATATATATATATATATGTATATATATATATATATATATATATATATATATATATATATATATATATATATATATATATATATATATATATATATATATATATATATTGATTGGTTATGTATTATATCAAAATAATACAAAGCTCTTGTGCGTAAAAGAGTGCTCAATATTATAATAATAGAGCAATATATATATATCTGTTATTTAAATGGAGAAAAACAACATTTTAATAGTACTTAAAGTTTCGTGCCTTACGGCAATCATCAGCTATTAATTACAAATTAAAAACGTAAAAAACCGTTTAAAAACGAATCAAATTTACGGTAGAACGAATTCTGACGTAATGAGCAAAAAGACGCAATCATTTAGTCTTCAGTATCAAAAGAGGATAAAAGGAACTTGTTAGCATGTCGACATTTAGATAATATTTCGCTTCTTTTGTTGGGTAGGTTGTTTTCTTTATGCGATAAAATTTCAAACTTCTCGTGAAGGCAAAGGTTACAGGTCTTGGTTTCAGGGTTGGAAGGTTTGCATCGCTTTACAATTCTCCACTTTATTATAGGTGTGATGGCTTTTTCTTTTAATTTCCAAATTTCCTTTGAAAGTTCTGTATCATTCTTATACCTGACCGTATTAAAAGATTTTACATGGTTAGCATATCTTAGTTTAAATGGTGTCTCGCTAATGCCAAAATAAACTTTTTCTTTGAGTTCAAGATTTTCGGAACTCACGATAGCTTTATAAACGATGTTGCTTAATAAACATTGATTGTTTAAAGGGCAAGTAGTTTTGTTAGTACAGTTGCAAGTGTTTTTTGGTATGCTTTTTTGGTCTTGTAAAATTTTGTGGTTATGCGAATTAATGATGGATTTTACGTTTCGCATACAGCTATAACTTACCTTGATCGAATTTCTATTAAAAATTTTGTGCAATCTATGATTTACCGGGAAGTGAAGGTCAACCAATGCAAGTAAACGGTTTCCTATTTTTGTTTCCACGTTTTGACTGAATGGAGGGTTAAACCATATAATGTTTCGCTTGCGTTTTGTATTATATATATATATATATATATATATATATATATATATATATATATATATATATATATATATATATATATATATATATATATATATATATATATATATATATAATGAATTTAAACCAAAAAGTTGGATAATTTTAATTATTTTGAACAAAATTTTATTTTTTGAGATTTCAATGACTTTGTTCAAATATAAACCAAAATATAAGTAGTTGGATATATTTAAACAAGTATGAAATAAATATAATAGATTTTTACAAGTGACTTTGGAATCTAAATTTTTTTAAAATTTTGATTAAAATTTTGATTCAAAATTTTGACTCCAAAGTCACTTGTGGAAATAAAATTTATTTGTAAAACGCACAAGTTTCAGATCATGCAGCGTATAAAATGTTGCAAATTAAATGCCATTTGTCTTTATCGTCATTAAATGCCATTCTTCAAACGTCATTAAATTTGATTGATTCAATTAACCGCAGTTCGTAATAAAAGCAACAATTCTCTAGTGAAGTAAAGTTTTTAAAAGTTCCCAAATTAATACTTTGTGATTCAGAAGCTCACTATTAATCACAAAACTGCCCTCATTAAGAATGCAATTAAAAAAGTGGAATTGTTTGAACTAACCGGATTAGATAGGGACACATGTACTGTGTATTGTTTCAGAACAAAGAAATAATTTGTTTTATTTCAACGTTAACCGTTTCCAACACAAAAAAATTTGTCCGTAACAAAGAAAATTTGGCAAAAAAAAAAAAAGAAAAAAAAACATGAACTATATACTTTTGGTGTTAAATTGTCGCTCTAATATTATCATTTATAGTATTACTATAAATATTATTACTTATAAATATAGAAACGCTAATTATTCTGGTTAAATCAGAGCAAAGCAAGCTGGGTAACTGACGTCATTTACAAAAAAAGGATGTTTAAACTAAACAAATAAAAATAATTTGGGATGAAATAAATCACAAACAAACAAACAAAAATAATTATTGTGAAAAATATGATTTAATCACTGACATATTAATACTTATATTTTAGCAAAATAATTTTAGAACAAAAATTTGAAGAAGCTGCTCCCGGACATCTAAACTCGATTTATCCGGATAAATCAAATATGTTAGTTTATTGGTTTGACACATAAAAAGTTCAATAGGGGGCCAAAAAAAAACAGTTTAAATAATTTTAAGCATTTTCGAATTGCATGAAGTATCAGGAAATTTAGTGATAAATAAATATACTTTTAAATTTCCGGATAACTCCATACAAGTTCAGATTTGTCCGGATAATTTCAGTTGACAAATTTGTAAGAATTGGCTACCGGAAAAAAAAAATCATTTAAATGTTTTTAACCAAATTACTCTAAAAGTTTGCAAAACTCTCATCATGCTCAGAGTTTTTTGAGAAAATTTGTAGAAATGAACAAATCTGAATTTTCAGATAATTTGGAAAAGATCGGTCCAAACGCAGTTCCTTAACTTCAAAATAACCTGAATGTTTTAATATCCCAATTTATATTACATATTTCGACACCTGTATATTCATCTCTATGTCGTTTTCGGTATTTTGCTAAATTAACTAATTTTTCAATAAAAACTAATTCTAAAATTGGTTAAAATGGTTTGTTAAAACTATTTATGAAAAAAAAAAAAGAAATTCTTCTATAAAAGAAATAATAAAAAAAAATCTTAACAGATTCGTAGTGAAATTGAAAAAATAATTTTCTGGAGAGATTTACTTTCTTTTACCTGGATAATCAATATTCCCATCTCCATTCAAATCTGCTTCTCTAATCATCTCAGCAATTTCTTCTTCAGACAGATCTTCTCCAAACTTAAGCATGATGGCACGAAGTTCGTCTGAGCTTATCGATCCATTTCTGTCTTCGTCAAAAAAGTCAAACGCCTAAAACACAATCCTTTCGTAAAACGTTTACAATTTCCATTTTTTAGAAATGTCTTCTTTAAATTTTTTTAGTCAAACTTTTTTGTTTTGCAATTGATAAAAACTCAAAAGAAAAAAGAATCCTCTGGGAATGGTCATGTGCTTTTTAATTGCTCTGAATGTTGTAAGATAAATGGAGAAAAAGAATACCTCTTTGAGTTCTTGAGTTACTGCCGTGTTGCTTAGTTTTCTAGTCATTAGGGTAATGAATTCTGGAAAACTTAGTTCGCCGTCGTCATCAGAATCAATGTCTTTTAAACATGATTTTATTTCCTCTTTTGATGCTTCGTGACCTAAATTTTTCATAACTACATTAAGTTCTTCCATGGAAATTTTCCCATCGCCGTTTTGATCAAATAAGCCAAAAGAATCTTTCAAATCTTGAAGTTGCGCTTCGGTGAGGTTCTTTTCGCAACTCTACAACACAATTTACTCAAAAAAGTTAATTATAAATTTCAAAATATTTAAGTTTTTCATTTGGATAATCTCTTTTAAGTATTTTCATTTCAAAGTTAGTTAATACTTTTACAAATTAAATATCTAAATTAACCATTTCACTTACTCCTTGTCGTTTAATGCTACGATGTCTTTTTTTTATTTTTTCAATAACAGTACTTGTCATCCCCAAATAATCATCAAAACTTAGCTTTCCTCTTCTTTCTTGATTGATAGACATCAACATTTCTTCTACGTCTCGTTCAAGGGGTTTTGGTTTAAGGCACCTTGTACTGGTAGCAAGTTGCTTCGAAGTAATAAAACCCGTATTTTTGGGATCAAAGTAACGAAAAACATCTTTCAGCTGCGCCAAATCTTCTTTATTGAACTTCATTCCATTCTAAAAATTTATCAATTTACATAATGTTTATATAAATAGCTATAATAATGTTATTTATACATAACATGTACATGGACGACACTACAAAAGAAGCTAGCGGGCTTTCGCTCCTTTCCCCTCTCCCCGAACCTTCATTCACTTTAAGATTATCGTAGTGACGCAATAATCGTGTTTTAAATTTTTATGTGGGTTTAAAACCAAAGCATTGGTTTTATCTCTCCTCCCCTCCGCCACCTACGTTTTTTGCGATGGTACTTCATAGTAATTGCAAGAGAAAACCTCAAGTGGAAGTGGGGACAAAAAATATTTTTTAATGATGAAATAAATAGATTAGTAGATTAAAAGTATCCTTGCTTTATTTCATTTTTGTAAAATATAATTAAAAAAAAAAAAAAAAAAAAATCACAGGAGAACAGAGGATTTTAAGTACAAAAAAAATCTAGTGATAAAGGCTGTTTATCATTTGAAAAGACGAGTCGGGATGCATACGGGATGATTTACTTAAAGGAACAAACTGAACTATACGAAAAGTATTTTTAAAAATATGTTTCATTAGAAAATAAAAAAAACTTTACGAAGTTAAAAAGAGAATCAAAATATTGTCGAAACTGGGAAAAAAAATTATTTATTTTTTTAATTTTGTTTATTATTCATTTTCATACTTAGCAAGATTTTTTTTCCGTCTGATACTATTTCAAAAAATATTTTAATGGCATAAATTTACTAATAAATTTAAATTGCTTTTTTATTATAAGTAGTATTTTATTATGTGATACCATTAATTTTGGTATTATCATATATGATATTATTATATATGATATTATATATGATATAAGTGATATAAGTGGAGTTTAAGTGTGAGTATGTATGTTTTAGTGTAAGTATAAAGCACCAAACTTTTAGTTAAGGAAAAAGAGAAAAATAAACCAAGATATCTATTGACTAATTATCATTGGTCTTACTATTAGCGAGTTGCAGATATGTTGGAATTAAAATTGACTCACCATTATTTCCTCAGTCAATATTAAAAGAAATAAGATGTATCTGGCTTGCCAGTTTAAATTACTGTGTGAATCACAAGTACATGATCACTGCACAGCTTCTATCTTTAACACAGAACGAAATTTCCGCTTAAAATAATTGCTGAAAGCTTTTTCTTTTAAAGTAACAATAGCTTTTTATCCTTGTATGTGAGATGGGATTATCCGCCTTTTTACCAAAATCACAGAAAACAAAAACTTTGGAAACTTTACATTTGAAAAGCGAACGTAAAAAATTAGAAAAAAGGTTTAATAAAACCGCAACTAATTTCTTCATAAAAAAAAAAAAAACTTTTACGAAAAAATAGTAAAACTTATACCAAAATTTACGAACGTTTTCAAAAATTTACAAAAACTTTCAAAAAAGTATCAAACCGTAACACTGGTATTTTATGAGGTATTTTTGAAATTGTCACCTTTACATTAATTACTAATAATTACTATAAGTTGACAAATTCTTACAAAAAAATATTTTGTCCAGTAGTTATTACTACAATAAAAAAGGCCACGCTTGCGCATTTAGGAGCATCTTTTTAAGACTTAAGAAGTTACGTCAAAAGTTTGATGCCCAAAAAGAACCAAGTAAACAATATTATAATTTGGTTAAGATCATCTGTTACAGATAATCTAATATGTGTAAAAATGTAATTGCGCTCTCCTTAAAAATTGTACATCCTCTAAGATCACTTAAATATTGCTAATAAATATTTCTTAAATATTACTTATTACTTCAGTAATCACTTGAATACTGAGAAAAACAGTATTATTATTCTTATTCATACCTTCTATGTCAAGGCCGAGCAATAGGGAGGAGAGCCAAAATGGTTATTTGCCCCTCCCCTTCCAAATAACTTTACTTTATGTGCTTTAAGCATTCTAATTCTCAATAAAAAGACAACAAGAATTAAAAAAAAAAAAAAAAGTGTTTCTTAGTCAAGTTTTTGTTTAAAACTTCTCATGGAGATCCCTTTATAAATCCTAGTCCAAAAATGTGGAGCTTGTAACAATAGTTCGTAGAAGTTTAAAAACAAAAACTTATCTGATTTCATTAAAAAAGAATTATACGAAAATAAGAAATAATATACTTTTTCAAAACTTTAAATTATCGCCTGATAACATTGCAACATTATCAAGAATGCCTTTTGATCAAAGTTGGCTAAGTAAGACACCAAAACCTTTCTTTTCAATAGCAAGTGAACAACAGCCTTAAAAACCACAGTATTTTATTGTCACGTAATCATACTTCCTGTTTCCATCCAAGCACTAAAAGCACAAATTTCAAAGCAAACAGTTACTTCCAATAATTTTATCTGAACGTTTTTCAAAAATTTGACAACAGCAAGAACAAATTATACTTATTACTTTTGCCACTTTGTAGGTACGTGTGCAAAATTTTTAAACTATTCAAATATTTAATTATTATACATCATTGTAAAGAGCTTTAAATCAGTATAACAATGGTGAAAGTTTCATAAAAAATTAATTATTCTACTAATAGTTATGCCTATTTAAGTGACAAAAATTCATTATAAGGAATGCTTAAGAAAACTGCAAGCAACTTAAAAAATTAGCGTTCGGCTTACAGTGGTTTTATAATAGAACTTGATTGTTTAGTTTTTAGCGCATTACTTTGCCTCGGTTATATTTTTATTCAACTAATAACAGAATATGGTGTTTTGTGTGTGTGTGTGTGTGTGTGTGTGTGTGTGTGTGTGTGTGTGTGTGTGTGTGTGTGTGTGTGTGTTTGTGTGTAAATCATGTTTTGAATACTTTAAAAAAATCACCAATATTCTAAAAAAAACAATTTTTTAATGAGTCAAATATACAAAATGCTCATAACCGTGAATCCCCCCCCCCCCCAACCTCTCCAACAGAAGAATATTTGGTACCTTTACTGCGTGCAAAACTAGAATATGAGCGTGTCATTATTTTTTAATGAAATTTGGCAGATACATAGAAAATAGATATATAAAAGTGATTCAAAAGTTAGAAAAAAAACCTATCATCCCTTCAATGTCAATTCACTTCCAGAACATGAATGAAGTTTTCAATAGAAATGAAATCACTAAAAACGTTAGTAACTGCAAAAAAAAAAAACAAATTGCAATAAACTTACAGCACTCTACTTTTAAAATATTATCTAAGTCAATATAAAATTCTAAAAAAAAGACGAGAAAAATCCATCCTTACGACACCTACCTCGAGCACACGGTGAAAAAATGGTCATACATTTTATCTTTAAAATCGGTGCCGTAAATCACAGATACGCACGTACCTACAATTTGATAAAAGTTTCCAGATATTTATTGTTACCAAATCCTTTTTTGGCACCAATTAATAACGGTTACACAATTTCAAAAAGTCAACCAAAATTGACGGTACTAGGCAACCGTAATCCAATGATATAAAGATTATACCAAGAAATCGGACTTCGTCGTTTTTAGTCAATTTAATATAACGTAATGCTAGAGGCCATTGTTATACAGGGCTAGAAGCTTTTAGCGATCACAGTCAAAAAAGGAGATTTGCAATTTAAAAGTTTTGATTTTTGGAATTAAAGATGATTAGTTCAGAGATGATAAATTTGGTGAACGTTAAGTTCACCAATATAAATTTGTGTTGGTCAAAGAGGATTGTAGATAAATTAAAACAAACGGCTATTTTTACAGCCACAAAATAAAAGAACATACATTTAAAAACATATTTACATTAAGGACTTCAAATTAAAATATCGTTTTATATATATTTTTTTTTTTATGATAAAATTAAATCTCTACAAACCCTTTCAATATTATTAACTTATTCAATAGTTGTCTTAAACCAATAGACGACTTTCTTAGCACTTTAATGACTTCTTGGGCATATTAAACATTCGAATTTTGAAGTAATATTCACATATCTTTCTGACAAGCTGGCTAAAATATATATCTTCATTAAAAGTCCAAAATTCAATGTCGTGGCTATCAACTTTTTTAAATGCTTTTTTTTAATAATCAATTTTTTAACTCGATCATCTTCTGCTTTATATTTCGACCAGAGATGATTTTTAAATTTTTAAAATCTTTACCACTCATAAAGAAGTGGCTCACATGGCTCAATAATAGAAACAACATCACTTGATGGCAATAACAAACCACCACGATCTTTCACATAAGGGTCTGCGTATCGTTTCATTTCCATATCGTTATCATTCCGATATGATATCGGGGAAAAAAATCATTGGAATGACGAGAGTTCCGGTATACAGAGTTTTAAACAAACTACAATACCGGTTTAAATTTTTAAAACGATATTAAGTCGTAATTATTCCGATAAAACTTTTCCGATATCAGTATGATAACGATATGGAAATGAAACGATACGCAGACTCTTACTTTCACATTATTTAACGAAGAATGATATTTTAGATAGAGATGTTCGTATAATAAAATATCGCTTAATGATTGGGCACAAGCATAACAAGAAATTGTATTTATAAACTTTCTGACTATAAAACCAGAGATATATCGCAATATTGCTTCTTTGTAGTTCGACATTTAAAGTTCTGAAGAAGGTTTGGTGAGGTTCTGAAGAAGGTTTGGTAAGTATTATCATTAGTGATTTCCGGCTGATAATTACGTGTGAAATTATTTTCTTTACTGGGTTTATTTATAGCAGGTGTCCAATTTTAAAATGGAATTATGATGATTATCAACACTTACAACAGTGATTTTATTCTGATTTTAAAAAATGATCGCTAAAACATACAAGTATGTTCGAAGGGAAAAAAAAATTCACATTTTAAAGCAACAATCCATCTTTTACTCAATTCGGAATTCTTGAGAGGAAATTTATGGAAGGATTTTGTGCCGCTTTTTACAAATCTATTAGAACACCATATGCAGCACAAGAATCAACCATTTTATGGTGAAACTACTAAACAAAATAGTTAATTTAAAAAAAACTTCAGCAAATTAAAAAAAATAATATCGGGAATTTACTCTCTATATTATATGATATTGACTGTTTCTGCCCGATATAATAATGGTCGTTTAAAATAGTAAACAAAAAAATCGGTCTCTTGCAGATTATAAAAAACCCGGGAGTTAGACATCTATTTATTTATTTATTTTACGTCAAAATCATAATCAAAAACTTCACAAAAGATTAAGGCTTATGTTAATAAATCAAGTTAGACTAGATATCTCAAGTTTAGTTTTGAGAAAGGTTGATTAAGACCTTAAAATTTGATACATGACTTGAAAATTTCAAGCTTAATTTTTACTTATTCAAACCTATTTTTAAATTTAATATTATTAAATAATATTATAACTAATTTCAGTACTTGTATCGGCAGGATGGCCGAGTGGTCTAAGGCGCTGGTTTTAGGCACCAGTCACTTCGGTGGCGCGGGTTCGAATCCCGTTCCTGTCATTCTTTTTACATTCTGAAAGTTTGGAATCTGTGCCAGTTAGGATAAAAGGAAAAAATTTTTTCGCAGAACTTTTTTAATTGTATCCTTTTAAATAAGGGGGACTGGATCTAGGCTCAAACACGTTTCTAGAGTATCTTTGTAGTATATTGATTGATTCTTCCGGTATATATATTGCTGAGACCTGAACCCTTGTGAGAAATACATCCCCATATTCCAGCCGAGCCTCTTTATGTTTGTACCTTTTAATGTACACCTTTCCGTTGCGATTTAGTACTTCAAAATGAGCCTCATCACTAAAAATTATCCGGGACCATTTTTCAGTCCTAAGTGGTTGTGTAATGGCGACATATGATCTTATGCCTTTGTTGAGTGTCACCTTTCTCGCTGTTTCTTTGCCAATTGTAAAATTCTTTTGGGAAGCATCGAATTCTCTGGTTAAATTACAAATACTTATACTAGGATTTCACTGAGCCCTATAAAAAGTGATGGTCTCTTTCAGTTAACTTTGAAGGCCTACCAGACCTTGGAGAATCTTTGGCAGTCTCAGTTTCGTAAACTTTTAGATGTATTCTGAACGCAGCCCTCTGAAACACTGACTAATTTTGCTATACTAACATTAGATTGGTTTCCTTGTTTATTTAAGCCAACAATTTGCCATTTAACACTCTCAGGGGTACTTTTCTTCCCCATTTGGTCAAACTTTTACCAGATCAGACTTAGCATTATTTCAAAAAATATTTAATTCTTCATGAAATATTCTTGGTAGGGTATTATATTGTTAATAAATAGATAGTCATTTTCAGAGGAAACGGAAGTTGGATAGATAAAATAACACAATTCGTTTAAACTTAATGGTCATTTGTTCCCAGGTAAAAAATCGACAATTAATTGATCAATAGAATAGAGGGAAATGTCACACGTACACAAAAATGGTCTGAGTAAACTTTTTAAAAATTTTTCGCTTTGACAATTTTATCATCAAAAAACTAGATCGGTATCATAAAAAATTTACCTTTGTATAAACTTTCTGGACACACTGGGGTAAAGTATTTTTAGTTACTAATAATTGCCAGCAATCTTATGTCAGTTTTTGTATGAATATAACTTGTTTATAACAAAAATATGTAAAAACGTTTGAATTGATCTGCTTTAGCCAGTTCACTTCCAAAAGATATTAAAGCCGATTTTTTCTGAGACTCAAAAAAGATCGTCCCAAAACTTCACAACAGTTGTTTATAAAATAGTTCACATTTGAAAAAAAAAAAAGATTGGGGAAAGACTGGAGAAGAAAGTCGAGCAGCCAATTTTACTAATATTAAGCTAAATAATAAAGGTGCTGCAAATTTCTTTTATTCTGTCTGTTGTAACAACCCAAAATTATTCATCAAAAAAAAAGAAGCATTTTTATTCATCGGCCAAAGGAAAAAAGGTAAAACATTAAAATTAAGGAATAAAAGCGAAAAAACTTTTATTATGACAGTACCATTTTTTTAAAAAAAAAATATTTCTTCACTTGCACCCACCCCCACCAATACTTTTCCAGATTTTTTTTTTCAATCTAGAAGTACAAAATATAACGGCTTTTTCTGCATGTTGCATTCAAAGCAAAACCTATATTCGAGGACTCAGATAAAATTCATCTAAAACAAAAAAAGTTTAAAGAAATAAAAATTAGGAGTTTTATTAATTTTTATTTTTTAATTTTTTTCTAGAAAAATTAGAAGAAAAATTAGAAGAAAAATTTAGAGCTTTGAGCTTTTAAATGATTTAATAGATACTATTGTATTGCTATCAAGAAATCTGATATTTTCAACCTATAAATTAAAAAATAATCATTTTGCTTGGTCATTTACCCCCCTTACCACCCTGAAAGAAAAAAAAACCAAAAAAAAAACTGCAACATGTTTCAAATAAAATTCTTTATTTAGTTGATGAACTTTGTTTTACTTTACCTCAATAAGTTTCATTTCTTAACATTCTTCCATAATATCGACTTTTATAATTAACATTTCGAACAACATTCAGTTTTAGTTCCAACAAATCATTTGGAGAAAAGCAACTCATCATTTAACAAGGCTTCGTTAAATTTGTTTCATTAGAAAACGTGATTACATTTTGCTTATAACCCTTTCAATCTTTCAACGACTTGCGCATAACAAGAAAGGTTAATCGAGAATAAATCCTAAACAAGGTTGAATGTATTTTCTTATTTAATAAAGCTAAAAAATGAACTAACTAAACGAACTCTATGAATTTACAAGTACTTACCTTCAAATGTCTAGATCATCATCAGGATCTTCTTCATCAAAATCATCAGCTTCATCGGGTTGATAAATAACTGGACAATCACTAGTCTTATTCAAGAATGACTCTTTGGTTTCTTGATCAAAGAGATAGGGAAGTTTGGTGTTTGTACGCGCTTCTTTTTCTGAAGAAGATAAACGCAAGTTAAATGTGAGACTTGAAGAAGGATCGATCTATAAAAGCAATAACAACAAAAATATTAGTAAGGTTAACAAGAACTTATATGTAATCTTAAAAATCAGCAATCAAATCACCACCTCATCTATCTTCTTAATGCTCAAATGAGGAATGTCTTTAGATACAACTAGTTGATTACCAATGACTTTCAGTAAGGCTATCTATATATAAAAAAAAACAATCTTTTTTAACTTGCAAGACTACATCCAATCGTTTTGTAATCATATATTTTTTAAATTTCTTCACTTGTACCTCTTCCAATACTTTTCCAGATTTCTTTTTCAATCTAGAAGTACAAATATAATGGCTTGCTTTTTCCATTATGTCCATGCTAAAGGGAGATATATGCTTTAGCATCCTAATGTTGCATTCATCTGTTAACGCAGGATCAATAAAAACCATTAATGGAATTCCTTTAAAAAAAAAAAAGAAAACCAAAGATAATAACTTTTTTTTAAAAAAAATAACTTTCTTAGATAAATCATGAAAATGTCATAACAACATAACATTATTTTTTAAAAAAACTTTCAAGAAAAAAAAATTTAAAAAAATTGCAATGAAACAAAAGAGGCATCATCAACAAAAAAAACATTAAAATTAAAAAATTAAAACTTGTATTTAAAATAGTTATAGCTTTTTTGAATTGTTTCAAACTTCAGTGGAAACACATTTTCAAGTGGTTTCTTTTTCTTGTTTTAGGCTACATATTGAACTTTCATAGATCGTGACTAATTTTATGTCTAAGCCCAATTAGATTTAATTGAATTCAAATCTGGTTAAGGAGCTGGCCAGGGCAGAATTTCTAAAGCTGGAACCATTCTTAACTATATCTTCTTTAATTATATTTTCTTTAATTATATTTTCTTTAATTATATTTTCCTTAATTATATTTTCTTTAATTATATTTTCTGAACTAATTGTTCTTATTTCTTTTAAACATTTTTGTCACCTTAACATTATTAACTTTCAAATCTTCCTAAAATATTAAAAAACTTGGCAGAATTGACCTTTTATTTTTTTAAAAAAAAAGGAAAAAAGTTAAGTCTCTATTTATTTCTTTTTCTTAAAGCCAGTGAATAAGATAACATTTTAAATGATTAAATGGGTCATACATTTTTAACTTAATTGTATGCTTGCTCAATTTTCTGTGGGCAAAAAACTGTGGTTTTGAATTTTTCATGCATGCAATAGAAACCTGTTTGAAAAAAGAAAATTCTTTTTTAGAAATGCATACACCAATTAGAACTTAACAAAAAAGTTCATAAAAAATTTCACAAGAAAAAAAAAATTACTGCTTGAAAGATCATTGAGCATTAATAGTAGACCTTTCCAAACACCTCTTTCATCAATCCCATCAACTGATCTGCCAAACATTAACAAATCATCAATAACGAGTAAAGTGTTTTGAGATGTATTCTGTCTGATAAAATTTTGAATTTCTTCAAACTTGTTTGAACTACAATAGAAAGAAGAACAAAAAAATAAAAAACTTTCCGCTAAATGACTAAAAAAAAAACTAATAAAAATTCCTCTAGCCTTTTTGAATCAGCTTCCCAATTCAGAGGGTCAGAGAAGCCATCATAAAATTTGTATCTAAAGAAAGAGATTCTAAAAGCTGAGAAAACAAAACTAAATGTTAACATAGAAAATGAAAAATCATTTTTTAGACAATATACCTGTCTGAAAAAGCACTGTAATGAGCAGGTAAAGAATTGTAGCATAAAACCAGAAACACACTTTCTCTAAAAACAAAGTTGGTTTTGTGTTTTTAATCTAATATTGAGGCATCATGGGCTAGTAAAATAAGGTGAAATTTACTGAAGAAAATGAAGCCAGTAATTTTAATAATTATTCAACTTAAAAAGTATTTTTTTATTTCTTTTTTGTTTCAAAAAAGAAATTTAAAAATACTTTTACATAAAACAAAAACATTTATAAGATTATAATTCCTGTAAAAGAAAGCAATCATTCATGCAGAACAAAATCAAAAACCAAATTAATAGGAATTACATTATATAAACAATTCAAACAAAAATACCTCCTTTTGTCAAGCTCTTGAATAAGGGACACTCTTAAGTTTTCATTGCAACTGCCATCTAAACATAAAAGCACTTTAAAACCCAATTGATAAAGATTTCATTTTTCATAGTTAATAATAACTTTACAGGAGCTTATGTAAAATATATCTGTAAAATTTATATAATTTAAAATAATTTTAGTACATTAAAAATTCATCATAAGAAGTTTTTAAAAGAAAATTAACATTTACTTTAAGCTTTGAAAAAGTATACCTACAAATACACTAATTGATGCCACTTCTTTGCCATGAAGTAAAGATATCATGACTTTTTTTACTAAATTGTGTGTTTACAAAATGTGAGTATGAAAAAGCCTAATATTTTTATAAAATATTTTTATTAATATAAAAACAAGAACCTTTTTATTAGACATAAACAGTCAAAACCAAAACTCTATATACATGAATTCATAAAATACATCAGTGAATATTGTTATCAGAAATAACCCTAATAAAGATTCTTATTGTCAGCTATTTTAAATTTGATTTAGCTGTAAGTATTCATCAAAGGTTAAAGACTTTTTGTACTTTTTCTTAAATTTACAAATACAATATAACAAAATAAAAGTAAATATATATAAATTGTTTGGGGTTATGGTTTTTTTCTTAAATTTATGAAAATAGGCTTTTGAGTTTATTACTTTACCTAAAGCATCCCTTAAGCATCAATGCAAAATAATTTTCATACTTTTAGTATTAAAATTATTTTGCATTGATGCTAAAGGGTAGTTATTTTTACTTATTATGTAAAGTAAATAGGGATATGTAGAGAGCTACATACAACATAATGCATATGGGTGCCATGAACTGTTAGATTAAAAAAGGCATAATTTATATATATATATATATATGTATGTATGTATATATATATATATATATATATATATATATATATATATATATATATATATATATATACATATACATATATATATAAAATTTAAGAAACCTTAAACGCATTTAAGTGCACATACTTTTATAATATATGTATATATTGATTGGGCTCAAAACTTTCTGGTCAGATGTAATTAGCGATAACACAAGAAACACTTAACAAATTAACTCCAACATTTTTTTTATATTGAAGTTTATTGTATTATTTAAAGTTTTTAATCAGTTTGTACAGATTTCAAAGGAGGCTTAGAATGTAATTGAATTATTTTGAGAGTAGGAGCCATCATGGCTCAAAAGATGTTTCTAAAGACATTCAGTGATGTACAAATTGGAAGTCAAAGTCTTACAAGTGACAAATGGAGCACTCTTAAGGCCACAAGAGTAAATCACTTGCCACACAAGGATCTTTGGAGCAAACTTTTCTGCCTGAATACACTAAATTTGTTACTGACATAGACAACTTTTGACTGATAATAATATTGATGGCTGGACAACAATGAGAAATCCTTCTTGTAGTACATTATCTCATCCTCAATAATGCAATTTTTTTGGTTGAAAAATTTGACAAGCTTCCTTGCGCAGCAAATTACTTTTAGACCAATTGATCACTTTGGAATTTTTTCTTGGCGTAAGATTTCAAACCCTTGCTCTTGAGTGCTTTTCTGACAACGAAACAACTGCATTTGAGGTTTTTAGTAAGATCTCTTTGGAATTGGAATGGATTTTTTGTAATTGACCAGATGATCGAATCCACTTTGTTTTTTGCCAGCAAAACCTTTCTTCTTTCCACCGCTTCTTTTTCCTTTAATAGTTTGATTCTCCTTGTATCTCCTCAATGTCTCCAACTGAAGATTTAGCGATTTTTGACAATTTTTAAATGTGAGGTTGTATTTTGAAGAAAAATTTTCAAAACTTTTTTCAGATTATTCAATTGTTTACTCATTTTGGACAATAAACTGATAGTATTAGTAAAACACCAACACAATTAAATATATGTATATAGAATGCCATTATAAAAAAAATTTGGAAACAATTCATTAAGTATTTCTCGTGTTATTGCTAATTATATCCTCAGGAATGTTTTGAGCCCAATCAACATTCATGTGTTAATAAGGGAGTTTCTGAAAACAAAAATAAATATGCAATCAACATAAAAAATTTATTTCAGATATAACTTTGAAAGTTAAAAATTATGTAACATGCTTTTTTTTTCTTCCTATCAAACAGTTTCTGCATTAAAACGAGGTTACTAATAAATACTGCTAATTCAAAATATTAGCCTTGCCAGAATGTTGGAAGTTCATTTCCTAAAATAACTCTACGCTCTACACTGTCCTTATTAATTGCAGCTAATCGAATACATCCCCCAGAGGAACCATCACGAAAGATTGCCAAAGCAACAGCTAAATGAAGCAAAAAAAACTAACTTTAATATTATTTTTTTGTAGAATCTCTAAGAAAAATCCCAACATATCAGCAATTTAATCATTTCTTTTTATTTTCTTTTAAAAATTATTTAAACTTTTTTTTTTCTTGATTTATTTTGAGAAAAAAACAACAAACTATGCAGCATGGGTAACATTTTTGTCTAAAGGTTATGCCTTACCATTTGACACAAACTTCATGCACTCTTCTTTACTCATTCTTTTCTTAAAAGTTGCATCACAATGTCCATATATGTATGTACTTCCAGAACCTTAAGTAACCATTAAAAATTCATCTAAAACTATTTGGAGTTAAAAAATATAAGCCTTATTTTGTAGAAAATCTAAAACAGCTTCAAATACTCATCAAAGACAGAATAAAGTTAATTAAAAGACAAAAAGAATTTTATTTAGAAAATATATCACCTCCGATGCTGAATGGCTGCCTTATGCACATTCCTCCTAGAGGAATTGTATAAACCTAACAAAAAATCAAACTTAATTTATTTAGACCTTAAAAAAAAAGAAAGAAAAAAAAAGAAAAATTAGAAATACCCAATAAGAAAAGGAACCCATAAGAAAATTAACCTGACCACCTTCTCGCTCATCCCACCCAGCTACAATAATTCCAGCAGAAGCACTATCTCGACGCTCATAACAGATATTTCGAAATAAATTTGCAGCAGTTTTTACTAAAGCTTGACGCCCAGTTTCTGCTCTAAAAATCATTAAAATCAAACACTTCACAAATCAAACTACAAATCTGTAACTTTTGCAAGTTAAAAGTAAAATTTAAAAACTTCTGTTTAAACTTTTGCCTTTACTAGCACAAAAATGAGTTCAAAAATAAAAATTATTCAAAACAGTCCTGCAATAGATACACTGAAGTTATCAAAACATGAAATATTTTATGGTGAACAGAATAACAAAACAAATATTTGTAAAATAAGCAAATGTAAGAAGTTTAGCTCTGCAGTGTTCTGCATTTAAAAAGCATTATCTTTCGAATACAAAAAGATATTAAGTTTAAACCTATTTAAATCAATAAGTCCAGATGAAGTTAATTGTTAAAAAACTTGACAAACTATTATTACAAAAAAACGGTTTTCTTGATGTTTATCCTGAGTTAAGAGTGGCAAATAAAATTAAAAAAAAACCTTTAATGCTTTTTTTCAATAAAGTTTTTGATTGGTTTTACAACAAAATTAGTTTAACAAACGCTTTTATGACTTACATATGCAAATCTAACTCATATCTCACTTGATCAGCTATAGCTTGAGTATCAGCTGCAGAGCCGGATCGACAACAAAAAATCCTTTCTGTAACAGGTGTAAGCTTGTCAGTCACTCGATTAGCAATATATGCCCTGAATGTGAAAATAAAATAAGATAATATAAGCTTATATGAACTTTTAAAAATATCACCACATTTAAAGTCACAAATTAATCTATTCAGATTTAACTCTTTTTTTAAATTATTTTCTTATTCAATAAAAGGATTATATTTGAATAGAGGAACAATTTTAAACTTATTTCTCTTGAATTGAATTTTTCACTTGGTTTAGACTAAATTGGGTTACACATAAAGTTTTTCTATTACAGCTCACCTCTTAAGTAAGCAAAACTGTTTTGTTTGTTCATAAGAAATAGAACTGCTTAGCTGATTGCATTTTTATCTTATCTATTAATTCTGTCAAAAAGAATTCAAAAGAAAATGGCTCATAAATGTGTGTCAAATTTCTGGTTACAAATTGCTTTGACCCCCATAATAAATGACTTTTCGCCATCTATCCATGAAAATCAAAAAAATCAATGTCTCTTTCCCAATACCATATATTTTGGGAGGTGAGAAACCTGTCAATCTCCTGTTTCAGTTCATGCTCATTATGAAATTCCTAGTTCTTCTTAGACTTTTCCATAGTTCTCCATAGTTTTCTGTTTAGAGGTGGTTTGGTAAGGATTTTACCTAACTTCTTATTTTTTAAACTGAACAAAAAAAGCAATAGAGAATATGCTCATCAAAGATGAATATTTCATTGAAAGAATTTGAAAGAATTTGAAAACAATGCTCGTTTATCATTCAAAGTTGTTTCTAAGTGCTTTTTTAAAAATACACAAGCAAAAGACTACATTTTTCAAAAAAGTCTTAAAGAACTATTGGAGAGCTAAAAAAATCCTTGGTTGCAACATGAACTTTATGTAAACAAAGAATATTTTCTGCACAGCCATATTGCTAAATTCCTGGAAAACCTTGGTCACATCAGTGACAAGCAAGATAAACAATTCTACCAATAATTAAAAATCATTGAAAGAATGGTATCAGTGGTGATAAATATGATGGCTAATTATTGTTGGAGCATCAAGCAAGATTCTCCACAGATTGAACACTCCAGAGAGAGTGTAAATTTTTACCTTAACTACTTTCACACCAATTTGACTTATAATTTTACATTAAAAAAGATAAATTTTTGTAAACATCGCAACCTAGAAATGTTTTAGCTTTGATTTCTAATTGTATAAAAACTTTTAAAACATTTTATAAAAGAAGCACACAAGTATCACATCTAACACAACATGTCGGGCTTGCTGTGCCAACTGGGAGCTGGAGCTCCATTTACTTTTTTTTAACAAACCAAAAGTTTGGTTAATACAGTGCAACACAACTCATTTCTTTAAATTTTAAAAATAACATAAAATTAACATACCCTGTTGTTGTTCTAGAATCAGCACCAATTACAACACCACCATCATATTCAACAGCCATAATTGTTGTCTACAAAATTTAAAAAAATATTTATTGCAATTGATTTCTAAATTTACTCTTAATTTTTCTCATCTTTACCTATTAAAAGAAATCGGTGTGAAAACATGATAAAAAAGAAACTGAAGTAAAAAAGTTATTCAATAAAAAAAACTTTGGATTAATGCAATTTCATTGCATGAATTTTTACAAAAATATTAATGTAACTGAGCTTACTAATCAGAAAATCTGCTTTGAAAATTTGTTTGCAGAATGAAAGGGTTGAAATTAGTTAGTTTTAACTATGCAAAACAATGTGGAGAACATCAAAATATCTTTATTTTAAAACATATTTTAAAAAAACATTCCTTACTATAGCTAGTTTCTTTAAAACATGATATTGTCAGATTACTATAAACTTCAGGGTTGTGCAAATTTGTTTTTTTCAAAAATTTGCTACATAACATAACATATTTCATTTTCTGCTTTTTTATATCAGGACTCAATAATGTGAGTAATTTGTTTAAGGAAGGTTAGTTCTGCAGCTTTGGCCATAATAAAGGAATTACTAAAACAATTTGATGCTTTATAATTCTATGTTTATATTCATCACTCTAAGTGCATTTAAAACTCTATGGCATACAAAGATAGATATTACTCCATGTAGACATTCTAAAATCATAACTTTATTAGATCATGCTGGTAAAAGTCAAAGAGAATTTGCTAGAGCATGTGGTGGTACACAGTCTACCATTAGCAAATTCAGCGAGCTGTACAAATAAACTGTCATGCTTTCCCCCAGAGAAGATACTACTAAGAAATATTACGCCTATATTCTAATCATAATTGCACACAGATCATTTAATTATTTGAGGTTATGACTGCTATCTATAGTTAAATACTTAAAGCAGTTATAATTTTGTTAACATGATCGATATTGTTGGCAAAAATACTAATGTTCGAATGTCTGTTTCTAGACATAGGTAATTTTTCTGATGAGTTACACTTTAATAAAATGTAAAATATCCCAATGAGAAAATTTTCCGAAGATACTTAAGCATTTAGGGACCTGGGACACTAAACTGTGGTATAATGAAATCTGATATTAACATTCTACAACACAAGCTGGTACAAGAGATAATGAAGATTTTTCTAGACAATGACAGGGTCTTCCAACAAGACTTATCCACCTGTCACTCCTCAAAGAAAGTTACTAAACATGTCAGATAATAATATTAAAACTTTTGGGTGGCCAGGATACTTGCCAGACTTGAACCAAATTAAAAATCTGTGTTCTATTATTAAAACTCGGTTAAGAAACCCTGATTGTACATGAAAAGCAAAGCTGATTGAATTATTAACATATGGTTTCACAATGTTAAAGTCCAGAATATGTGCCAGGCACTTATTAATTCAATACAAAACTATGTTTTATTACTTAAACCTGTAAAGGAAGAGATGTTAAGTATTTGTATTAACAAAAAAAAAAGCATAATATGATATACTATTGATCCTAATGGCTAAATCTTTTAATCAATTGGCCACTAACCTACAATTGCATTTACAATTAAACGATATTTTTAGCAAATATATTTTATACAGACAAAGGCATATTTTTAACTTAAGAGATCTTAGAGATGTAGTATGAAAAAAAAACTTTTTTTTTTGCTTATCTGATTTATCTCAGTGAATAGTAACTTTAGTTATTGCTAGTTGGTGATTGTATTAATGCCAATAGAAAAATAAAAGTAAAAGAAATGGTGATATACCCCTGTAGTTGTCTCACTGTTTAACCAATCTGGATATAAATCCGAATCAATATTTGAACTCATCTTTGTAGATTGCTCAAAACAGTGTGATGCTTTTACCACCATTTTTAATTGGATTCTAAATTTTGCTGTTTACGGAGCACCGCAATTTCTGTACTTTTTTTTTTTTTAATGCTTACTAAAGATGTTATCGTGTAACAAAAAACACTAAAATGAACGTGTAATGGTAAATATTTAAAACAAAACCCAACATGGATGGATTCAAAAAAACATCAAAATACATTTAGGGTTACAAGAATTCATTTGGCTGAGTCAATCCTTACAATAATTCATAACAATTTTAACTCATGATTTTGAATTCACGCGTATAGGATATTCTTTTCAAACTTTGGGCAGATAGGATATTCTTTTCAAAATTATTGCTAAATTTTTCAAATTAATAAAATAATATACATTTGTTTAGTTCCTTTGATGCTAAAAGATGAGCCTGATTAATAAAATTAGAAGGGAAAAAAAGAAAATAAGTCATATCTGACGTTTTTAGACGTTTTAGGTCACTTCAGAAAAAAATTTGTGTGAGAAAATCAAAAATGTTTCAGACAATTATTTTGGCGACAGAAGGTAAGACAAATAATACAGAGCTGTTGACTAAATAAAAAATTTATAAAAAATTTTAAAATAAAGTTGAGTTTTAATACTAAAATGGCTGAAAGGTATATTTATGATATGGACCCACAAAGCCGAGTGTTCGCTGCTGTAGTTGACAATGCACTGCAAAAGCTTTAACTCACGCTATGGATGCGATTTGTTTCTTTGAATCTTTTCCAGTGATCTTTGAATTTTGAATGTATTGCTTCTGTTGCCTGTTCGCCAAATAATCAAAGTGAAATGCAATGGTATTCAATTAGTTCTATTACATGAAAAGAAAAAGAATGTGGTTTAAGAGCCGCAGTAGAAAGCAAGTGGAAGTATGATTGCTTAAAGCTATCAAATGAAGAGTCAATTTTTTACCAACAGCAGGGTGCTTGCTTGAATGTGATTGAATTCCACGCAAAAGAATGGGAACTTTGAGATCACATGAAATGATGAACCTCAGATTCATTGCGATAATTAAGTTTAAAATTCTCTAACATTTTTTTAGGACTCTGGAAAGTCTTCTGCAATTGCAATAATTGATTGGTACCAGACTTCTGTGTCCTATGCTGTCAAAATTGTCAGTAATTTTAAATTTTTGGGTTGTTTAGAACAGGATGTTTTATCAGTTTCTTGGGATGTGTTAATGACACTAAGGTTCGTTTTTAAAATTGATTCGAAGCTTGATAAAGTGATTTGCTTAGTACTCCATTTCAAGCAGCATATAATTTGTAATTCACTAAACTCTTAAAGTGAAGAGTTGTACCTTGTTCTTTAGAAATGCTAACCTTTGAAACTTTTAAGAATTTAGAGGGTTGCTTTCCTACAGCAGCAAACTCTGACCAAAGTATGGTTCAAACATTCTAATAGCTGATGACTTTTTTAAAGTAGATCCAAGTTGCCTTACGTTGAAGTTAGAAAGTTCTGAAATGAGCTGAACATTTGACCATATTGTGGGTTTTGAGAGTGTTGGGCAAAGACGTGCGTTCAATTTTTAATAATAAAACCTATTTATTAAAATTAAGCTCTAAGGCTTTTAAATGAAAAATGGGTATCTGGATTTACTAGAAATATGATGATGATGATGCTGTTTTTTTCAACTGAACCATTTGAAACCAATAATTTGATAAAATGTCTCAGCTGTAAAGAAGTAACTCAATGGTTGTAAGACACTTGTACATCTTTTTTTAGTTCGTTATGGGAATGGGACACTTTAAATGATGATGAACAAGTACCCTTTAATTCTTTCTGTTATATCTTTAAATGAATAGTTTTCATTTAGCTTTAGCTTTCCTATCTTACTACCCACACACTCACTTAGAATTTCGAATTTGGCATTATCTGGATAGTCTAAATTGAACTATGCTGGCAATAAAACATTTTAGTTATCCTGGTCAAATTTTAACAAGTTGTCAAAAATTCCTCTTGGAACCTTTGCATTATTGAAATTCAATTTCTTCTTCACAATCTTGTTGAAAAAATTCCTCTTGGAATCTTTGCATTATTGAAATTCAATTTCTTCTTCACAATCTTCGTATGTGTTACTTTTTTATGTGTTGCTCTTTTGATCATAAATGTTATAAGTTTCCGTTAATATTTTTTTGCAAACACAAAAAAACAGTTTTGCAACAATTTTCATAATTTTTGAATGTTGTAATGTGTACAAAAGTAGTATAAAATGAAAGCTGATTGTTTGCAACACATTTGTAAACAGATTTAAAAAGAAACTGGATAATTAAATTTTAAAGTTACAGAATTGATAAGAATGGCAGGGGAGGGGGAGTTCTTTTAAATTTTATATTGTAATCATGTAAAAATGCATCTTTTGTTTTAGGCAAATTCTTAATAGTTAGAGACAATTGTTAATCTGCAAGTGGATGTTAATCTCAGATGATTTATGAATTATGAACATTCGAACTAAATGAACACAAAGATTTAGCGGGGTTTTTCATCAAAATCTTAAAAAGAAATATCGTTCTTGAAAGAAATTTTTAAGAATTTTGAAATTTCGCAGTTACTCTAGCCTTATGTGTATTTTAATACTCTAAAATAATCATCTAAGGAATTGTTATAAACTGGTTTTTAAAATCCGTAGTCGTAATGGGAGTATTAAAATGATCTTAAATCAAGCTTGAAAGCCAGAAGGACTAGCTTCCATTCTTCTTTCATTTGATATCATTTTAGAAAGTGACTCAAATTTAGTTGAAAAAAAAATTAAAAAAAAAGTTGAAAAAAATTTAAAAAATTTAAAAAATTAATTCTTAAAAAAATTACTAGAAAGTAACTTAATATGCAAGCAATAAAATATATCTTAATTACTATTCCCCTTGTAACACATCCCATTTAAGATTGTGTCATTTTTATCCAATGAATTAGCGGATAAAGATATCTCACAAAAAACTAACGCTAATTGAAAATCGAAAAAAAAGAAGGTTAAAATTTGTATTACTTTCCATCATCCCTCCCCATACCCTTCTCCAATACTTAGATCTCATGCACATATTCACATAATCCGGTATTACTCATAGAAATTCATGAACATATAAACCTTAATTATTTTGCAAATTTACATAAAATATATACAATACGCATAACTAAAAAAGCTACCATGTTACACTATGAATAATTAACAAAATGCTAACATTAAATGCATGCCCTTAAAGCACTGTATAAAAGCACTGTATAAATTAGCAATTTAAAGCACTGTATAAATTAGCATTGCTATCGATAGAATGAAACCTTATCGATAGAACGAAAGTTTATCAATAGAATGAAGAAGCTTTAGAAAGCTGTTAAATTAAAAATTTGTATTTCAAAAATTTGGCCATAAAACGATTGATTTTGACAATTTTCTTTTTAATTTATGAAGAGACAGAAAGATGTCTTATTACACAGGTGATTCCACCTGGTATTCTATTTCGTCACGTGAGTTATTGCTCAATAGCAATCGAGCAGATCCGTTACTTTTTGTTTTCTCTACCTTACGAATCAGTCTAAAAGACTTTTCTTTCACCTTTGCATCATCTTCAGAGCTAGTGACATTAGCATCAGCTTCTGTTATTATTGATGCAAGACTAGAGTAAATATTTCTATTGTTCCCTAACGGCGTTTCTAAATAATCTTCGTCTAATGGTTCAGGTGATTCTTGTTCAAGGGTATAATAATACGTAAAGTTGTTCACTATGACGGGAACAGGAAAAGCTATTGCTAGAACACCGACAAGTACGCAGAACGAACCAACAATTTTACCTCCTAGTAAAAATAAAGAAATTAAATGTAAAATCTACCATAGTGTTAGTAAATTATTTTCTTTTTAAAAAAAGATTTTTAAAAACTAATAAAAGTCTAAAAGAATCGCCGAAAGAATAGTTAAACATAATTATTATCAAGTTTTAATGAATAAATAACCACATTCATTTATTCTCAACAGAACTTTTTTCTAAAACATTAGTACTTTCATAAGATCTGCGATTAAGCAATTATTGTAGTATTATAATTAAGATTGTTTTGATGGCCAAGTGCCGTGCCTAGAGCCCCCAAACAATCTGGTCTCCAATGTGAAAGAAGGTCCTCGATAAAAAAATATTTCTTGAGGTCTTCCTTTCTTGTTCGTAGAAGAAGGATCACGTAAAATATAGCGAGGCTTAAAGTAAATTACTGCTGGGAAAGGGGGAAACTTTACATATTTATTCACGAGGGGAGGGGTCTGAAAATATCCTTTTGAGGACAACCTTTAAACTGAAGGCAAGCAACATGTATGCTGAGACGGCACTTTTATCACTTATATACATTTTTTTTAAAAAAAAAAAAAAAAAGCTGGATAAAACTATAAAAACATAATATCTTTTTTTCAAGTAGAGGTAAGAAAATAAAAACGCAATATTTCATACCAAGAGTCGTTGGTGTAATATCTCCATAACCAACTGTTGTCATG
Source organism: Hydra viridissima (assembly GCF_058129835.1). NCBI lineage: Eukaryota > Metazoa > Cnidaria > Hydrozoa > Anthoathecata > Hydridae > Hydra > Hydra viridissima. The sequence continues at coordinate 5,207,330 of NW_028324308.1, read as the reverse complement.
GTAACAATGGCCCACCAAAAGCCATGAATAATGCTTTGAAACTTAGTGTCTGGTTCTCTTTCCTCACAAAAATAAGCTGCTGATGCAAACAAAACAATACCAATGATGAGGAAAAATGCTAACAACCCTAGTTCTCGCACACTAGCCTAAAAGAAAATTAGTCCAGAAATTTTAAAAAAAGAGTAAATACGCATTAGCTCTTCCGATCATCCCTGGATAATAGTAAAAAATTTACACAACCCCTAGGTATTTTACTGAAAGTATGTTAACATAGATCAGGGTAAGTATGGAACACTGTACAAAAAATTCCCTGAAAAAGCCACATTTTTGTATCCTTAAGCATTCAAGGACATAAAAATGTGGTTTTTTTCGAAATCAAATCTTCATTCCCCAAAAGTATAATCCGAAAAAAGTTACTCTAAAAAAAAAAAAAAAATATTGTTGAAAGCACTCTGTAAATACCATAGGGACAGTTTAAAAATTGTTTAATTTAAAAAATGATATAAAAATTAAGAAATCTCATTTCACTATCAAAATTCTTCATTACTCTTTCCTCGCTTAATTTTTTTTTTCATTTTACACTAGTTTTATTTTTTGGACGAACTTCAGGTTTAAGGAGATCTTTTTCAGGTAAAAAAAAAATGTTTAATTGAAAAATTTGTTTTTGTATTTACAGAGCATGTTGATGGTTGATTTCAACAGTTGCTTTTATTAGAGCAACTTTTTTTTTAGTTGACTTTTGAGGAATTCTTATAAAAACCCATTTGGATTGTACTAAAATTGGCGAAGGATCTTGCACCATTCGATTGAAAACATATTTAAAAAGTAGGAACAAAATTGAAACTAAATCATACTTAGCAACAACCAGAAAGATTAATAACCTCAGATTTAACCAAATAGCTTAAAGTTAATTAATGAAAAAGCCATTAATGGTTTAGGCTATACTACTCCACAATAGTCATCTTACAATTTGTAGATCAGTTTTGAAAAATTGTTACAGAGTAACGAAGGTATAAATGTTTTCAACAACTTTTGCTGAACATGTGGTCGGAATTTATACTATCTGAACATTAGCTTTTGCTAACAGATTGAAGTTCATTGGGATGATTAAAATAGTTGGGACAATCATGACTCCTAAAGCTTTTCTTTTCTTTTCTTTTATAATTAGTCATAATTTTTTTTTAGGTTTTAACATTTGATAATGAGTTGCCTTGATTACTAATCCTGCTAGTGTTCTGAAGAAATTTGGCATTAGTCGTTTTCGTGTCATGATTGGAGGAGATTGCTTCTGCTGGCCCCTCTTCTGTTTAGATGGTGTTAGTGTAAAAGTTAAGCCAGCAATTAGATTGTGATTTGCCATTCAATATTGATCATAAAATCAATCGGGGACGATTTTTTCAACTTGTTACTGATGGCAAAATTACAGTCTTTTGTAATTTTGAGAAATTAAAGGCGCTAAAATGATTTGAACGCTGGAATGGCGCTACAAAATCTGGCTTTCAAGTACACAAGAGTAGGTTACAAAGGTGGGTTGGAATATACAAACTTTTGAATAAAGAATTCCTAACCGTCTTAAAAGCGCGTTCCAAAGTGAGGGAAAACCACTCCAAAATCGGAAATAGGTTTAAACTCACGGAATGTTAAATAACTTGCCCATTTCTTGGTTTTTGAGAATAAATTTATAGATAAATTTATAATGTATATATATATATATATATATATATATATATATATATATATATATATATATATATATATATATATATATATATATATATATAATTTATAAATTCTATAAATTTTTATTTACAGAATTTATAAATTATATATATATACAATATAAATTTATATATATAAATTTTTATTGTATATATATATAATTTATAAATTATAGGTTCACTAATCAGAAAATTGTTTAAGAGTGCAACTAATCTTAAATCAAACCTAAACTTTTCAGTGTTGGCTCTTAAACTTGTGATACTCGAAATAGGATCCATAGACTTTTCCAGGTCTTTTAACAAATGATAACGAATCTCATGGGTCTTAAATCATTTTGTATAAGGAGTTATAACCGTTTAGAATAATGCATGTCAGAATAGATATGCGTCACAAAAGAGTAAGCATAATAGAGCGCGTCGGAATAGAACAGACGTATCTTAATTGTCACTAAATCGGCCAGTTGTTAGTGTCTGTGTTGGGACGTTATCGAAAGTTAATAGTAGCAGTTTTATTTATTTGCAGACAGGACATGATTTCTACTGAATGATTCTGATCAGGGAAGCGACAAGATGTTGGTGTTCAGCACTGCAGCTAATGTTGAAGAGATGGTTTGTTGTTAGTCCTTGTTTTCGGTCAGTTCGTTCAAAATAACGCCGTAGGTATTTACGCAGGTTTATACTATTCATGCACTCAAACAGAACAAGACGACCATAAAGTCAACTCAAACAGAACAAGAAGACAATAGTTTCGGGGGTATTGTTTAAATAAAAAACTATTAGTAAAAAACGGCTAATTGTGAAAACAGAAAAATTCTCGATTACTGCGCGTAATTTTAAAATAAATATTCAGCGTGTAAAAACTCTAAATTTAAGATGCTTGCTTTTACATTACGTTTTAAAATTTTGTTTTTGAATTATGTTTTTAAATTATGTTCGAATTATTTCATCTCTTTCTATTAAAGTTTCTAGCTCATGACAGTCAAAACTATAAAGTTACATTACTAAACTATTTACATTATTAATTTCTTTACTAAGTTTTATAATTTAATATGATATTTGCGATTAGAAAATTAATCAGAAAATTTAAAATTATATCCCGCTATGACCGTTTATTGTGAGGCATAAGGTATTTTCAGAACCAGTCTTTCAAGGTTTTTTTTTTTTGTTGATAATAATGAAAAGAGAAAGTTTGGAGTAAACAGGTTTATGAATGATAAGAGGCAGATGATAAGTAATTCGGAGAATCTTAGTCAGAACAAGAAGAGCATCAGTCATTAATCCTAATGCAATTTGATAGGAAGATCTGATTATATGGATTAAAGATATTAAAATTGTTTATTCTTAGGTACTTGTGCTTACTCCTTGTGCCCGTTCCAAAGTGGGATAGGAATATGCAAAGTGAATCTATGCCCGTTCCAAAGTGGGATAGGAATATGCAAAGTGAATCTATGCCCGTTCCAAAGTGGGATAGGAATATGCAAAGTGAATCTATGCACTTTTATGCAAAATTACTTGCAATGTGTAATACGAATACCAATCACGCGATGCCATTTTATTTGGGAAATGGGTTAGACAAACGACAAGCTACTATAAAAATAGAATTGTTTTGCAAAAATCTTAAAAAACCGGTTTTTGAAAAAGTGACATCATAGACCACAGTTTTGTTTCATAATCCTTTCCCATGGCATAAGAATCGTTTTTAAAAAAACTAGGATAGGACTTTTTTAATAGAATAATTAATTGTTAAACTTTAATAGATTTTTTAAAGAATATTAATTCCCTTGCATTTTTCTTAATATTTTAAAACAAATGCTTGAACCATTTAAATCTTTTGAAAGGCTAAAAAATTTCATATTTATTAAGGGCCAACAATTGGCCTAATTTTTGCAATTACACTTTTGCATTAAAATTTTTGCAATTAAACTGGAAAAACTGTTTACAAAAAAATGTTTAAAAAGATTGAAGAAAATATATATTTAATTCAAAAAAATAAGATTGTAGCATGCTCATTTCAGAACGGAAAATTTTGTTCAACAATCTAACTATTTATAAATTACTCAGTAAATTGAAAAAATAATCAGAATGGAAAAATGTCTAAAAAGTTAACAGAACAGAAAAATGTCACATTTGAAGTTAGGCAAAAAGAAAAATTTAAGAAGAGAACTGAAGTGTGAAGGGAAAAAAATCACAAGAATAAAGATTTTTTGCAGTTTAAATTACAAATAGTACAATATACACAATATTCGTTAATTTTTATTTATTACATTTTTATTATGCTTAATTCCAACTTATTACAACAAATTTATTTAAGTTTTAGGTGTTTAAAATTTATTAAAACAATTTTATTTAGGTATAAAAGGTATAAAAATTTTAAATGAAAAAAGAAAGTTGTAAAAAGTTGCAATTAATAAATCCGTATACAAAAGATTTGTAATAAAGACCTAACATCTCACTATTTCTTTCATAATATGACAACAAAATAAAGAGCATGCATTCATAAATATTTTTTTAACCTTCACTTACATGTATTGTTCATGGGAAATTATGGCTTTTTCATAAATTCATGCTTTTATATTCAAGTTCTATATATTTATTTTTCATATTAGTATACAAATATTTTGCGTGCAGCTAAAGTGCACAGTTCAACATTTATTTGATTTATTTTCTATAAGAAGCTTCAATCACAGAACTTAATACTTAATTTTACGGCCCGATATATTACATAATTATACGGCCTTAATACTTAACTATACGGCCCATATTTACAGACCGAAAATATGATGCCGATACATTGGTTTATGGCTTTCTTATACATTAATTGGGCAAATTAAAATTACCAATGAAATAAAATGACTTACCAAGTTCATACTACTCCTAAAATTTTTAGTAACAGTATGAACTAGGCAGTTGATGTCTGGATAGTAAAAAAATCTTTTATATAATTTATATTTTAAATTTGGTAAAACTGGTTTATATTTTAAAATATATTATTCGAAAAAAATATTCCCCGAGCTCAAAATATCCTACCGACAAAAATTTTCTTAACAAAAACATTCTTAAGTGCACAATTTCGTATTAAAAATCTGACGTCTTTAAACTGTTGTTCCAACGGATGACATAAAATGTCTTGATTGTTTTCAGGAAATAATCCCTTACGATAAAAAGCTCTCCAGAAAAATAAACCCTAGTAAATAATCCTTCTGGAAAAAAAAACAATCAACAAAATAAATGTAAAAAAAAGTGGTGGGAAGATCTTTATTTAGACAAATTAAAAAGGGGAGCATCAAAGGGCTTTACTACTATTAGAATAAAAACATTTAAAATTTCAATCATTGTCATTCTATCATCATTATTATATTGTATAAAGATCCACCTGGTAAAGAGTTTTTCCGAAAGAAATAGTTCCTTAGTGGAATTTTTTTTGCAGAAAAAATTATTTTCTATTTTATATTCCCTCTTACCTTACATCTTTTGAGTGTATTATCTTTATAAACAATTTTGCAAAACTTTTATACACATATCAAAAATAAAACTAATGAATGAAATAACTCAATTTTGCTGGACAAAAAATGATTTTAGATGTTTATCTTCTTAAGGAAACCTCCTTAAGAAATTAAATATCTAAAATTATTTCTGTAAAACCATGTCTTGATTTATTACACGTTGATTTTATTTCACACTTCAGCACAATTAAACAGGTTCTCGTGTTTTCAACTTAGTTTTCAGCGTCAGCATCAGCGTCAGCAACACATGTAACTGTTACATTCTATATTCTGCTGCCAATAAATTGAATACAGGCTTATATTTTCACTATAGTTATATGCATGCTGTGCAGAAAGAACTTATGATGTATGAATGAACTATGCAGTGTTTACATATAAAATGCTACCACAGCTCTATATCTGATTTGTTGCTTTGTTTTGTTGTTATTGGAATGATATTATTGGAATGATGTAAACAGAGTGTTTGCTGTCAGGCAGTCTGACAGTAATCACTTTACTCACATAAACAAGTCAGATTAAACTAACAAATAAGTTCATACGCAGTCGAAACAGATAATAAGAAAATAAAAGTGTACAGAACCTACCCTGAATGTGTAACCCAGTATCTTCAAACCTTTACTGTATCGTGATAACTTGAAAATTCGAAACACTCGTATGAGGCGCAAAACTCGAAGAATAGAAAAACTTGAGACACTAGAGTTTGTAGAATGTAGAAAAATTGTAACATAAAATGGTACAATTGCAATAATATCGATAAGGTTTAAAGGCTGATGTAAGAATAACCATTTTTTAGGAGAAGATATAAATCGTAATAAATACTCTGTCGTAAACCACATAATACACGCACACTCTATTGCAAAAAAAGCCGATTCATAAGCGACCTTTGTCCGAAAACTTGAAAGCGAAGGTTTCCCTGTTTGTTGGTTGATTGTAAAGACTGGATCCTTAAATTCAGGAAGTGTTTCTATACAAAACATTACAATTGACAGCAGGATAACAGACATAGAAAATAAAGAAACCAAACGGGCGGTTAATGACGTATCTGGTGCTTCAAATAACAGCCAAATTTGTTTTAAATACTTATTAGATGGTAATAGACTATCATCCAATTGATTTTGTGCTGGTGGTACGTGAGCTTCACTTTCAGCTTCAAAACCAAAAAACCGAAGTTCTGCCGCAAAAATTCTATCATCTAAGTTAGCGGGTTTTACAAGCACTCCTGTTTGACAATAGGTCAAAATGGCACCAAATGCTTTTCTATTTCTATCAAAAAAATACTCACCGTTTAAACTGTCGAAAAAAAGTTCTCGTTGAGGAAGGGCAAGTAACGTTTCAGGATATTTCGCCAATGTACTCTCAAAGGTCTCATACCTTTTTCCTGATATATTTACACAAACACGACGTCTGTCAATTTGACCATCCGTAACAATAGGATCTAATTTAGGAGAGTCAGATGGTGGCATTTTATTAACGAGTCCATCCCACAGTTTACTACAACAATTTAGATATTTAGACTTTTGTAACAATGGCGTGCAACAATTTGAAACATGCGGGACACTTTTATTACGGCTCGAAGCAACGTTTTTTGACGAACTGTTTAGATTTCTGTGTTCAGACTCTTTTAAAAGTCTGCTGATACGAGTATTATTTGCTATAAGCGGTGTTGTTGAATGCTCGTTATTTTGGCTACTGCTCACGCAAGCATCAACTGTAATCATACCGAATTCAACTATAATACGAAACGCTTTTGTTCTTTTATCCGTTATTGATTCAACTAAAAAAAGACATATCTGTTAAATAAAACTGCATGCAATTCATCTATTCACATTTATAAGATGGTTTATGTCATAAAGTGTCAAACAGAAAAAAGTTTGCTAAGAATTTTAATATTAACGTTGCAAATCTTGTTAAAAAAGAACCGGCTAAATAATTACAACAATGCTGCAATTAGTCCGCTGTCTTACGGAGTAGAAAATATTTTCTGCTTAGCTCCTTTTTTCTGTTGGAATCCTTTTTTAAAAAAAAATTTTCAATGGTTTTACAGTAAATTGTTAAAGCCTGTTAATCAGGGCTTTAAGCGCTGCTTTGCAAAGTTTTCTCAATTTTTTAAATGCAATTTGACTAAGAATACTTTACTTCGCCGAATGAATTGCAATGCAGAATGAAGTTATACGCATAATGAAGTAGCAACAACAGAAAATCAAAGAAAACTATACACAACAATTATTCTTTGAAGTATTTTTTTAAGGGAGCAATTTATAACTTTTGCATATTATTAAAATTTTGTTTTGACAAAGTACTTTGTCAAAAGATTGTTTAAAACGAGAAGTTCTGGTCACAATAATACAACATCAAAACATTTACATCTACTTTAATAAAGTGAAATCTATCAACTTATTTACTCTCCTCTTATTCAAAACCTTAGTAGGAAAAACTTTGACTTCATAAATATAATGACAATAATTTTTACTTATAAATAAATAAAGCCAATACTACTTTAACTTCTTTAAAACTCTGTGTGTGTGCGCGCGCGTGTGTGCGTGTGTGTGCGTGTGTGTGTGTGTGTGTATACATATTAAACAAAATTAGTTAAAGATGTATTATGCAAAAGCAAAAAAAGTCAGAAAGTTAAAAAAACGTAAAAATTTGTTGCAGACGTTCGGAGCATAAGTTCCCAAAGGAAAATATACCTAAGGTTTTACCAAAAAAAATGTTGCATAGAAAAAGTTCAAAAAGATAAATGAATGAAATTAATTTAAGGTTACCTGTTCAATCTTTAAACAGGCCTCGGCTATTGAATTAGAAAAAAATTTGAGTGACTTATTAAAGTACTTTTGACTTAAACTGTTTGCAGTCATGAACAACCTTTATCATGCTGCTTTAAGATCGTTGTTTTACAGGAATTAACGGTTCCCAGGAATTTAGCGCGTGACCATTAGGAAAGAAAATGTTACAGGGCTACTAAAGTGATTCCAACGATTTCTTTCATTTAAAGGCTTCCACTAAATTTAAAATGTGCTTTTCAGAATAAAGAGAAATTCTTCATGTTTTAGAATCGGAAGTACTCAATATTTTGATGATCATTTTAACAAAGTAAATAATATTTACTGAGTTCATAACAAATCTGTACATCAAACTTAATCGTTTTGGATAGGTAAATAGCAGAAATCAAGTGTATACCAGGCAATCATTACAAATATATACAAATTAAATTCTCCAAATGTAATTTTTTAAATGTAAACTGAACTTGTTTTTATTAGAAAAGTATAAGCGTCGTTTCATGGTTTTGTTTGCTTTTCTATCTTACAGAAATGATTAAGTAAATCCTTTTTCTTAATCTTTTTTTTTTTTTTTTTTTTTAAATCTATTTTTTATAATTAAACTGTTGTCTTTTTTTTTCCTGCTCATCTGCAATTTTAATTTAGTCAAATAAACCGGATTTCACTATTTTTTTAAAAACTTTTTATTTCAGCTTAAGAGTATTTTTAAAAAGCCAACATCTTTAAAATGTTTTAAAAAGTCCAGCTATTTAATTGAAGGCCGGATTTGAAAGTAAGAAAACACTTTTTAAAAAATAAAAACTTTACCCGCAAGCCATTACGGAGACAAAAAACGGAGACAAACTAACAAATGAGAACTAACACCGCGGCTGTATCTCTAGCGTCTTCAGCAGCAATAAAGGCTGATTACTATTAAAAAAACAGCAAGTCGTATTCAAGTTTACCAAGTGTTGCAGCCAAAGGAACAATAATCAAAAAGATGCAAACAGCAGTTAACAAAACTTTGAAAAACAGCACAATTTAAAAACACGACGCCAGAAGTAAATTAACAGCGACAGCGATAGGTACAACAACAACGTTTTATTAGGAACTGATTGCAATTGCAGAGAACAGTTGATTGCGGAAATAGCTTATGGAACGAGATTCAAAAGTAATATTGACTATTCGATTTGGAGATAACAGATAAAGGCCAATATGTGTGTACCCAACAATATGAACTTTAAATAGTGCGATCGTTTTTTAAAATAACCGTACGAGATTTCCTTTCTCAAGTACATTAAAATAGTTTAAAACGAGTTCAATGACCTGGTTTTTATTACCATTTCAATTCTCACCTTAACTTATTTAAATCCAATATTCTATTTTCCAAAAAATACAGAAGTTCAACTCCAATATTGCGCAATGGTGAAAAATGAAAATTCGCATCTTAGCAGTAAAATGGTTTTAGTTGTTAAGTTCGTTGCAAGTTTAAATTTAAAAGTGTTGATGCAACAATTTATTAGTTTGTATTGAAGTGTACTCTAACTTATACTGATATTAACACATAAAGGGAAACGAACGAGAATAATTTATAGCAATATTATAAAAAAGGGAACGGCATAGAAGGTACCTAAGAAGAAAAATCCTCTTATAAAGGTTGCAACACGATGAATTTTTTAAAGCTGACTCTCAGGTTCACATCATGAAGGGTTTAAAAGCAGCTCGAACAATATTTTTATGGAAATTTTTATTTTATTTTTTATGGAAAAAACAAGGTGCTTAATTGTTTTGTTTACAGAAATAATAAATCTCGAGCTAAATCATATTTTCAAAACAAGGAAGCGTGCCTGTGTGTGCAAAAAGCGTTTCTTTATTTTTCTTTTTTTTTTACTATGTATAAATTTTTTTGCAGTACCAGGCGTTAATTATTCGTTAATTATTCCAGGCGTTAAAAACAATTTATTAAAATCGATCCGTTTTTCAAAATCTTAATCTGAAAGATAAAAATTACAATTTGCTTTAATCACAGTGATTTTACATAGCCTGTCGTTTTTCATGAAAAAATGGTTAAAAATCAATAGTTTTCGTATTTAATATCTTTTTTAAAATGATCGTTACAAAACAGGTTTGTAAGGCAACTTTTACTGGCGTAAGATATTTAATTAAAGAAAATGACGTTTCTCTAAAAGTCCAAAGACCAGAAAAAAGCGTAATAGATTTGTAAACATTTTACTTAGTCAAATGTTGAACGAAAATACGCACACAAAAAATTATATTGGCTGAAAAATATTTATAAATTATTAACATATTTATTGCTCTGAATGCTAATTGTTGTTAATTGCAATTAAAACCTTTTTTAATCTTAAACTCCTGTTTATTTATTAAAGATTACAAATAACAAGTTATAGAGTTTAATCAACAGCAAATTATGGGGATTCATTAAAAAAAAAACTTATTTGTTGTCAACCTAAGAATAGTCAAACTTATTAATGTTTCTCAAACCAATAAAACACCCCAATTTCAAAGTAGAAAAAGTAAGTTTAAATAAAAGACCTTTTCCTTATTAAAAAAGACTAAAAAATTGTGAAGTTAATAGCAGGATTAGCTATTGCAACTTTTATATTAAAGATCCAATTATTTTAAACTTAAAGAAATTTTATTTTGTATATAATCTCATGGAATTCTCTTGGAATCTGCGAAATTCAAATAATTTCTGACTACGAAAGGTCTCTGTCATAATCAGAAGTTACTTGATTTTCTCTCTATTTTTATGAAATCTATTAAATAGGTTATCCAGGATGATTGCAGAAATTTTAATTTCGGATAAAGAAATAGGCCATTTTTATTTTTCCGTCTAAAAAGTGATAACATTGTAATATAAAGTTAAGTTCTATTTTAATTCAATGTTTTTTTGTTGGTGTTTTTAATTCTGATGAAGAGATGTGTAATGTTCCCATCTCCAAGATATTGTAAAAATCAATTTTTTTTTTTTTAAATTTCTAGTTTGCATGGTTTAGAGAGTTAGTTTACAATTAGAAGATATAATGGAAAATGACTGGAGAGAATGTGATGAAGAATAAAAATAATTTAAAGACCTATAATAACGCAACTGAATGCTTAAATACAATGAGCAATTTAGGGATTGAGAGCCATATTGGCCTAATTTTAGTGGAAGTAATTCTGAGAAAACAGGAAAATAATTTTGAAATTAACTTATGAATATCATAAATTATTAATAATAATAATAATAATAATAATAATAATAATAATAATAATAATAATAATAATAATAATAATAATAATAATAATAATAATAATAATAATAATAGTAATAATAATAATAATAATAATAATAATAATAATAATAATAATAATAATAATAATAATAATAATAATAATAATAATAATAATAGTAATAATAATAATAATAATAACAATAATAATAGTAATAATAATAATAATAATAATAATAATAGTAATAATAATAATAGTAATAATAATAATAATAATAATGATAATAATAATAATAATAATAATAATAACAATAATAATAATAACAATAATAATAATAATAATAATAATAATAATAAAAATAATAATAATAATAATAATAATAATAACAATAATAATAGTAATGATAACAGTAAAGCATTAGTTGTAACATTTTTTAACTGTAGAATCAATAAAAATTCTATTAAATTCTTAATACCAATATTTTTGAGAATGAAAATTCCTTTGGAAATATTTTCATTTAATACAGTCAATGATGTTTCTTCAAAAGATTGACTTTTAAAAAGAAGAATGTTTAAAAAATCTTCGTGACTTTAAACGAACTCAAACAACCTTAAGTAAAGCCGCTAGAAAATAAGATGCGAGGAATAAATGAAATCTGACTTTCTTTTGCATTTTATATGCATAATTGTAATAATTATGTTTAATTAATTGCATAATTAAAGGAAAGGTTTTGTAGTTAAAAGCTTATTTTTATCACGCTTACTCAGAAACAATAGGAAAATAAAAAAATTTAAAAATTTTAACTAAAAAACAACTATTAAATCGAAGATTTATTGCTGTGTAGAAAGAAGGCTATTGTCAAAATTCTTCAAAACATAAGGAAATGTTTTAGCATGGAACGATTTACATTAACGCCGCTGGATTTCAAAACAGACGATTAACAAAAATATATAAATTCTTCTAGAAAACACGACAGTTCGTGTGTTAAAAGACTCAAATAATTCTATAAAAGATTTAATAAAAGTAAGAGGATAATAATGACATTTTGGTCAAAAGTCAATCAAACGAACCTTCTTTTGTTGTTATACGCTCTTCCTCAAACGTTCTTAAACTTTTATTCTTAACTTTCTTACAATATTTCTTTCGTTGTTTTGGTAAACAAGACAGTTATTTAAAAAATGTTTTTCTTTTTTTTTGCAGGATAACTCTTAATGTTTTTATTTAATAATAGGCATTTTCCCAAGTTACTTCAGGATATAACTAATTGCAACTAACTGATTTTCGTTCTAACGTATTTTATTCATGGCTGTTTGATCGCAAACATGACTGCGATATAAGGAAAGAAAAACGATATAAAAGAAAAATGTTTTAGGTTCATCTTCAATCTTAAATATTAATCTAGAGGCATTCTTTTAAATGCAATTGATAATCAACAGAGATGCTCAATTGTGTTAATGTTTAGTAAGACATCTTTATGTAACTAGTTGTTTCTTTCTTCATGTCGAGGTCATTGCAAAAAAAATGATTTCAGCCTTGAATTATATTCCCGGCTTGAAAGCAGAAATGTTCGTATTGCAGGAATTCTGTAAATAGTAGTTCACATTTTATAATGTTATTTTCCTTATTTATTAGTTTTAATTTCCTAACTATTTGAAATTAAACTTTAGTGAATATTCATTTCAGAAACAAGTTTTTAAAAGACAACTTATGCCACCAAGGTTTTAACAAAAGACACAACTTAAATTTATGTAACCAATATAAGAATAAAAAAACCTTAGACTTATTTTCATTTAGCACCACTTACCTCGTAAAGCTTAATAATTTTATATTATTTCAAGCAGTAAGTACGCATTCAAGAATACTTCTAATCATGCACATAACAAATAATAAAATATTTTTGCCAAAACAATTAGTAAAGGTTGATACCCAACATTTTAAAAACGCTCATACGGAAACAAAAATTTTTTTCCAAATTTTAAACTGTTCAAAACAACTGTATATGCAAAAATATTTCAACAAACGAATTAAATAAGATAATTTAGCTAATCCATGGCTCCACACAATAATACATTTATCTTAGTAATCATTCATTTGCATGTGGTCTACGACAACTAGGCATCAATCTTCTCTGAAGGCAGAGATCAAGCAAAGTTAATTTATAGCTTAACGCCCTAATGAAGAAGCGCTACCAGGCGTTATCAGTAAGCTTAACAAAATATTTAAAAATACTTGATTAACGATATAAGAATAATTTTTAACAATAGGATACTCTGTAAGCAGTCGTTTATAAGGAGATTTGCTTGTACACAGCTAAGTTAGATTAAGATCAAGTGAATACAAGTGATAATGTAGCATGACGCAAAATATTGTGCGATCAATTAGAAGTTTTTAACGGCCAGTAAAAAATGTAATTTTCAACCAAATTTTATCAGCTCGATCTACTCAAAAAACGTGGCTAATATTGAACAATAAATCAGCATCAGTGTGATTCGCATATCACAAATACTTTATCTAATTGTAACTAGAACCTCGTCTGGTGTATTTATTTGAATTGCTTTTGAGTTGAGGAATTAAAAAAGGAAAAAAACCCATAATATTGTTTACAAATTTATTTATCTATAACTTATTTATAATGTCGATGAACAATATTAAAAATATTTTTTTTCTGCGGTGGTTACCGCTCTTCTCGTGTCTATGTAGGTTACAGAATATGCAGACTATGGAAACAAATTGGGAGTTTTTTTCAAAGCGCAATGGATTTTTTTTAATTGTAGCAGCTTAAAGTTGTTATTGAAATTTTCACTTTTGTTTCAAAAACTGATATAACTAATTGCTAGTATAGCTATGTATATCAAGACATTCTTCATTAGCATAAACATTTACTGATTAAGAATGTTAAAGTCAGTTAACATTCTTTGTAAACTCGAACAGTTGTAATATTCACTATTAACTATCAATTATAGCAATTATCTTGTTAAACCATTATTTTCAATTTTATAAAAGTTCGCGAAATATAAAAACGTAAACATACCGCTCTCATGAATCATCTCTCAAAAGCACCGAAAAAACAGCAAAGGATAGCACTGAGTAAATACTTCATAGATGATTTTTTGATATTTTCTTTAACTGTTAATTTGATTAGACTTGCAACTAAATATCATTCGTTTTAATGATTAAAAAAAAAAGAATATATATATATATATATATAATGTGTGTAGATATATATATATAATGTGTGTGTGTATATATATATATATATATATATATATATATATATATATATATATATATATATATATATATATATATATATATATATATATATATATATAGTTATAATGAAAAACACACATATTGAAAGTAAATTTTGTATATTTTTACCCCCTTTTTAATGAAATTTGAAATTTCTGAATAAAAAAATGAAGAGCAGTATTTTGTTGAAACAACTCATACAAGATGAAACAAAACTAATAGGAAAATGAAGTTTTACTTCAAATTAACGCTAGATAGTTTATTTTCAAAACAAAGTTAAACTACTATAACAGTTTTAGACATCTGCTGAATCATGCGGAGAACTCCTCGTTATTTTAGATGAGGCTGGGTTTAAACCAGCATGGCATACTAATAGCATAAAAGATTTAATGATAGCTTTTTTACCCCTAAAGTAAAAAAAAAAAAAGATCATGGGATAAAAATATATAAACTCTTAAAAAGGTCTTCGGAAAACCGATGTAAAAATAATATTTAGAAGATTTTAAAATTAAAACCACAAAAATTCAAAATAAAACTATTACAAAGCATGGAATTCTTTTTGATTAAAAGATCTTTTTAAAGTGCCTTACATTTTAGTTTTCCATTGGGCAGGTCATGTAATTGATCCTTAAAATAACGCTAATAAATGCTGAATAGATCTTACGGAGGCTGAACAGATTTATGAAAATGTACTATCATCAACTGCCAGAAATTAAAGTTTAATTGATAATTTTGTTTTTGTTTCATTTAAGAAGATCTTTTTTTTGTAATTGAAATCGTTGATTATTTTTATCAGAGTTCTCTTTTTTCTGACATTTACGATATATCAAAGATTAGCAACATAGCCCAAATTTTGGGAGATCATAACCAACATTTTGGGAGATTTAAGGAGAGCATTATAAACATTATAAAACATTTTATTAAAGAATTAAAACTGTTATTGTTTTTTTTTTATAATTCATAGTTAAAATGACTATAAAAACGCTCATTTCTTATGTTGGATAAGTTGTTTGTCGATACATAAAAAGCAACGGTAGTTTTCGAATTTTCCCTAAAAATGTTAGTTGCGGTATTTAACTGTTAATCATAGATGTGTTAGCTATCAAACGAATTGCATGAGAAAATCTTAAAAAATCAATACGAAAATCTAGACTCAAGAGAAAAGTTCTAGAACTTTTTTCTGGAGTTGAGAAAAAAAAAACCCCGAAAAATAAAAATATTACATAACTTCGAAGATGCACTGGTTTGCTTTAGATCTCTCAGTTGACTTTAAAGATAATTTTTTTTGTGTTAATTTGCAGCAAATCTAAATTCGTTTAACTGATATGAAATTACAAATCCGTAAAACTTACTACGAAGTTAGAAATCCGTACCACTTGCTACAAAGATGTAAACTAGTACTTTAAAATTCCTACCGCAGATTACTTTTTTTTTTTGTTCAACATGTATATAATAATTACTAACTAATGAAATAATAATGTAATAACTGATATAAAAATAATATTTGATAACTAATATAATATATTAGTACATAATATAAAAATAATAATATAATCAGACAACTGAATATTAAGATAGCTAAACATGTTTTGAAATGTACATTTCCAATAGATTTAAACATTTCTTCGAAAACCAAAACTTTATTTATTGCAATTAATACAATAATTTGTAAGAAATTAATAGACAAAGTAGGCAAACAGATCAACGACGCGAGAGAATTAAAGAAAAAAAGCTTGAAGGAGGGGAGAGGGAAAGAAACCGCTTGTTTACTGCGCCATCTATTTTAGTATGTTGAAAACTAAATTTTAAAAAAAGATTGTTGCTTATTTAACAAAATAAAATCCAAATGAAACGCTCCGAAAGTCATTTATGGTTATGAAGAAGTTTTAGCAGCTGAATTTCTAACCGATATTTAGTAAACCAGCAAGAAGTAAGGAGGAAAAAACCCATTTTGGTTAAAATTTTCACTTTGAACTGCGGGAAAAAATCGTTCTTAAATTGTTAAATTTAATTGTGTGAAAATTTCATCACCCGAAGCTCTACTACTTTTGAGAAACAATCGAGCAAAGACATCGAACAATATTGATGGGGTGTCTTTCTGAACCAAATCTTAAAAAATTTGAACGGTTAATTTTTGTTGTAAACTAAATATAATCAGGTTATAGAGAAATTGACTTAAAATAGGTAGGGATAAATAAGATCACATGCTGCCTTAAGTCACGCTATAAACGGACAACTGGATGAAAAGTTTCTTAAACGGTCTTAACTAGATAAGGAAAGGGATGTAATTTTAAAAGGTTTTTTGGAAAAAATGAAAATTTTAGGGTTATTATTTTTTTTTTGAAGAAGGCAAAAGTTCTAACAAATAAAAAATAGCTCAAGAATACATTAAGCCTTCGGATTATTCAATTTCAAAGTTATAAAATGAAGCCTATAAAATAGGAATTTCAGGTTTTTGTACTACCATTAATACATCCAAAATTTGAGCATCCGATTCCAAATGATTGTTGAATAATTACCGTTGAAAGTGACGTTATATATTGTACAACCTTTTTATCTATAATTTTCAAGGTCAATGTGATCTTTATTTACTAAGAACATTTGTGCGCCAGTCGCTTTCTTAGACTTTTTGCTTCAAAAGGTCTCAAAACTTTTAGAAGAGAAACTGGGTACATATTTTTAGGTACATTTGATGTTCGAAGATAGCTGAAGATGGAATCGATATAATGAGCGCTTACCAAGTCTGGCCAAAATATGCAGCAGCCATGTATATAATTTTGAAGGAAATAAAACTAGTTTTGATAAATAAAGCTTTGATTCCTCAAGACGAAATTGCTATTTAAACCAGTAATTTGGATCATACTTTGCTTTAAAATTTTCTCCTTTTCTCACTCAGCGTTCTCAGGATATCTTCCTAATAGAATAGGTCATTCCTAGCAAAAGATGTATTCTTTAAATTAAAATGGGATTACATCTTCGAAAATTTTTTTTCTGTGCAGCTGGCACCAAAGACCGTTCATCTTTTGAATTAACTATTTCATGCTTTTTTAAATATTTTGGATACATATTGTTTATTTATGGTAAACCTTCTTTTAATCTTATCTTACAACCCCCCCCCCCCTTTTTTTTTTTTTTTTTCAATAACTGATTATCTCCTTAATCTTTTAAGCTGAAACATAGCTAAAACATTATGTTTCAGTTCATCTAAACAAATATAAGGTATTTCAGCCTCATATTAAAAACTTTGATCTCTTTTTCCTCAAAACTGTCAAATTACACTTTGGTACTTTTTCCACTAAGCCCTTCACTATCTTTATTCAAACCCGAGGCTATTAGTCGCCAAAAAGAATGTGCAAAAAAAGAATGTATATAAATAGAATATGCATAAATAGAATACGTAAAGGCGAATTACTTCATCAAATATGAGGATAGAAAACACTTTTTTTACGAGCAAAGAGAAGTTATAAATTTCACACAGTGTTAAAGTTAAGGCTTGGAGTTGGGATTAGGCTCGTGCATAAGTTATGAGGTTGGGTTGGGTTAGTGGAAAGCCGTATGGATTAACTTTTTTTTTATTTTAAAAAGGGGATATTTTTAAGTAAAGGTCTTAAGTAAAATAAAAACTGTGATAGTGATTTAAAAACGATTCTGCAGCAAAACTCACCGAATAAAGTTGAACAAATGTCATCCACTGCAAATCGATAAACTAAAACAATTTAAATCTTTATTTAAACTTCAGCAAGTGTGTTTCAGCCGAAAGATTTTTGTGTTTCAGCCAAAAGATTTTTGGTTGTGGCATATTTTGTTCAAATGAATGTCATTAAAATATAAATCACATAAAAAAGGTTTATTATCTTAAAAGATCGGCCTTAAATCCTCTAATAATCGGAAACATATATACATATATATTCGTCATAAAAATTTCAGGATATCCTTCCACAAGATACCCTTTCCCGAATTCTATACCAAAGAAACAAACCAACGAAGGAAAAAAATTTGCATTTAATGCTTCAAAAAAATCACATACTTATTTCGTAGACATAAATACGATTGAAAGCATTACAGCGTGTGGTCTAAAAAAGCGCTTAAATTTTTAACGTTAAATGAAAGTAGAACAAATGAACGATAAAAGCTGAGAAATGAAGTCATTTGTAGTTGAAGAAGCAAAATGGCCATTTATTGGATTTGAAACATGTTCACAAGATTTTGCTTTGTTTTGTTTTTGTAATGGTAATTACAAATATTATGAAGTTATTTTACGTAACTGTCTTTTTATTATTATCATTTTAATTATTCACTATTTAGTGACACGCTTTATCAGTGATTAACAGTTGTTAAACCAACATTATAAATGTGCTAAATAAGTTTGTTTCATTATTTGGTTTGTGACTAGGCATATATATGTGTGTGTGTGTGCGTGTGCGTGTGTGTGTGTGTGTGTGTGTGGGTGTACATACATACATACACACACACACACACACACACATATATATATATATATATATATATATATATATATATATATATATATATATATATATATATATATATATATATATATATATATATATATATATATATATATATATATATATATATATATATATATATATATATAAGGTAAGTGAGCTTAAATTGGTTTTAAAATGCTTAAAGATAACAATATAAAATCTTTTAATTATATTTGACTAATTAACAAAACGATTTTAATTTTAACTCGATTATAATATGGTTTGTTTATTTATTTATGAGTCAGATTTATGAGAAGGCGAACCTCTTCTTCGTCATTATATTTAAGTCATTATAAAAGGTTATTCTATCTGCAAGAACCACATAAACAAAATTGTACTTTTTATTGATTTAAGAGGTCAATTTTCAATTTTAATTTTTTCATCAACCTGATATGAAACGCTGTCAATCATAAAATCTGTATCAAGCGCGCATCTCACTAACCAATAATTAGCAATACTTCTCAAAGTAGTTTAAAGTTATTATTAAACTTCACACAGTTCCTAAAAAACGTGCTATCAAAGTAAAGCGAATGCGTAAACATAATTGGGAAATCGCCTGAAATTTTTTCAAAAAATTTTGTTTTACACGATTAACAAAATTTTATTGAACGTAGGTTGTTAGAGAGAATAAACAGACTTTATCGTATTAGATTTCTTTAAATTAAACCTTGTCTTAAATCTTTTTAACTTTAAGTAACGTGGAGAGTAAGTAAAAAGTGAGACACATTAAAAATGATCGTATGATGTAGTGCTATTTATCGTATAGTACTAATAGTGTAG
The DNA here is from genome assembly GCF_058129835.1 of Hydra viridissima. NCBI lineage: Eukaryota > Metazoa > Cnidaria > Hydrozoa > Anthoathecata > Hydridae > Hydra > Hydra viridissima. Next base: position 5,187,573 of record NW_028324308.1, on the reverse strand, counting down.
TACGAGTTATCGAATGATGCAGTATTAATATTAGTACTTTGACACAGAAAAGGTCTTTTTTCAAAATTTCAAAATTGAATTTGATAGTAAAGGAAGTTATGCTCATAATAACTGTTAATTTTAAGTTATTTTAAGTTTTAATACTTTTGATTTTATAATATTGTAATGTAATATAATCTTATAATACCATGAAGTTTTACAAATTATAAAATCATATAATATTAAATTAGTATTTAAAATGTAGTTTTATAATATCGTATAGGGGTAATTTTCGTGGAAGGAAATGAATTTTATTTGAATATAAAAAATTTTGCGTGGAATCTTTTTATTTAGTAGTGAAGGTTTTAAAGATCTTAAAGTTAATAGAAAACAAGAAAGTAAAATAAAAAAAGAAACCAAATGAGAATTCTTTTTTATTTATTACTTTTTCTTTACAACTTAAAAAAGGTTGTTTTTTTTCTTCATTATAAAATGTGTTTGAAATTTTTTTGAATGCCTGAACAAAAATTGATCCGCCTTCGAAATAAAGCATTATAATAGTCATCGCTATGAGCGTATGTTGGAGATAAATGATAAACGCGCATTCAAATATTTTATTTATATAACTAATAATTTAATATTTCATTGTATACATTTCAATAAAAAAAAAAAAAATTTCCTCTATTATGTTCGTAAATTCTTAAAGCTCTATGTTAATAAAAATAAAACCCTATTTTACGACTTCTTTTATTCAGTAAGCCCGTGGCAAATCCAAATTATAGTTTTAATAGCAACGAGAAATAAAAAGACTTTCATCTTTAGTAAATGATGTTCACATGTCGAATGCCATGTTAAAACAGAAACTGACGAGATTTTTTTATTGTTCTGAATATATTATGCTGAAAAAAAAATTAACCTTTGATATAGAAGTTCCACCCACTGATAATATTTGTTTAGTAAATAGTACTTACAGTAAAAAAAAATAACTTAAAAAAAAAAGTGATAGTCGGGTTTTCGAATCCTATGCCATGGTTTAACTGCACACGTGTTTTGTTGATTTAGCCTTTGTAAAGCGTTTACATTTTTTGTGTGGAAATGATGGGTTATTAAAATGCTAGTTGGAATGTAGCCGTTAGGGGGTTAACGTAAATGAAAAAGCTTTATATTGTCTGTTGTTAGCTACTTGAACTTTGCGTAATCTATTTACCATAGAAGTGTTAATGCGAGTGTTAATGCGAGTGCTAATGCGAGCGATATTTAGGACCTCCTCCTATCGAGTTTATAGTCAAATAAAACTAAAAGTATTATTTAATGAAAGGTAAAAAGTTCTGAATTAAAAATTCGCTCAGTTAGACCTATTTAAACTATTAGAAATCCAATTACAAGAATATTAAAAAGATTATATATGGTTCTCCAAATTTAACTTGAAACAAAAGCAAGCTGCAAGCAACATCTATTGGAAAAAACATTAAAGGTCAGTCGTTTTTCTTTATATATATATATATATATATATATATATATATATATATATATATATATATATATATATATATATATATATATATATATATATATATATATATATATATATATATGTATATATATATATATATATATATATATATATATATATATAGTATAAAACAACATATATGTATGTATATATGTTTTTTTTTTGGAATTCACTTAAAAGTTAGATGACGGAAACTTCTTTAAAATTTCTAAATTTAATGTTTAAAACTGCGTTTAATATTCATGATTACGAAACAGAAAACCTTTCATTCCATTATTTATTGATTATCACCATATGGATATAAAATTAAAACTTATGTGTAAATATACATTATATATATTTAAATTTTACATACAGCTATATTTTTTTAGAGTATATTTTAAAAATATTTATTTATATTTTCATCGCGTTTATATAATCTAAACACTCTTGAGTTTCTTAATCGCTTTCTAGCGCGCGTTTTTACATTATTTTATCAGTTTGCTGAATAATTTATAGTTTCTTTCAAAGGGTTTCCTCCCACTACAAAAAAGATTTCTTTTTTTATTCTTTCAAAAAACTTACTAGAGGAGCAGACGATCACGAGAGAATGTTAAAGTAACTGTTTTTTTGTGATGTAAATGAGGTTTAGGTAAGCAATTTAATTTGGAAATAATCCAACTTATAAAAGAGCGTCAGTTTCCGAACAATAAAACATCCAGTTATACTAAGAATAAGTTTTTATAAGGAACTCAATATAATTCAAGTTCAACCAGATGCATTAAAATGGTAAATGTTTTTGTTTAATGTTTTCTCAACGCCAAATGAACAAATATGGCGCATAGAATTTTTGCATAATATAAAGTTGTTGCGTTTTTTTTTTTTTTTTAATTAAAAAACAAACAAATTTTGTTTAAAATTTTTTTCCGTCCATTAAATGCAAAGCTATATCAAAAATGTAAGCTTTTCTCTTATTTAATTATCTTTAATTACATCTTTACATCCTTTCAACAACTTAAACAAGCAATCATTCGCAAATAAAAAAAAAAGTTGACTAAAAAACTGGAGACTAGTTTACTAATACTTGTATAGCTCCATTCAAATAAGCCCCTTTTGTATTAAGTGTTGAGTCTTGTGAAGTATTTCAAAGAAATGGGAGGACCTGATGTAAATAAAATCAAATACAAAAAAATGTTTGCTTAAAAAAAATAAAAAAAACGTGTTAACGGCTTAAACTAATGGTGTTGTGTTTTATTATGTGCAAATCGTATTACATTGGCAAGTAACTAATATCGATAAGAATTTAAGGCACCAATTCCACTGATTCCTAGACAAAATTCATTTATTTAAAAAAAAAAAAAAAAAATTTATATATATAATCTAAGTGATTCGTCAAATCTTAATTTATAAATTAAAAGATGATTTTACGAATCCCAGTATTATTTTTGTTACTGAGTTTTTTGTTTTTTTGTTTTTATGAATTAGTTCATTGAAAAATTATTAATAAATGTTAGGTATAACATAGCTAGCATGCAACATTCTAAGGATTAATATGAACAAGAGTTCGTGGCTCCGTCTGTTAATCTGAACGCAAAACCCCATGCTCTTATTATTAAATTATGTTCTATACTGAATGATATTCAACGAAAGCCAACTTCTCACTTAATTTGATCCACGACTATTTTTAACTTGTTAAAAAATTTAAAATAAAGTCCAATAAATATACTTCACTTTTTTTGATTTTTTTTTTTTGCAAAATGCAAAAGTTAAAAGTAATAAATATTTTTAGTAAATGACAATTTTTTTAAACGTGTATTTTCATAAAACAAACTCACAAACGTTTCATTTATTTATTCATTTAATAAAAAGTTTTCTTTTAAATAATCTATAAATATTAGGAGACAATGATTTACCATAAGCCATTGGCTTAATAAGATTAATGAAATAAAAATATTTTATTGTAAAAGAATAGTTTTTTTTTTCTCAAGGGAAAAATTAAATACAAGAATTCTTGTTAACTGCGGGTTGTCTTAAAATTTGTTTAGAGTTTATTTTGCGACAAGATTTCAGTTTATATTGTTTTTATATTGAGGAGTCGCGTATCGCTACAAGATAATTTAAACAAGAAATTTTCTTCTGGTTTTCATGTCTCGTTTACTTTTTTTTTATGAAAACATATTTGGTTTTAGAAACGCAGTTTTTCTTTTAAGAAACGATGATTTTTATTTGATTGGATCTTTATTTGATTGGATCTTTATTTGATTGGATCTTTATTTGTTATCATTTCATATTATTTAAGTTTGAGTTTTATCGATTATTTAAATAATTTTAAAAAAACTTTTGTTTGACCTCTATTCTTTTTTCAGCGAAGCAAAATTTTTGCAAACAAAGTATGAAAAATGAAGAAAAAGTACGCAACCGGTTTTTCATTGACACGCTGCGTGATTCATCTTCTATGTTTAAATGTTATTATTTGCGAACCGCGAGGATTCAGAGCTAGGCACGAAACCCGTAAGTGTGAAAAGATTTTAATTTCACAGTGTCAAGAAGTTGGATATAACTTAACTTTCATGCCAAATGAATACGGACAAAAAAATCAAGCTGAGGCAGGACGAATTATTAGTGAGTTCTGGCCCTTGGTCCTAGTTAATTGTTCTAATTACCTAAAGAATTTTGTGTGCGCCATCTATGTTCCGATGTGTGATCCATTATTTGACAAAGAGGTTGTGCCTTGCCGGTCATTTTGTGAAGATGTTCGTGATTCTTGTGAACCGATCATGATACGAAATAATTATTTCTGGCCGGATCATTTGAAATGCTCTAAGTTTCCGACAAGTGAAGAAAACAGTATATGTATGAAACCAGATTCGGATCCTCCCAAACCTTCCGTTAAAACAAATAAAAATACATATCCAAAGACCGAAAACAAGCACATGATACTAAAAGAAAAATCAATACCAGTAGTTCAATCAAAAGAGGTTTTCCAAGGTACAGCTTTTAGTACTACAGAATGTGGATGCTTATGCAAATATCCTTTTGTTGGCGCTAATTCCAGCTCTACTACAGATTTGCTACCTCCTTGTGTACTGCCATGCGGGCAGTATTTCTTCAGTAACACTCAAAATACCTTTATGAAGTTCTGGTTAGGTTTATGGTCCATACTCACATTTATTACTACAGCTATTACGTTACTCACTTTTGTAATAGACCGCACAAGATTCGCCTTTGTAGAGCGGCCTATAATTCTAATTTCTTTTTGTTACTTTGTAGTATCCTTTGGATACATTATGCGCCTTATATACGGTTACAAAGCAATCGCATGTAATGATCATACTGGTTTCATGCATTATGCTGCTACCGGACCAGTAAGCTGTACAGCAGTCTTTATTTTAACTTATTTTTTTACTAACGTTTCTTGGATCTGGTGGGTTGTACTTTCCATTAATTGGTTTCTCTCATCAGGTCTCAAATGGACTAACGATACTATATCTAGTTACTCTCAATACTTCCATTTTGTAGCCTGGCTCATTCCTACAATCCAAACCATGGCCATATTGGCTATGTCTGCCATTGACGGTGATCCTGTTTCCGGTTTATGTTCTGTGGGTAACCATGACAGTAACACTCTTACGATTTTTGTAATTGGTCCTCTGTTAATATATACAATGCTATCGCTGTCATTTTTTATAGCTGGCGTCGTGGCTAAACTCAAAGTAGATCATGGTGCACAGAACGATGCTAGAAACTCTCTTAAACCACGACGGTTTTTGTCACGAGTAGGATTATTTACATTCATATTATTTGTACCTGCAGTTTCGCTGCTTGGTTGCTTCTTTTATGAGCACAGTAACAAAGAAATATGGGAAAAATCAGCAAATTGTGAATGTATACATAATAAAAAGCGTCCTATATTTTATGCATTTTTGTTAAAGTACCTGATGTCACTTGTGGTAGGAGTGATAATAGGTCTATGGATATTAAACACAACTACTTTAAAAGCATGGGGTAATTTCTTTAAAAAACCCTGTACTAGTAAAAATAGATTGGTAAAAGAAAAGATTAGCTCCTTGACTTCAAACAATGGCAAAAAAACCGGCGTTGCATTATAGTATATTAAACGCTTCTGTACAAAAAAAAAAAAAATGTATGTAAATATTTTTTCATTAAAATAAATTGTTAAATACCTTCAGTAATTTAAGAATGAAAAAAAAATTTTTATTGAGCTTTAAAAAAAAAAAAAAACCGTGTTACGATCTTTTGATTAAAAACGAGTTTACGGTTTTTTTGTGAGAATCATTATTCTATGGCTGCATTCAACCAATTTATGATTTTTTTCGATTTAATACAGACCCACAACTTAATTTTTAGTTTCGATTTAAGTGCTTGATGAATTGAAATTGATATTTGGACACGTCATTATTAAAAAATCTACAAAAACAAATGGTACACAATTTAATATTTTAGTTTTTTTCGAGATTTTAATTGATAAAGAAATGTTATTAACTGAAATAAGAAGCAATGTTATGCAATCTCATTCACGGAAATATTAAACTAATATATATATATATATATATATATATATATATATATATATATATATATACACACATTTGATGAAAAGTAAAAGCTGAGCAGTCAAAATGTAAAAAGTGTGACAACCAACCCCACTCTCCCCTATGTATGTATGTATGTATGTATGTATGTATGTATGTATGTATGTATGTATGTATGTATGTATGTATGTATGTATGTATGTATGTATGTATGTATGTATGTATGTATGTATAGTTTAATATATAGTAAGCTTCCTATCAAAGAAAAAATTTAAATGAAAGTCAAAGAAGAAGTTGTGGATTGGCAAAATTTCAAGTGTTAGGGGTGTTATGACATGGATTGAAATTGGCAATTTAGGGTTTATTAATTCAGCAATTTGTTTGTATATTTATTTCGCCATTAAAAAATATTTACAAAATAACATACTTGTAGCAAGCAAAATGACCGGAGGAAAAAGAAGACATGAGTTAGCTTTAACAACAATCTATGTTGAAGATTTATTTATTTACAGATGTTTTACAGTTAACGTATTTTCAGACGTTTTAAAATATAAGCAAAATTGATTTGGTCTGCGATTAATGAAAGTTTGTTACTTTTAAAGATCGATTTCTTTGATTAGTTCTTAAAACATATGTAGTTCAAAAACACAAATTCCAAAAAGAGTTTTTTATAAATTGAATCGTTTACTTGTTTTATTCGGCAGGAATAGCTAATTGCACTTTGATTTTATCATCGCCAATATACCGCGATTTTATCATCGCCGATGTATCTTAACGTGGGACAATTCATAAAAATAGCAAACGTGAGGTGAAATTTCATTTTCTTGAGCTTCAGTTTCATTTTAATTAAAATCGTCGAAATTGCTTTGCAAAACTTGTTGTCTGTCCTAAAAAAAAGACAAAAGTCTTAAGCCGTAAGAGACTTTTTATCACATGGCAACACGGATGCAAATCATACTTCGAATAAACGAGGAGAATTTTATGTAAAACTAATTATGTTCAGGATTTTTCTATGTAGTAAACTTGTCCAGCTTTTTTTACCTGGCATGACCATTCTAGAATTTTTGTATCTGCAGAACCACTATAGAGTACCTATATTTCAAAAAAAAAAAACAAAAAAAAAACAAGCATTGAAATTAAAATCAAAAACTTATATTTAATAAACAGAAAGAAGTACTATAAAGTAAAAATATATCATAGATAATACATATTAATAAAATGGAAGCAATAATAAAGTTATATGTAAAGAAAAAATCATGTCACAGATGTGACCAATATTTTGTATATGAACTATTAAATTAGTTTTGTATTTTTCATCCCAATCATGTCTAAAAAAATTTTAACTAACCTTCCATAAAATATTATATTGTTGCGATATTGGACTTAAATATTCATCCTGTTAAAAAAGTGTTTTCTGTTCTTATAGTTATTTAATAGAAAGTAACAAAAATTCCTATTCATAAAAGCTAACCTAGTAGAATCAACTTGAACAAAAGTGAAGCATGTAAGTATAAAGTGAATTTTGGTGTGAAATGAAATTTAGTTTTTTGCAATTATAAGATACAGATGTCATTATAGCTAAAGAAATGTATTGAAAAATTAGTCATTACATGAATGATATCTTTAACCTCTACTATAAAAAGATATTAGAAATATGTTTGAAACATACCATTGCATCGTTATTAAACTCACAAGAGGTAGCTTCCATTAAATGAGCAGAAAAGATTTTTGTACATTTACCAGTATGTATCTCAAATACTTTTACTTTCTCTTGAGATGGAATGAACATAACATCATCAACCAAGCTGCTTGTCACAGAAAGTCGCACTGGCCGGCGAAACTCATTAGCAACATATCCGTAGCTCGTCTATACACAATTAATTTCATTAGTCAAATACCAAAAACAAAAAGTAAAATTAAATGGTCATAACAAACTGATCTATATTTGGAACTTTAAATATAATTTAAATTGCCCAAAAACTTAATAGAGATAACAATTTAAATTAAGTTAAATCTTATAATACTTTTGATTGGTTAATCATTTTTTATTGGTTGATTCATTTATTCCATTATACCAACATACAAACATGAATCTTACCTTCACTTGAGTTCCAGTTGATAAATCCCATAAACCAACTGTTTTATCTGTAGAATAAGTTATGAGATAAAGACCATCTTGAGTGAAGCATATTCCATTAACAGCTCCATCATGAGCACCTATTCAACATGTAAATTCTTCAGCTAAACTAACTTTTTTGAACCTAAAATCTTATTTGCTCCAGACCAACACAGAACAGAAGAACAGAAAGAGAAACAAGGATGTAAGAGAGAGGAAATGACTCGGACAAATTTTTATTTTGCACTTGTCATAAGAAAAACATTCTTAATATAAATATTTAAAAATATATAAATCTTAATATAAATATTTAAAAATATATAAATCTTAGTATAAATATTTAAAAATATATAAATCTTAATATAAATATTTAAAAATATATAAATTTAAAACATTTTATTAATATAAATATTTAAAAATATATAAATTTAAAACTTTTTATTAATATAAATATTTAAAAATATATAAATTTAAAACTTTTTATAAATATAAATATTTAAAAATATATAAATTTGTTAAGTTATCCAATAACTAAAAAAAAAACAAACTTTTTTTGAGCGTCAAAATTTCCAACAGAAAATACTTTATTCAATTTAACATTTTTTTAGCATTTGTAGGTGTATGTAAAAACTGTACCTTTAGCACCATTTGACAATTTCATTAGTAAAGAATTTGATTTGCGTACATCCCATATATAAACTTCACCTGACACACTAATTTAATGCAAGTTTAATAATAGAAAAACATTATAAATTAATTGATTTAAATTTGCTTGTGCAACATCTATTGTAAATAATATTTAAAACAAAATTAGCTATTTTACAATTGGTAACAACGTAAACAAAATTTTTACATCTGAACAAAATAAACAACTAAATTTAAAAAAAACCTAGTTGATACTAAGAGGTTTTGATTTCGAGGCGACCATTTGGTTAATAAAGAACTGCTTTGATGACCTAAATAAAAGTGCTAGTGGTAACTATCTAGTAGAGTGTTACATAATTTGATTGCTTGCCAGATCTCTTCTTTCCCAATAAATTTTTGCTTTTTAATTAATATCTTTTGTACTTGCTTTTTAAGGAACGCATTTTTAAAATTTTATTTCAAAGTTCTTTTTTTTTTTTTTATGAATTTCTCTTTAGAAGAACTCTTTTTCTATGAAACTTTTTCTCTGGGAACAAAGATGACCTACTTTAACTAGCATAGCACCAACTGATGTTAACTATTGAACTTATCTCAATATTAATCCAATATTTAGGTTTTTAAAACTTTAAATTAGATTAAAAGCTATAAAAAGAAAAATTTAACCTTTGACTGTGTGGTTCTTAGATCCACTTTTGAGATCACACAAATACAGGTTGCAGTCATTCGAAGTAACTTAAAAAAAAAATTCTTTAAAATTATCTTTTTAAAAACTAATTCTCTAAAGAAACATTTTAAAAAATAAATTCTTCAAAAAAATTATACGCGCATTTAAAACATTTCAATGTAAGCCAATAAATATCTTACTCGAAATAAATGAATTTAAAAAGACTATAGGGAAGTAAACTGTTTGCTCTAAAAGAATTCCAAATTTATCAAATGTCTCATAAAAAAAAGTGCAAACCTGGATTTTATTTAAGAATGAAGGACATTTTGAAGGATATCAAAATTTTGCTAAAATAATGTCAGGTTGTTCCATTTTAATTTAACAATGTAAAGAAATTAAACTTTTGAATGAGATTCTTGTATGATCTTTTTTACCACTAATATACATTTTTCAAAATTGAGATGTCTTACCAGATACTAGAGAATGATGTTGACTAGGTGAAATATCAAAGTTAGATACTTTTTGTTGAAATTCAAACTTGTAAGCAACCTTTAAAGATAAATGGATATTTAAGTTAGATTAATAGGAATGTAAAATAGGAACTAGAACTTCAAGCAGAAGTTTACTTACAGTGTAAACCTTTGTAAACATCAACCTGGTGCAGAATTAAACCTACAAACCTTAAAATTTAACTTTAGAATTTGTTTGGAAAGATGACAATGAAGAGCAATTCATTGTCTAATTTTGATTTAGTTGTCTTAATATGATTATCAATAGCTTTAAAACCTACATTTCATTGGGCTAAATAACATGTGTAAAAGAGGGTGTCCTGTGTAAATAGCGGTATATCCGTGTAAATAATGATGCACCTGTGTTATTTACACAATGCACCTGTGTAAACTTAAATTTTGAGAAAGACTTTTTTTTTTTTGTAGGAAAATTTTTGTAATGATCAATTCATTTTAATGATATTATGAACAGATGTTTTACAAACTTAAAAATCAATTAATTTAAAAAAAGACCATTAATTTTTGCTGAACATTTTTTAACCTGCAGCTCATTTGCATCCCAGACTTGCATTGTTTGGTCTGCTGAGAGACTCATAAATATTCCAGTATCATGAGGATACCATTGCACACATTCAACAGACATTTTATGTCTTCCAGAATTTGTTCTAAAAAAAAAAACTAAAAAATTAAATCACTTGCAGCACCTAATGGATCTAAATATAATGGATTTGATTATGTTGCTAATGTATAAGTATATATATATATATATATATATATATATATATATATATATATATATATATATATATATATATATATATATATATATATATATATATATATATATATATATATATATATATATATATTTAACTATTATTTGTGGAATATCACATAAGTACGAAATTTAACTAAAACATATTTACATTTTAAAGCACAAGAACAGCATATCTTCATTGATCTATTTACCACTTAATGCATCAAGCTTCACTTAATGCATCAAGTCTCCTTTAAGAAATTAAAATTCTTTTTGTATGCTTTTTACAACATTTAATGAATAGATAAAAATTGGTAAAAAAAGTATTTTTCACCTATCAATAACAGCTGCATTTCTATATAGACCTTCTTTAAATGGTTTGTAAAGATCAAATATTGAGATTCCCCCATTCCCATATGCTGAAAGCAAGCTAAAATATAGTTTATGTAATACTTAAAATTTACAATAAAAAAAAATGTATTAGCTTAAATTTACTTTCAATATTTTTAAAAAATATTTACATTTGTAATAATTATGAGATATTATAAGTTAAACTTTAATTAACTTCAAACATATCACTGCAAAAGTCATACATGTAAAACAGAAAAACATTACACATACAATCTATTCTCAATCTTCTCAAGATCAATCCAATTAACCCTGCTGTTGAAAGATGATTCAAATTTATTAAAGCTCAAATCAGCACCATGCAATATTGAAGAACAAAATTGGCGAGGAATGTTTTGAACTTTTCCTTGTAACTGTTGCTTTAATAACATTTTATCTTGAGAATCAATTGCCCTTCTCAGGTGCATTTTAATTGGTTTAAAGTCAACTCAGTTCATTACCCTGTAAATAATACCTAATAATAACTGTATAACATTTAGCTTAGTATGTATAACTTTTATGATATATTAAAGGGTTAAGAAGGTCATTATAAAACTTTTATATCAACTTAAATACACAATATCATGGCTACCAGAACATTTTATGTGGCCACCATCTTGAATCAACAGAGGAATATATCAGTTTCAACGATAATATTTAGGAGTGGAAGTGAGCATATTGTTAAATGAAAAATCTTTCAGCAACAGCTAAATATTATTTGTATCTCAAGAATTCTTTTTGGTAAGAAATTTTCAAGAAGAGCATGAAAAAAGTAGATTAATTAAAAAAACATCAAAAAATAATGATCAAATAAATTCAAACTTCTTTTAACTCAGGTTTTCTTACTAAAAATCCAATAAAATTAACATTTTGCCTGCTTTGATGTCAAAAGTATCCATAGATGGAGTTGCAGTTTGGAAGTTTGTTAATCCTGTATGACTTATATCCTTCGATACAACATCTAACAACTCAGGAATTTAGAACGGTATTTTACTAGAAAAAAAATCTTTATGAGTTTTAAAAAAACATATTCTTGGTTAAAAAATAGATTTTTGAAAAGTGTTTCTGAGCAACCAAAAAGGACAAAAGTAGTTTATTAAAAATATGGAAAATAAATTTGTTAATTCAATATTATTTAAAGAATACTGATACAATCATAAATGTTATCTGGAACAGTTTAATTTATTTAAGCAAAGTTTTTTGATTGTTTTTGATTTTTACTTTGACTATTTTAAAATAGTTTGTGTAATCAGTAAAGAAATACAAAGGTTTAAATTTTTTGCATTAGCCAACAATATAAATATGAACAGAAGTAGATTAAGACAGAAATATCTTGGGTGGTATCCTAACATATACACACATTTATTATGTTAAATTTTTTAAAAATATAACTTATAAAGTGAAAAATAAATTTTGCTACTGCACTGAATATCATATAAAACATAACAGCAGATTGTCATTGTTCTTAATTTGATTCTATATTACTTTTGCTTTTCCTCATTGATAACAATTTAAAAACAAATAATCTTCTAAAAGTATAAAACTGAATTTTTATTTTTTTTACATAATTTCAGTCCCAAAAACCAACTTAGTAAATTTCTTAGTTAACTTTTATCCTATTTATATGCATTACTTACAAACATAACTTTTTAATTATATTTTATAAAACTAAATTGATATTCACAAAAAACATTACATTAGAAAAGCTATCTGTTTAAATAAATAAATAATTAAATCTTTACTCAATACCATGAGCAAATATCATAACAATTCCAGGTTCTTGTACAAGTACATCCCCCATATGATGATTTTCACATGCCATTACAATTACAGCTTGTCTGCCAGGTATACGCCTTGCTATATATTGTTCATACTGGCGTCTGTTCATTTGTCGAGTCTCCAAAGTACTTAAACCTTGTGACCAGCGACGCTCATGAGCATTTTCCATAAGGTCATCAAGGATATAAGATGGGCATCCACTATCTAAGAGAGATCTACGAATTACTGCTTGTAAAACAGCATCAGGAGTTGATATCATTCCTCCCCATCGTGTAACTTTTGCTTTAGGTAATGACTGCAGCCACTGTAAAACTTCATCAGTGCAATCTGTAAAACCTCTCTGGAGAGGTGGTAATGCAATTGTTGACATGTGAAAACCCCTCATCACATCAGTGACAACATTAACTTCACGTTTCAATTCATTAATTTGATACTGACAATCAAGCACTTGCTCTTTCATTTCATTGATTTGCACACTTTGTGCATTAATGATAGCATGTAACTCTTTTACACAATTATGTTGTCCAATTTCATCAAGAGGAATAATTAGATTGCATCCATGATCACAGCGAACAGGCCGCTTTGGATTGTGATCACAATCAGCTAGATGCGTATTAAGAGCATCTAATTTTACATTTGCTGTACAACCAAAACTAGAATTATTACAACTTATTGTGAGCCTTGCAAGAAGGTTCTTCAGAATTCGAGGAACAGCTTTTAACTGAGCAATAGTTATTATTTGTCTGTCAACAGGACAAGTTAATTGATGATTCAACCATTCTTGTATACATCCTCTGCAAAATGCATGCTCACAAATTGGTGCTTGAACTGGATCTTCAAGAACTCCACTACATATTGGGCATATCAGCTCTTCATCAACTTCACAACCAATGAATCGATTTACATCATAACCCATGCTGCATAAACATAATTTTAAAGAACATGTCAATATATAATATACAATTTATCAAGAGTGTATAACTAAATACCTTGATGACAATCTATATGTGTGGGGCAAATGTAAAATATTCTAAAAAAATTATTATATCTGATAATTTTCACAACTTGTTAAGTATAAAACTCATGCCTAACTCTACCAAACCAAATAACAAAATAATGCATATTCCAAACTTCTTTGACAGATACATACAACCATGATTATATAAAATATTTCAGATGGCATAATAAGTGTTTTAGAAAGCATGATCATCGTGCTTTCTAAAACACTTATTATGACATGCATCATGATGATGCATGTCATTGTTATTATTGTCTAGGGACATGGGTTTTGCATAAAAAAATATTGTAAGGCTCTTCTTTACATAGAAATCTAAAAGCTTTCTATTTCATTTTATTTTTATCTGTTTTAATGTACAGGAAAAAATTTAAACCCGAATAATATTACTAATATACTTCAGTATAATAAGTAGCAGATAGTATCAGGTACACATTTTATGATTTATCGCTCGAGAAAATTATTTTGTTTTTTTAATGCTCAATGATTTCTCTGTTATACAGATTCGGTAAAATACACTAGTTTTGTCTACTACTTGTGTCAAAAAATTGTGTTCTTTTACCTATTTCCCCAATTCGCGGGGCCAAAGTACGGCGATATTGTCTTTTTAAAACTGTTGAGTCTTTTTGGTCCCATGGCTCGGAACTCCATCCATATGGAAAGCATAGTTCCCATCTGGGAAGGTTTTTTTGTTTTTTCAAATGATTGGTTTAAACCTTTGTATTCCCTTTTTTTTTTCTTTCTCTTTAACATGAGTGTATATTTTTTCACTATTTGAAGACCGAGTAAACTTATTGAATGAAGATGCTTTCTGTAGCACACAGGTGGGGTACTATCACCACTCTGAATAATAAATTGATTAGGCTGCGGTTAATATCTTCTCATTTAAAAAGAATATGGTTATTGATTGGGCTATAGCTTTTTCAAGAATTTAAAAGCTTTTTTTGATTGCTCTAATTTGAGAACTTTGAGTCTTTCTGTCAAAATTTGATTTGTAAGTCTGACAAGACTGACCTTCCCAAAAGTCTTTAGAGTCCTTCTCACGGTCTTTTCATCAACTTCAAACTTTTTTTCTTTCTAATAGGAACGGTAAGTTTCTTCACATCATACTTCTTCACACAACATTCAACTTCTTGAGTTGTGCAATGAACTTCTTGTCAACTATTTTGCTCACAGGAGCTGGCATCTGAGCCCTTTCACAGTACTAACGTTTTTTTACCTTATAAACTGTATTTTCAGATGCTCCAGATATTCTGATCACGTCTCTTGTTGGTATTTCTCTTATAGGTGCACTGTTGAAATAGCTAAAAAAGAAATAAAAAGGAGTTAATTCAAATCAAATATTACTTTGGTCTCAGATTTTTCTTTGGTCTACAAATCTTGGTTTAAGATTGTTCCGGACAACAAAAAATTTCAGAACACGTCATACTCAATCTCTTCCCATTCATATCTTAGCAAACAAATATTTTTTAACCAATTTCGCCAATCCTCAACATACTACAAATTTACAAACTACAAGTTTCAGTTTTAATCAATCAAAATTAATTTCATTATGCAAGAACATACCAGTTCACAAAATATCTCACAATAATTATACCACAGCATACAAATCCACCAATTACTGACTCCAAAATATGTTTTATATTTATGCGCTATTTTAAGAGCTACAACCTATAAAATAAAGATAGTCTTTATCATACTTTTGTATTAAGATTATGACAAGCAAATTAAGAACAGAATACAGTTCAAGTTAACCCACTACTTTTATTTTAAAAGGTGCTTTCAATAATAGATATCAGTCGTAGAAAAAAAAAAAAAGCAAATGTAAGAAGTAAAATGATTGAAAAATATTTTGAAAATTTGCTTTGTTCCTGTCATAAAATTAATTCAATAATAAACTCTAATATTAATACAGGTCAAATACTAAAAACTTAATTGGCAGAAAAGAAAACAGAATTTTTGTCAGCATTTTTCATTCAATTTTTAATATCTGTGTTTTGTGACATCTTTACAACTTGCTGTGAGGGGGATTTAAAACAATTTCAAAAGAGTTTGGCCTATTTATTTAATTCCAGAAGTCAGAAACCCCTTATATTTAAGGGGTTGTTGATTTCATGGGAAATTTGTTTTGCAACGTTCATTTCATTTTAACATTTTTTAAAAATTTTTGGTAGGTTGGTAAAAAAATTTAATAAACCTTTAAAGAAATAGCTGTAGTTCAAAAAAACCTTTAAAGAAATAGCTGTAGTTTGCGCTTTATGCTTCAAAAATGTGAAACTTTTAACTAACATTTTTAAAGTAGCTCGTGCGAGTTCTTTAAAAAAAAAAAAAAAAAAAAAAAGTGAAAAACTTCGTTCTTTAAAAACATCTTAATCCAAAATAATAAAAGTTTACAATAAAAGTTAAAAAATCTTCATGTTTACTTATTCTTGACAGGGTTGGTACATTTAACTCAAAGTTTTAGGTTAAATTAGGAATGCTTTCTTTTGCTATAGCAATTGTATATCCGATTCAGGGGCGAGCTGCTCACATGTTAAAGGAGTATTTATTTTATATTGAGTGTGCAGTTAACTGAGATTTTAAAACATGCATTGAAAAGAACACGTGTAACTAAACAACGTGTAATTTTTTTTGTTAGACAGTAAACTCCCGGTTTTTCGAACCGGCACTTATTTGAATATCCCGCTTGATCGAAGCAGTTTTCCTTCCCCGCGAATTTTTCTCAGTTATTCGAAGTAAATTCTTATTCCCTTATGAGGTTCAAATAACCAGGAGTTTACTTATCTATTTTTAAATCTATCATTCGTTTAGTGTGGTTATCAATCTTCTGATGACAATGATTGTGGTGATGATGGTGGCAATGTTAAAAACAACGTTGATATCCCTATTTCATACAGTTACAAAGTTTTGCAAACTTTTCAAAAGCAGCAAAATGTTATGAATTAAGTAATAATACTGCTGCTCATTTAGCTACAGGTATACTCATTGACTATGGCACGGTAATAGTTACTGATAGAGCTAATATAATTGCAGAAAAAAAAAATTTAATAGGAAGTTTCAAATGGGAGAGCAACTTGGGATCAAACATAGTAAAGAGACTTTTCAATTCAAAGTTATTAGAGCTGGTAATAAAAAAGATAAAGAAACAAGTTTAAAGAAATTATTTTAAGTTTAAAGAAATTTTTCTAAAGAAAATGAAAAAATTTAAATTTTTAGGGCGCCATTTTTCTTTAGCTTGGGTCGCGTTAAGAGATATTTAGAAATAGTGCCATGAATCCTAAAGATTTGCTCCAGAATAAGACCATTGTTTTGTATATTGATGATTGTTAATTTGTATAACTGACGTTTTAATTTTCTTAGATCAATACCATACACTTTAAGCATACTAAACAGATGTTGACTGGAGAGGTGGCGTGTTCAGCGCTCTAACCTTGAGTAATGGGTTCAGTCATTATCAAAACTCACCTCTTTCGGAAAATTGAAGCGAAAATCAGTTTCAAAAATCTATGAGCAAAACCTGGTAGCGTGAGTCCGCCTAGATCAGTTTGTACGTTCATGTATAACGCAAAGTTTCACTATATTCAAAGTTCTCAGACATGGTTCAAAGTAAAAAATTTTAAATTAACTCAGATTGTTTCATAAATCCTTTCTCCTCGATACTTTTTTATGAAAAGGATTTTTTATAAAAAAAACTTTGTTATTTCGTTTGTTAAAATTTTTTAGAAATATTTTTCTTTTTCTCACGATTGAATCGATTGTAGCAATCAAATAAACTACAGATGATATATAACTTTTTAATTTCTATAGAAAAATGCTCATTTGGTTGTCTTCCGTAAAGGCAGAATTTTAATCGAAACCACTTTAAAATATTCCATGACGTCAAGGCTCTCGTAGTCAATATTCGAGAGTTGCTTATGTTCGCTTGTCCATAAATCACAGTTTCCCTGACTGTTAGGCAACGCTTAGAACTGCTTGGGCGAAGAATTATTATAAACATTCAATTGAGCTGCTCGAACATTTAAGTCTTAACTTAATTGATGGATTGGTTGCAATAATCTAGTCATCCGATGATGCATAAATTATTAGTTGTAATGTATAAGTTTGTAAATTCGTATAGGATATCTTATCTAAAAAACGTTGACCTACTCGTTTGTCTAAAGTTATAGTGTAGAAACATGGCCATTTACAATGAGTGGCCGAACTTTTCAACGTTAGCAGAATCAAAAATTGTAAAGATTAATACAAATGAAATGTATGATTTACCTGACGAATTCAACAAACTGAGAAATGTTGTTGAATTGCGACTAGTTCGCAATATTTTCAAACCAGGAAGAGGCTTTTCTGAATTACCACCAACAATATCCCAAGTCATCACTTTAAAGCTTTTAGATATGCGTGCAAATCCGTTGGAAAGCATACCCCGGAGAATATGTAGTTTGCCTAATCTATCTGTACTAAACCTTGAAAGCTGCAAAATAAATACCATTCCTGATGAGTTTATGAATTTATGCACTTTAAAAGATCTTATTTTAGATTACAATAACATTACGATTCTTTTGAATATTCCTCATAATGTTAGTTATCTTTCACTAGTGGGAAATGCTGTTTCTGATCTTTCTGCTTTGTGTAATCTCAAAAAATTGACTCTCTTAGATGTCAGTGAAAATAACATATGTAGTTTACCTGAAGATCTCTTTGAAAATAAGCAAGATCTGCAAAAGTTAATTGTTCGAGAAAATTATGTTGAATTTTTGCCAAAATCAATTGGGAAGTTGCAGTCATTATGTGTAATGAATTTTAGTAAAAACAAACTTAAAGACTTGCCTGAAGAAATTGCAAATCTAAGATGCCTCAAATATCTCAACCTTTCTTATAATCAGTTAACATCTCTATCAAAATCATTAATAGCATTAGATAACCTAATAAACGGAAATTTTTTTTGTGGCAGTAATCCACTCCAAAAACCTCCAATTGAGGTTGCAAGAGAAGGATTAAGCATGATAAGGGTTTATTTTGCAGCATTAGAAAGAGAACCTGAAATTCATAACAAACGAACTAAAATCGTAATTCTAGGAGAAAGTGAATCTGGTATGTAAATGTACATATACTATGCATGTTAATTATAATATATTCCTAAAATAGATAAAACAATATAGGTTATGCCAAAACTTAAAGTTGTATGCATAGCATATACATAATACACACATAGATACATACATAGATACATACATAGGTACATACATAGATACATACATACATATATACATACATACATACATACATACATACATACATACATACATACATACATGCATGCATGCATGCATGCATACATACATACATACATATAACACATATAATACATTATATATATATATATATATATATATATATATATATATATATATATATATATATATATATATATATATATATATATATAATAGGCACATGAATTTAAGTTTTATTATAATTTATAGAGTATTCTATTTAATTAAGGTAAAACTTCATTTGTCCATGCTGTTGTCAATGGAAGAGAGCAAAGAGATTGTGAAAAGGCTTCAACAATTAGTATTGATTTTTTCCAATGGAAAGCACAGCCACTATCAAAAAATGGTTTGGAAATACTTTTTGTAGATTGTGCTGGCCAGAAAAAATATATGGTTACACATCAGCTTTTTGTCTCCCAAGGTGTGTATAAATATTTCTAATAAAGATTATGTTTTCAGACTATTTTATTGGTTTTTGATTTTTATGTTTTTGTTAAATTTTATGCTGTTTTAATTTACTTTTTAGCAAAATAAATTAAATTAAAAAGCATTGAGCCAAGTAAAAATTTCCTAATATTTTCTCAAATATGACCATCTTAGATTTTAATGAAACATGTTGGGATGGTGTTTATCAATGAGAAAAGCAAACCCTAAAAGCTCAATATCTTATGTCATTTTTGAGAAACAACTAATAATAAAAAATAGGCCATTATTCTTTACATTTTTCCCCTCAAGTAAAAATTACTTTTTCTTCAATTTTAGAGGTTAATAACTTAACAACAAATTGTTTCATTATCTCAATTTTTCCAAACTAGTTAGTAATCTGTGATACTTTTTGATACTTTTAGACAAGCAAAAAAATTTAGATTTTCCCATGGTGACAGGCTAAACACGAAGTTCTCTTTACTAAATTGTATTTGTTCTGATTTCAAAAAAGCTTGCTTTTATAAATAAGTTTTTGAAATGTTACAAATCATAGTGGATATTGATCTACTCATGCTAGATAGATTTAAAAAAATTGAATAAAATTTTGGATAAAAAAAAAAAATTGAAATATATATTAATCAACTTGTCTCTTGAATTTTTTAATATATGCTAATCAACTTTATTCTATCAGAAAATACTTAATAAAAAATGAGCAGGAATTCATTAATAAACCTCTAAAGTAGATTACAGAAATCAAGATAAATTTTCCTAAAAAGAAGAAAGAAAATAACTTTTGGAATTCATAAATTTTAGCAAAGAATGTAAAATTTCATAAATTTTAAATACTAGCTATAACACTAAATATGTTAAACTAAAGTCTGTTGAAGTATAATAAAATTCTCAAATATAGTTAAACTTCTTTTATTGGCTTCTTGTTATGAAGTTGACTTCATAACACTTTCTTCTGACAGAGCTCATCTTAGGAGCTTTAGCTAGCTCCTAAGATGAGCTCTGTCAACCCAAGTCCTTTTGCTTTTTTAAAACTTTCTAGAACAACTAATAACTGAAAGAAGAAATCTTGTTTTTGGATCTAATGAGGCTGTACTCAGTTTAATCTCTAGATTACCTAAATTGTCTAGCAATTTTGGTACACTATTACCATCTAACTCAATCTTACAGTAGCCTCAAAGTATGATATTATTAGTCTTTAGCTATGCCCACAGAGAAAAAATTTTTACAAACATTAAAATGATCCCAATAAAAAGGTGAAGCTCTGGAGGTTGGATGTTCCACCAATATTTCTGGAGATTATCAAGGTAAAAACTCTTGGATAATTACAGTTTTTGAGCTCCTTCATGTGCTCTGAACCATCAGCAACAAATTTCTTATAGTTAGATTCTATGGATCCAAACTTTCTCTTTTTGCTACTTTTAAGTAAGCATTCACCCTCACACAAAAGACATCCAAACCTGCCACTGTACACCCCTGAATAATTTTTGGATATTGGACTTTGAGCTGACCCGAGAGCGCCACCTATCTAGGGTGAAAGTAGACATAGTCCCACACCCAGGAATGTCAATTTTGAAATCAAGTAATGACGTCCGCGGAAATAAATTGGATTTGAAGTCAAAAATCATACTAAAAAAGGACTAGCAGGTGTAACATACAAAAATGCCTAAAAATTTTTTTTGGTAGTTTAGATATTACCCAAAATGGGCATGTATACTACCCATATGTGTGCCAAAATGTGTATAAAATTTCAGGCCAAAATATTGCTTACTTTTGAAATTATGGCAATTCCAGTTTTCAAAAACCTCACTTTTTGCCAATGTCACCATGTAAAGTTACCATCCATTGAGCCACTATCTAAGTTATCCAACAGGCAACACTACACTTTAGCCCTACAGGTTGTGACTTTTGTAACAAGTTTTTTCTAAGACTTAGTGGTAGAGAACTATGTCAAGAAAACTTATCAAGTTAAGGGATTTTCCTTTATTAATATAACTCTTAAATCATAATAAAAAAATGAGTATAGCACCATAGTTGTCTATTTTTTCAAAAAAGTGCATAAAATAAAAGTTGTAGGGCTTAAAAAATTAGAGGGGGTCATTTTTATACAGTTTCCATTAATTTTGTGTTCCACTTGGAGAAATTTTGACAACCTGTGATGTATTTCTAGTTTGGTAAACAAATCTTACTGTCTTACAAATATATGATTGATTTTTCTAGTCAGCTTGAAAAAAAAAAAGATTCTGGGCTTATAAAGTTATATTGAAAACTTTCCAAATAGTTTATTTGTTTAAATAAGTTTCAAAATATTAAGAGAACAAATTATGGTTTCTGCAAAAAAAAAAAGATTGATGAAAAATTTCTACAATTCATTAAGACCATCAAACCAAAAATGATTCTTAATTGATTCAAAAATTTTGTTTAAAGATGTTTACTGTTGTAATCAACAAGGCAGTTTGTCAGTTTTTCCGGGTAATCAGGATGGGTGGTGGATCGCTTGAAGCGCTGCCAATGTTGGCCGAAATCTTGATGGGCTGCTTCGACGGCTTGTTCAGTGAAGCGACCAAGGGAGGAGTTTTGGCGATCAATAAAGTCACTGATGTGGTGAAATATAACATGTAACTTTGGAGTTATATTGCAGTTTGGAAGTGCAAGGAAGGATGTCTTGAATTGTTGGATCTTTTCAAAATAATCGAAACTCAGTTCTGATCCAAAACAAGCTTGAACAACGCTGTCAAACTTCCGAAGTGTATCCACAAAGCCAAGAACTTGGAATGCTGAGTTAGCTTCTGCTAGTTGTTGAAGACGGTCCACATTTTTTAGCAATTTTCGGCACTCATTTCCTTCAAACTGCCCACCATGGTAAGGACTCTGAGCAATGTTGAGGGAAGATGGCCATGCCTCAGCTTCAGGCCTGACACCTTTAAGCATTTTGTAAAGGAGGTTAACAACACCTAGAAGAAGGTGCAACTCAGGGGGAGGAATGATGTCCAAGATGAGTTTGTCATTTGGTCCATTGATGATCGGGTAATGGATGACATTGCCAGTCAATTTAGCTTTGGCATGCACTCCACCAGACCGCCTGAAAGATTTGAAACTTTTCCTGAGGGAGCCCAAAGTTCGAAATGTTCCTGCATTTTCAAGGTTGTTTGCATCAATGTCACACCAGGCACAGGGGTGTGAGCTGGAGTGAGCCTGTAGGCCACAGAGAATGTTGGCCAATTTCAGATCGCATGCGATGAAAAGATTCACAGCATCGCAACCAGCAAGTGCCCATACTTGGTGAACACTTTCATATGTTTCTGGAAACTCTTCAACAACAGCTAGTAGCATCTGACATTTCACTCCAGTGTCTTTGGCAACTCGCTGCGTCAAGGATCTTTTAGCAGGTGAACTTCTAGATTCCTTTTATCTAGATTCAAAATTTCATAAACCCCTTGCCTCCATCAATGCCAAGCTTGACCAGGGGCTCAGAAGAAATATTCCGAGAGGTAAGAACTCTGTTGAGAAGATCCGACAAGCTCTTACAGTGAGCAACTGTAAAATCTCTAGAGTCCTCTTTAGTGCTTGACCCCTTGATTTGTGTGTGTGTGAAGAACTCACTGAGCTGTTGTCCAACAGCTAGGAACTTTGATGCAAAGTTAGGCTCAACTAGTTTTCCAACTGATGCTTGGTTAACTGTACTGACCAATCTCTTGATGCCAACATTGGACAATCCAGTATTCAGTTGAACATTCACAAGGTCTTGAGGAGTCAAAAATGAAGAAGCAGGTTTTGAGGAAGCTCCACTTGGACCTTAAAATGGAATTTCTTTTTTTTTAAAGGATTAGAATATTTTAGATAACTTACTTCTAAATACAGTTTTTGTTGCTGAAAACTATAGCCTCTATTTAGTTCCTTCAAAAATTAAAATTCTGATGATATTTGCAAGTAAAAAAACAATCAATTATGGTGAATTTTGAACAATAATAACTTGTTGTGAGCTCTGTACTATATATAGTAATAAATTTTTAATTACCTGGCGTAATGGGAAATGCATGACCTTAAGAAGCCTTAGAAAGACGAACAGTCCCATGGGGTGAGGCTTCCTTGTTTGTGATTACAGTGGCAGCAATCTGTTCGGCAGCCTTAAGGTTCTCTCTAAAGGTAAACTGGTTGCAGGTGTGTGCTAAACCTTTACCAATTGGACTAAGGCAATCATTGCATCTCAAAGGAGTGTTTTTTTCTTCAGCTTTTGTCTCATCGAGTGGATGCTTTTCATTCATTTGTAATCGTCCAATTTTACACAAGAGGCAATCACAGACATGACCTTGTGTTTCTGTTCTGACAGAAATAGTTGTGAAGTCAAACAGAGGGGGAAGAGTGATATCTTGCCCTTCACCTTTACGCCTCATCATTGTTCTACAGGCTTCACAAATACCTTTAAGCATAAAAAGTGATTTTCATAAGTCAGAGAAATATTGCTGTACCTCAATGGTTTTGCTAGTAAAGCTGTGGTTTTTATGAGAACAGGCAGTTTAAATAAATCAATTAAAAGCAAGCAAGCTTTTTAATTTCATTGCAATACCACAATAAAACTGATTTCCCTATATACATACAATTAAAATCAACCCTACATTACCTTGAGGAATGTGAGAATCAGCTTTATCAAAATGACTCCATAGATTTTGCTGATTTGCTCCAACATAAATGCTGTCAGTTGTCTTGAGCACTTTTTAAGACAAATCAGGCAAACAATTTTCTGATTTTCCTCATGAGTTCTGGCGTGGTTCGGCATTTTGATTGGCTGAGAGAAATATTTTTTTAAATTTTACATAAAAGAAAGTTTCAAGGAAATACCTAATCTATCAATCTTTGCATAATTATAAATATTTTAGTGTAACTTTTAAACATTCTGTTAGCCCCTAAGGGATTTTTATTTGATAAAAAAGTTTTTTTTCACTTACTTATAGTATACAATGCAAACAATTAAATATACTAATCTTTGATTTATATGGATAACTAATGTACTTAAAGTAATTGTGAAGTGTACAAATTTGGGTTAAACTTAAGTGCTTAACAGAGCAATAAGATTGGAAGTAATAAAACTGGACCAAAACTAAGTCCTACAAAAAAATTTATAAAATAAAATATGTTTCTTTATTATCCCGTAAACTGCTGTCAAAATTTCATAACTTTATCTTGAAAATTGCCGGTGATTTAAGCGAAATACTTTGACAACTGAATTTACGGCAAAACAATGCAAGTCTTAGTGAACAACAACTTGGAGTCACCTTCAATATAAAACAACATTACAAAATTGACTAAAAAGAATGAAAGTATCACTGTTCATTTTAATGTTAAATTTTAAATGTTTCTTACCTTATTACTTAATAAGTTCTTTGAGAATAATGTGAAAATTTTCAAGGAAAACAAAAGTGTAAACAGAGATCAACTTGTTAAGAACACAAGTCAATTTTTCAATTTTCATGGTTTTGCAAAATTTTCAATAATGCCTAAAATTTTTTTTATAGAACTAAAATAGATGTTAAAGCCATTTTAAATACTTTTTTACTTTCATGAAGTTCTGTTAAAAATCGTAGCTAGGTAAATCTTGAAAATGCCGTTGGCAATTTAAAACAATGGAGATAAATTTTATAACAGTCATTTCAATAGTTGATTGAAATTTTACTTAATAAGATTACTGAACTTAAATAACTGCCCAAAATTCCTAAGCAGTTCCGAATTTAACTTTTTTTTCAAGCTGACTAGAAAAATCAATCATATATTTGTAAGACAGTAAGATTTGTTTACCAAACTAGAAATACATCACAGGTTGTCAAAATTTCTCCAAGTGGAACACAAAATTAATGGAAACTGTATAAAAATGACCCCCTCTAATTTTTTAAGCCCTACAACTTTTATTTTATGCACTTTTTTGAAAAAATAGACAACTATGGTGCTATACTCATTTTTTTATTATGATTTAAGAGTTATATTAATAAAGGAAAATCCCTTAACTTGATAAGTTTTCTTGACATAGTTCTCTACCACTAAGTCTTAGAAAAAACTTGTTACAAAAGTCACAACCTGTAGGGCTAAAGTGTAGTGTTGCCTGTTGGATAACTTAGATAGTGGCTCAATGGATGGTAACTTTACATGGTGACATTGGCAAAAAGTGAGGTTTTTGAAAACTGGAATTGCCATAATTTCAAAAGTAAGCAATATTTTGGCCTGAAATTTTATACACATTTTGGCACACATATGGGTAGTATACATGCCCATTTTGGGTAATATCTAAACTACCAAAAAAAATTTTTAGGCATTTTTGTATGTTACACCTGCTAGTCCTTTTTTAGTATGATTTTTGACTTCAAATCCAATTTATTTCCGCGGACGTCATTACTTGATTTCAAAATTGACATTCCTGGGTGTGGGACTATGTCTACTTTCACCCTAGATAGGTGGCGCTCTCAGGTCAGCTCAAAGTCCAATATCCAAAAATTATTCAGGGGTGTGTAGCTACTAAGACCAAATAAAGAATTGCCACATTTAAGACCAAACACCAATTAGTATTTAATTTTCTCCAACCTCAATTGAGCTAATAATTATATTTCATTTTAATAATTGAAATTTCATTTATGCCTCTTGGATATCATTATTTTCATATGATCAGTTTGAGAGTTTGTCCATTAAATTGAAATATTATTATTAATAATTATTGTCCATTATAAATATTTTATTAAACTAAACATTTATTTGTGTATTTTTCCACTTCATACAAAGCATACCATTACATATAACAAAAATATTTTAAAAAAACAAAAACAAAAGTTTTTCTCAGTATAATGCTCTCTTCAAGTCATGTTTTAAATGTAATTTCGAATGTGAACTAGAAAAATCTCTAGCACAAAATTAAAAAATTTTGTTTCAACCATTTTAGTAAAAATTATACATTGAATGGTCTGTAAATCATACTGTGCAAATAATTCTTTTTTTTTTTTTTTTTTTTTTTTTTTGAATGTTTAACAAAAACCTTGCGTATATAACATTCCTTTTTAAAGATATTTTAATATAGTAAATCAATATTTTTTAAGCTTAACAGTTTAAAACCTCTTTTTTAAACCCAATAATAACAGCCAGCCAAAAAATATTGAATCAAACCAAAATTTACCCTTGGGGTCAGGGGAGCACAGTATGAATCATACAAAAAATTAGTGTAACAAATAAAAATTAGTAGATTCATAGATAATAGATCTTTTAAATCAAAGATGTTTTTTATTAATCTGGGTGGGGGACTTTTTGATAACATATAACTTTTATAATAAAGACCTCTAATCACCTAGTCTTTTCCAAAATGTCTATCAAAATATTTCAAGTCTAACCTGCCATTATAGGAAAATGTTGAATTTTCAATTTTCTGCTCATATGAAGGTATCCAAAAAGTATTTACTAGCTTGAAAAAGTTATGTAAACAAAGAAAAGTTATGTAAACAATTTTTTCTAGAGTTATCAACCTCTAAAAGTGGAGAAAAAATAGCTTTTGGTGAAGGGGAGAGACTTCACACATAATTGCCCATTTTATAGTAAGTCACTTCTCTAGAACTAAATGAAATAATGAGCTAAAACTTTCTGGATCAGCTTATCTCATTGATATAGACATCCCAACAAATTTCATAAAAATGTAAGGTGGTCAATGTGGGGTCTTGTATATTTTTGGTGCATTTGATATGGAATGACCTATTTTTTGATTGACTGATTTTCTATTTTTTTTATATGTTTTACTCTAACAAATGAGGATATTTTTTTTAAATTAGGTACTCTGTTTGCGATTATTGTTGACTTAGAAAAATATAAACCAGATCCTTCATGTTTTAAAAAACAGATTGGGTATTGGTTGGACCTTGTGATAGCTCGTGTTCCGAATTCAAAAATATTGATTATACCAACACACATTGATTTGATTAAGGATCCTGATCTTATAACTGGTAGATGCAGAGATATAATAGAAAGAGTTCATAACTATATTGATGAGAAAAATCAAGATCAAAAAGATGATTTTAAATCTCTTGCAAGACCGTATCTGCCAACATCTTATTTAGTAAATACTGAAGTATGTTAAAGTTTAGAGTTTGTTAAAATTGTTTACTTTTTAGAATAATTACATTTAGTTAATGTTGAATCCGTAATCTAAGTAAAAGATCATTTTGTATTTAGACAGGCAAGAAGGAATTCAATTTGAGATCAAAAGAGATGATTGGTGCATTACTTTTTTAAATACTAAAGGTTTTTATAGGGTTAAAAAAATTCCACTGCTTGATCATGCAATTTACAAGATTCACATTCAGCACCTAGCATCTCATCATGCAGATTTCTGTTTTGTTTCAGCTCCCAGTCTAGGCTTTCTTTGTTAAGATTCAGAAAAATATCTTTTTTTTTTCATCACACATTATGAAGACATTTTGTATATAAAATTCACCATTATATAAAAGTCTATGTAAAAGTTTTCATGTGTAATGTTTTTATTTCAGATGCTGTTTCAAAGATAAAATAAGAATATATGAAAACATATGCATAAATTTGCATAAGTTTACATAGGCTCAGGGTAAAGCATTTAAGTTTTAGCAGTTCTTTGTATCTTGAGGTTTAGTTATGAAATCTTTTTATATCAAAAGAAAACAATTACTTTTGGTCTTATCATTCCAGTTGAAAAGATTTATTTCAGTGAGTTTATCTATAGTCTAGCCTTTAGATATAACAGAGTTTTACTTCTAAACAAACAATTTTACTATATCATTTCTTATTTAGGATTATTTCTGCCTTATTATTTAGTAATAATTGATTTTTATTATCAATAAATTTATTTATGCTTGCTATGCAAGATATTCTTTTAGCTAAACTAAAATTTGAGCTTTTATGTATTAGATTCATCATATTGTTCCAAAGAAGCACACCATTACTTTAGTTCCTATCAGCAATAAAGGAGCATTTCCTGGTCTCACTAAATTGAAAGAGGAAATTATACGAGTAGCTACTCATGAACACTTATGCCCTAATACCAATCATGTTGTTCCAGAAAGTTGGATTAAACTTGAGGAGCTATGCATTAAAGAAAGAGGCCTTTTGAAACCTCCTGTCATTTCTGTTGATGAACTAATGAATAAAATTGATCAGCTTATGAATAAAAAAGGATATTTTCAATCTAAGGAAGATGCTATTCAAGCTTTAAGGTATATAGATTCTGTCGGACCTGTGCTTTACTTTTATGGCGTTGAAAACTGTGAAGTTGTCTTCCTTCAACCTATATGGCTGTTAAAACTGTTGAAGTTGGTATTTCGTGATGATCACCAATCAAATTTATTCTATTGCGAAAGATTTTATGAAAAATATTTTGAGAAAGATTTTGATCAAGAAAAAAACTACCTGCTGGAAAAAGCAAAATTATCAAAAAAACTTTTGAGGTAACTTGTTATTTCTTGTAATAAAAAAGATTTACAACAAAGACAAAAAATCTTGAAATAGAAGATGTATAGGATGTAGAGTTGAGACTTTTAACTAGCTTATAGAGTTATGAATTATACTTATAAATTTTATTTGCTTTGGTTGAAAGAAAAGAAAATTAGCTGAATTTTGAATGCTTTTGATATTTTATCACTGCCATTTTAAGACACATTTCATAATCATTGTATATATATATATATGTATGTATATATATATATATATATATATATATATATATATATATATATATAATTTAATATGCTGTTGTCCTTTTTCTGCATTAAAGGTGCCTTTGGAACGATGAAATTAAAGATAAATTACTTTTCAAGCAAGTCATAGTAATACTTAAAAAATTCGATTTTGTTTATGATATGAAAAAAAAGAAGGACAAAAAACATTTTTTGCTTGTACCCTTCTTTTTTAAAGATCAGCAACCTACACAAGTAAGAAAAAAAATGCCTGATGAGGTAAATTATTCATTACCCATTTTACTAAGATGAACCTTTTTTAATTTGTTTATTTCGGTTTTTCATTATTATTTCTTTAAATTTTCTTAACTATTCATTCATTATTTGTTTTTTTTCCTTTTGTCTTTTCTTAACTTTTGGTTTTACAGAAAAAAATTGTGACAATGCTAGAAACAAAGGGAGTTTGTCCAGATGGTTTTTTGAAACGTTTCATTGTTAAGGTATATTCCAAGAACTTCTTCTCTAATTACTATCCATGGAGTGAGGGATTTTATGGAATAAACCAAGATGGCAGAATTTTGTGTAAACATAAAACTACTCAATATTCAAGTTTCATTAAAGTTACTGGTTTTGCTAAAGCACCTGATATTTGTCATTTGTGGAAATATCTTATACCTATATTGCAAGTATATTACTATTGAGTTTTTTTATTAATACTCTTAAGGTGTTAACATGTTATACAACTTTTACTGAAAACTGTAAAAAAAGAAGCAAATTTAATGAAATGGTTAAAAAAAAATTAACAATTTACAAAGTTTACACCCCACAACAAATAGGAAACAATTACAGTGGCAGATACAAGTTATTGTTTTGGGGGAGCTGAGCAAAATTTCTGCAGGCAAATTTTAAAAAGCTAATTTCCAAGTAATTTAAGAAAATTAGTATCTCAGCTTAATGTGTCCAATTCCACAGTTTTTAGAATCCAAGGGTTTATCTTTAATGTTATCTTTATATTTAATGTTTAATGTTTATCTTAAATACCATTATAATAATAAGATAATAATTTTTTGTATCAATTGAAAAACTAAGTTACAATAATCATCAGTAAAATCTGACAAAAATTACATTCCATAACTGTAGTTGTTAATTTTTTTCACAATATTATTATATAAATGTCTAGAACTTAGAATTTGTAACATTGACACTTTTTACCAGATTAGACAAAAGTTATTGATGTATTTTAATTATATTTCTCTCATAATGAACTTAAAACCTGGTAAATGCTTTGCCTAAACAGTTTGCATGAACATTTATGAGGATGATAACAATTTTAACAATTCATTTACAAAAAGAACTTTATTAATGCCAGTAAAAAAAAAAAGAAAATGATTTCCCCAAAATTGATAACTGCAATGACAAAGCAATAAAACTGCTTTCTGTTTATTAACTTTAGAAGACTCAGCCATTGGTTTAATCTAAACTTTAAGTATGGATTGATATGATATTATACACTTCCCAACAAAATTCTAAGACCACATTAGTTTCGACTATTAACAACAACAACTTATAAAAATAATAACATAATTAGAATGTGCTTAATTAAAATGCACATAAAATGAATTAAATACTAAAAGCTTTTAGCATTTAAAAAAATAAAATATTTTGTTTGAAATTTTTTTATTTTTAAACAAGAAAATTTTAAGACCATTTTAGTTTTTGTCTAAGTAAATAGTGAATTGATTCACCATTTTTTTGGTATTGAATGAATAAAATTTTTTAAATTGTTTGATTCATCTTTTAACATTGGTATTATAAAATTGCTTTCAATTTGCATAAACTAAATGAACCAAATCACTCCATATGTTTTCAATAGGATTTAAATCTGGGTTGGTTGGAGGCCATTGTAAAATATTTTCTTTCTTTGAAACTATTTTTTTGTATGATTTGAGCCATGGATGCTAGGTCCATTCTGCTAAAGAATTGGATTTTTTCTATTCATTTTTTTAAAGCAAGGTAACAAATTTTTTTTAAGTAGTTCTGTATAATCTTCTAAATTTAGAGTAACTTTAACAAATACAATGCTTGATTTTGCTCTACTTCCAAAAGCTGCCCAAACCATTAAACTACCACCTCCAAAATTATGTCTTAATAAAAATTTGTTTATATCGTCTAATGACAAGTAAAACTCATTAAATGACACTGCAGCTAATTTGAGATAATCAAGTTTTAGTTTACTTTGTTAAAATCCCATTTATCGAGATATCAATGTGATATCTCTAGATAAAATACTACTATTTCGGATTGATTTCACACTTAGTGACTTTTTCTTGCAATATGTTGTTAACATTTGGGCATCATAGTGTATAAAAGTCAATTTCCCATAAAACTGTACTTAATGAGTTTTACTTGTCAACTGACGATATCATATCAATAATACTGATAACCATCATTCCTATCTAGATTGAACTTATTTTCATCAGACCATACAACATCACTCCAATCTAATCTAGCTTCTTTTTGTCTTTGAGTAATTGCTGGTTATCTTTTTAATTTTTCTTATAAGTAGTCAATGAATCTGTTTTGAATACTGACTAAATGATTTGAACACTTGCAACTAATAGTAAATCACTTTTTATCTTCTCAGCAGAAATTGTTGAATTACTTACTAACTTAAAATTTGCTTGTTGAGCCCTTTTATTAATTATCTTTTTACGTCCTCTTGTTTTCTTAAAAACAAAGGGATTTCTATTTTCTATTTCATTTATTTAAAACTATTTTTCCTTTAAGATAATTATGAACATTAGTTTTTTATCTGTTTTTATTATTATTTTTTTTGCTATTTCTCTTTCACTTTGGTTCTTTGAATAAATAGCATCAATTTTATCTCACTCAAATCAGTGATGTCTTGATTTGCCCATTTTTTAAATTAAGCAATATAATCTAAAACAAGAGTATTTTTAAAAATTCCTTATATTAATTTATATAAAAATAAAAATTAAATAAAAAATAGAGAAAATTCAATTTCAATGTTTCAAGAAATAAAGTAGTTTTAAAATTTTTTTGTTTTGAAAAAAATTCGTAGTTTCAATTTTAAAAACATTTTTTTCTAAGCCAAATTTTTTAGATATTCATTGTATATTAGATATTATTATTATCATGGATATCATTAGATACTCATATATGTAAACTGTTATTTATTAGAATAATATACTTAAAATAAGAATTTAAATTATTGTTTTAATAAAGAAATTTTTATAAAATTGTCTTAGAATTCTGATGTGAAGTGTATAAAATCTGATTGATTGTCAAGGAAAGTGTGAATCCTTATCAAATGTGCTGTTCAAGTTTAAGCCTAATATGTGCAGCTGAAAAAATTTTAAAAATGTTAAATGCAGCTATGTAAATAAAATATCCTAACCTCAATCTCTGAAACCTGCCTAAAACTCTAAAAACTAATAATTACAGTTGGAAAAGAACCCAAACCCATCAAGAACAATCCAAGATGAAATACTAAAGCTGTAAGTTTAAATTCTTGAGAAACTACACCTCAAAGTAAATTTGTAAAACTTAAATTCGTTCCCACAAAAATTTATTAAGAATTTAGAGTTCAATGTTGAACATTGCAGTAGACAAGTTAAGCTTTTGCATTTTTAAAAGTGTTGCATGGTGAAACTTTTAATGATTTCTTTATCTTTAATTTAATCAGTTTTTGGTCTATGAACAAAGGGATTGGTAATTTCTGTAAAAAGTCTCTGCAATAAACTTGCACAGAACATTGCGCTGGCTATGGCTTTATTTGTTAGATAAAGTAACCAAACACTAATTCTTTTCAATCAAAAGTTCAAAAGTTTTGATAACAAATAATTAAAAGGAGTTGAGCTGAACCAAACAAAACCTGATTGAAAATATAACATAAAATCAATGCTCTTTCCCACCTTTGATATTAATATAGTGTAATATTTTATTAAGGTGAAAAAATAACTTTCAGAGAAAATGTATCAATGTCTTTCTGTAACATTTTTTCACAAAATGCATAACAAAAATACATAATTTATTTTTGAACAAAAGTCAGTTTATATATATTATATTTATATTTTATTTTGCTTTGGGAAGTATTAGAATAATAACAATCTTCTTATTTATAAAAAGTTCCTGTTAAATTTGTTTGAAATGACTATTATTTAAATTAATGATTATGAAAATAGTTAAAAGATGAATTCCTAAATAAAATCCCAAAATAAAGAAAAAATTCCTAAATAAAAAAATTCCTAAATAAAACAAAGAACTCTAAGTACATTGGTAAAAATTGGGTTAAAAAAGGAGCTGACTTTTCTTATGTAAAGTTTAATTGTTTAGACTATTTTTTGTAAAACTATATTTTTTTAGAAAATTAGTATCTCAGCTTAATGTGTCCATATCTACAGTTTTTAGAATCCAAGGGTGATTTTGTAAAAGTTATGAAACAGTTATTATTAAGTTCATTATGCAGAAAAAGAATGTCACTAATTTTTGTTCCATTAGATGTTAAGTGTAACATTGAGATTTAAAAACTCTCAAATGGAGTTGTTTCATAAACATTAAATTTCTCTTTCTTTGCTTCCCCTTCAGAAGAAGCTGTTAACTTGTTCAATTTTTCATATCTATCAGTCAAAGTATAGATAAAATTTACGTGACCACTAAAACTTAATTGGTTACAAGATAAGCAGGTTACTGGGATAAAATTTTTATATAGTTGTATAAAAATTACTATTTGGAAAGGTGTTAGTTTACATTAAATTATCAGTAAAAATTTTGTTAATTTAGATTTTAGAAAATTTTGTAAAGGAATGGAGAGGAATTTCATATCGTTTGAGATCTTTATGCCCAAATCAGCATAAACCCTCTGCAACCTGGCCATTAGATATTTCAAAGTTGCGTTTAAATTTAGAAGAAACCGTTTGTTGTAATGTAGATGGAAATCTCATTGAGACATGGCTTATCTTCCCACCAAGAGGTTTTCTCTATTTTTCCAATCATTTTCAAAAAATTATGAAACTTATTTTTAAGACAATTTTATTGATGTTGACCTAAAATGATGTTATTTTTTTGTTTTTTTTTTGTTCTTAATAGGGTTGTTATTGGTGTTTATTCCATCTGAACAGCTTGATGAATGTTGTACCAAAAATATGAATGGTCTGTTGATATTTTATTTGTGTTATTTAACCTATCATCTTTTTTGTGTAATCACTTTTAGTTATTTTAGGTCACAATTCTATAATGTAATTTTTATATACTTTGTTTGTGGAGAATCTTACATATATGTGTATATATGTATATATGTATATGTATATATGTATATGTATATATGTATATGTATATATGTATATGTATATATGTATATGTATATATGTATATGTATATATGTATATATGTATATGTATATATGTATATGTATATATGTATATGTATATATGTATATGTATATATGTATATGTATATATGTATATGTATATATGTATATGTATATATGTATATGTATATATGTATATGTATATATGTATATGTATATATGTATATGTATATATGTATATATGTATATATGTATATGTATATGTATATATGTATATGTATATGTATGTGTATATATATATATATACATATATATATATATATATATATATATATATATATATATAAAAATTAACAATTAACTTTTGCTAAATTAATTGATTAATCAATTAATTTTAGATTACTGTGTGATTAGTTTTTAAAAATTAAATCTTTACAATTTACAAAAAGTAGATTTCTATACATTAAGGTTTTATTTCCCTTTTTGTCAGATATGTTTTTTAAAAAATATGAGTTGTTCATAGTATCATCATAAAATCAAAATTTTTGCTCAATGTAGTTGTTTTTCCACAGTTTTTAGACATAAGCAGTTGAAATTATATCACTTTGAATTCAAGGACAAAAATTGCATTACATTGTTTATTAACTGCTCTTTCTGGAGGCTTTGAACCATTTATAATTTTTTAAAATAGTTGTTGGCAAAATGTTATTTGCCAACAACTATTTTAAAAAATTATAAATGGTTCAAATGTTTGTGCTCTAAATAATGCAATTTGAAGTTGATGAATGGAACTATAGTTCAACTGAACAATGTTTGCATTTGAATATTGATTTGTTTTTATTTTCTAATGAAAAATCCTTCCAAACTTCATAAATTTTTTCAGACGATATGTTAAATGGTAGCCAGGCTCTTTGTACTGCCACACTGAAAATCTATTGCTTGTTTACGTGTCTCTGTGTTACCAGAAAAAAAAGTAAAAATAATTCTATTCCGTTTTAAAACAGCAATAAGGGTTATGGAGATCTAATTTATTGAAGTTCATTTTTTTCAAACACGCTAATATTTACATATTTTACTGACATTGTATTGACATTGTATTGAAATAAAAAAATCTTCAGTACTGTAATATACATGCTTTGGCACTTTATTTTACATTTTAAAGAGTCCTAGATAAATAAACCTGAAACAGAGTTTATAAATTAAACTTAGTATGGCTAAAAATTTTGGTTTTTAAAAATTTGTAACTGTTTTATAGTAGGTAGTAGTATACACATTACCTGCACTTTAATTTCAGCTTTTAAAAAGAATGTCTCTTTTTCGTTCTTTTTGAACAGTGTACTTTTTGATGACTAATTTACTAAGCTCTTACAACTTTCTGAAAAGATCTTCTCCTACAGATAATATTGCTAATGTAGTAGAAATTTCTTGGGTTAAGAAACTTCCTTAAAATAAATCTAGATTTAAAACATTTCTCTCTGCTTCAGCTGATGTCAATGGTATGTTAATACGAATTTGAAAGAACAAACATTTTAGAGAAAATATCTTCAAGGTTACTTTCATTAACTTTCAAAAATTTGCTGCGCCATATAACAGGGTCGGTCATTTTTTCCTGATTTAAAATTCCAATACTCTATGTAAAGTAACTAGAAAAAGCTTTAATGACCAAATCTTAATAATAATAATAATCAAATTTTGGAAAAATAGTAAAAAGCCAAAGAAAGGAGTTTTTTTTTCTATAACATAAGCTTAGTTTATTTTTCATTTTTGTTATCTTAATCAAATCTTGTTTTGACTTGTAAGTTGTCATTAACTTTCTTGAGAAGTCCTGGTCTTTGAAAAAACTATAGTTTTTTTCATGTGAGAAACCTTGCTGCTTCTGTAACTTATTTAGTTCTTTGTTCTAAAGACTGCTGAAGAGATTTTTTGTTCTATGAAATTGACAGAGACTTTTATAGGTTCAACTATTATCTGCTTTACTTCTTCTTTGTTCATATCACAGGTGAGAAATGGTCCATAAGAATAAGTCCAATCTGTAAATTCATCAACGATTTTTGTGTTAGAGTTTGTTCCTTTCACAGGCTTTTCACCAGTTTGTAACTTTTTATTGCCAGGGCCTCTGGTTTTCAGAATTTATAATATGATGTATTATCTTTTGTCAATTTTTTTGAGTAAACATGGTCTGTATGGAGAAAGCATACTATCCTGAAAGTTGTACTGTTGGCAATTTACCGCTTCACTTGCTGATATTTCAGAAAATTAAGCTGATAAAGAATATGTTTAGGACCTTCAGTAAACCTGTGTGCCACCTTAATATTAAACCACTTCGGTATATATACCTCAACAATAATTCCACAGTTAGCTCAAGACTTCTTAATGGTTTGCTTTCCAATTTATGTCTTGAGACCTTTTTTGAAGTCCATTAGCAGTTGTTAATCATTTAAAATGGTTTACAGGTCCAGTTCAAGAAAAGATAAAAATTTGGGTATATTTCTTTCTAGTGGCAGACTTGTATCCATAAAACTGATGAGTGGATAGTTCTTTTATTACTTCACCCTTTAGAGTAATAAGTAGCTTTCTAATATCAATATTCTTGAAGGATGAATTAATTTCTTAGAGTAGTTGTATCTAGCATATTGTCTATAATGCCCACTCCACCTGTCGTTACTCTTGCTATCAAGATCTGCTATCAGAGATCACAGGGGAAGTATAGAGAGCACAAACAAGCTAGTTCAACTTCCTAAGTTTGCCTCCAGCCTCTCATTTCTGTGTGTTTCATATTTTTTTCTATGTTTTCAGGTGTAAAAACAGAATCTCTGAACTTTACTTTTGATTTTATGTAATATTTCTATCTTTATTTTTTGTATCTAATATTTCTATACCAGATTGTATCTAATATTTCTATCTTCAGTCTGCAAGTCTTTTATTGCTGTTTTATTCCTTGATCTGGTTATAATTCCAGCAGAAACCTTGCTTCCTGTACCTTGCTAGTTTGGTATTTTTAAAAAATAATGTTAAAAACTAACAGAATAAATTTAATTTTTGATGACTTGTTAATTTTTTATGTTTATCATTTAATTTTTTATTTTTATTTTAAAATATTATGCTTGTGAATAAAAAATATGTTGAAGCCACAGTCAATTAATCTATAGCAACTGTCAGAATTAAACTGTGATATATACATGTGTGTGTGTGTATTTTAAATTATAATGTAATTGTTATATATATTTCTTATATGTGGTTCTCATATTTAATGTTGTCTTTTTTTATCATGTTTCTTTTATATTTCAAGCTGTATGACTTTAAAAATAAACGTATTTTAAAAAAATATCTTAAAGTATCTACTACATTTTCACAATTGTAATTTAAAACTTGTTTAAAATATTTTGTTCTCCCAGCCGGAAATAAGAGTAAAGAAATACACTACTTTTTTAAAAAGCTAAAAAAAATCTTTTGCTTTATTTGTATAGCTAACATTAACATAAATGTAACGCGCCGCTGATAGGCAGATTCTTTAGGGTTAATTGTTAAATTACGTCCAGCTTTCTTTTATTTTTTTAATTTAATTTGGACCAATAGATTACATTTTAGGTTTTCGCCAAGCGTATAAGTCAATACCCATTCTATCTTCTATAAAAAAAAATTTCCGGATTTTTAACTTCAATAAACCACCAACAAGCGAGATTCTACCATCTCAGATGAGATTCTTTTATTTCAAAGTATGGATGAGATGAAAAAACATTGATATGCTTCATGAATCTAACTCTCCAAATGAATTTAGTTTTCAAAGATGTGTTTGAAAGTTTTGTTTTACATAATCATTTGTTCTTTGTAGACTCCATTCTTCCATTTCTATCGAATCGCAATAAGTGTTAACAGTTTGCATGTAAAACAATTTTAAAACATGTAAAACTGCAAAAAGTTGTTGACTTTCACTTCTCATTGGAACTTCCACTTCTAATTGGTTTAGAACAACAATTGCCATCTTGCAAGTTTATTTGAAATTATTTAGTGTTTTCTTTGCACGACCTTATTAAAGAGAAATTTCTATTAAGACATGTGCTAGAAAAAATCTGCGCGGACATTATAAAGGATATTTACTTAACTATTGTATTTCAATATTGAATGTTATATATAGTTTGAAAGTACATTTATTAATATTATTAAATTTCACTTAAGAAAGTTTGTGAAGTTTTTTAGATGCAAAAGCTGATGTCGAGTGTAAAACGTATATTTTGGTGTTAATTGTTCCCGTAGTCACAAAACAAAAGCTTCTTTCACCACATTCACAAAATGCTTGCCAAACTAAGAATTTTTTTAGCGAATTTTTGCATTCCAATTCATTTATAGTTGGAATTCAGTTTCTTGCAATTAATTGCTGAATAATATTGGTGCCCTGAAAGAGATCGGAAATATGCAGCATGATAAGTTTCATGTCAATAATCAAACAAGATTTTTTAGCACATAATTTTTTATAGAGCAGCTTTGAACATCGGTTTGCGACATTTTCTTGTTTTTCTTCACGACGCACAGTGAGTTAAAAAGGTTAAAAAGCGGCAAAAATTACCTATTAAATACATGTACATTAAACATAAACTATACATCAAATAGGGGTTTTTGGAGTCAAGGAATTCAAATTAGGAACCTAAAATTATTTTCATATGCACCAATTACCCGTATCACGCACATGTACGCGTTAAAACGCGCATTAATGGACTTTAAAATTTGTAAATTTTAATTTTAGTAAAAAATTTAGCTTCCTTGACCCAAAATATAACATTATTTTATCAATACACAAACGCTCGTGTTCGCGTACGCGTTAAACGCGCGTGAATGCGTTACAAAACGCGTTATGAGTGTTTAACACACACACACAAAAAAAACATTTTTTGATACAAAAATAAACAAATTTGAATATTAAAATCTTTTCACAATTTAAATTACTAACAAGTTCAGTACTTCTGGAGGCAAACTTCTTCCTTCATAACTCCTGTGTTTTACAAATGAAATTCTAGAGATTATTGGATCTGATCTAATCAAAAGGTAGTGCATCTGATCTTTCATAGTGTTAATTCTTGATACTTTTGCTGTGTGGTGCAACCTTGCATTTCGGATTTGCTTGTTTAGGCTTTCCTGAGCTTCCTCAGAGTATTGAGCAATTGGCAAATCAAATTGCTTTGAAATGGAGCAACCATGTATCAGAATTTTGTGAACACTGGGTGGTATTATATACCAACCATATTTGTTAACTATAATTTTAGCTGTATCTGTACAGTAAACTTCAAATTGATCAGTATCAATATGGTACCCACATGATATTGTAATAAGGATAATGTGCATTCTTTTTATAACTTCTAAATCAACCCCTGTTATTTCAGAGAAAATCTCAGAGTTCTCAAATGCCCTTCTTGAAGTGTTTCCATTGTTGCTATTACCAAAACCTACTTTGGGCTGGTCAACAATGAGACTCAACTTTTCTCTGAACTTTGATTTAATTAAATTCTTCCTTAAACTTACAGAAAGCTTCTCTTTTTCAGTTCTAACTTGAAACTTCTGGTTTTCCATTTTATAACCTAAATGTAAGATGAACTCAAATCATTTTATCCAACAGTGCAAGTTTGACATACCTAGTTTAAGGGTTTTCTCATTTACAGGCTTTTTTTTAACTAAATCTATATCATTCATCTCTTTGGGCTTAGAACCACACACATTACAAGACTGAGTTGACTTTGTGTTAGTTAATGAATTTATTACTTTCCCATTAAACATGGTCATATCAATTTTAAAAGTAACCTTAATAGATATTACTGTACCAGCAATATTCAAATCTGTTGAGAAGGTTTTTAACTGACTAATTTGAGTTTGAAGATCAGTTTCTTCTTCTTTACACAATGCTGACGTCTCTTTTTTATATTGCAGGTGAAGAGGTCTACAAAAGTGGCAACTAGAACATTTAGAATTTTTCCAAAAGGCAATGTTTTCAATTTTAAACAGAAGAGGTACAATTGCTGTGCTAAACAGGCTATCTTCTTGCAACAACTCTTCAGTAAACTTATGACTATCAAATTTTTGCTTGTAAATACTTTGACTTGAAGCTCCATCAAACCCAATTTTCACATATAAAATTCCGTTCATCTCAATTTTATAACTTTCACTTAAATCAATCATATTTATAACCTAGTAACTGTGTGATTTAGCATACTTTGTAATGAGCATTTTGCTGACATTTTAGTTAATTGAACACCTTCAGGATAACATTTCAACATTTCTTCTCCAAGCTTATTAAGACTAGGATATATTTTTACATTGTGAGAAACAAAACTATGCATGAATCTATTTGAAATATCTCCTAAAGGAGCAGGAGGTTGCAGCAAATACTTCAGGGTTTATTTGGCTATAGTTTAGTGGTTTTGTTTCACAAAAATTGAATGTGGAACAATGTGGAACTTTTTTTTGGCTGGCACTTATGTTTAAAATTGTGCATTAAAATTTTAACTTTCAAAAGAAAAATTTTAAAAAAATTGTTTTTTAAATCTAAAAAAAAAAAAATTAATAAATTTTTAATATCTAAGCACTCAGTACCTTAACAAAAAAGATAAAAAAGTTTTGTAAGGAGGTGGAAAATAAGGTTTATTACAAGATAAACATACCTTAAATTTTCATAATTTTATGGTGATAAATTTAACTTTTTACACATATATCCCTTTAACATTAATAATACCTATGGAATTATTTAAAGTTT
Source organism: Hydra viridissima (assembly GCF_058129835.1). Lineage (NCBI taxonomy): Eukaryota > Metazoa > Cnidaria > Hydrozoa > Anthoathecata > Hydridae > Hydra > Hydra viridissima. The sequence continues at coordinate 5,146,236 of NW_028324308.1, read as the reverse complement.
ATTTTAGATCAAAAAGTAGTTTACTTTTACATTTTAAGTCTAAAAACGATTAAGCTTTCACTTTTTTTTTCGGACTTTTTGCCGTTTTTATCTGGGTCACTGTGCGACGAGGAACTTTTTTCTTTTTATAAGATTTATAGCCACAATTTCTCTTTACTTTTTGTATAGTGGAAGCACTTGTCTTAAATTTATTCGCTTAAGTTCAAACAGAAATCTCCGGTTTTCTGTCTATGGCATCTTTCACTTTTTTACCAAGATCTCGTCTAACAAAACTTTATCTGTGATAATCATTTCAGATAAATCAAGTATATATATATATATATATATATATATATATATATATATATATATATATATATATATATATATATATATATATATATATATATATATATATATATATATATATATATATATATATATATATATACTTGATTTGTCTGAAATGATCATCACAAATAAAGTTTTGGTTCAAAATATGAACATATAAAACATATTCGCTAACTTTTATAATGTTAAGAATGTCCAACGTTCAGAGACAACTGTTCAGAGACTTCCTCTGGATAGTAGGTCGATCTATTTTATATTATGTCATTGACATCACTTTTTAATAACAAAGTACATCATTCACATTTTATTTTTTTAAGTGACTTTCTGCATATGTGTATCTAGCAATAAAAATAGTAACTACGCAACCATCTTCATCTAGCTCATATTAATTTTTGCATTAACTACAAATTTGCCTGTATTTTTTAAATTTTGCATTAACTACAAGTTTGTCTTTATTTTTAATATAGTTATTATTCTAACTCCTAATAATATTTTGTAAATACATCTGTTATATTTTAACTGTTAAAAATTATCTATTTGAAATGTACTGTGAAATCGGTTTTACTTATTTAATGATAATTGATAAAAAATTTTAAGACACAGTTAAATTAACCTAAGAATTATGAAAAAATAAGGAAACTTTAATAAACTTTATTATATAGTATTATATAAACTAGTTAATAAACTTTAAATTTGAAAACTTTAGGAAACGTTGATCTTTATTAAAAGTTTTTAAAGCTAAAAACATAGAAACGTAAAAAAAACTGGTCTTAAAATTTTCACCCTATTTTTAAAGTAGGTCACGATGTTTTTACAATAATATTTTTTGATTGTTATTTCGAAACCAAGAAATATTCTTTAATACTCGAAGTTTCATCGTTTAGAATTTCTTATGAGTTTGAAAAAAAAACAGGGTTTTATTCTTTGTTTTTTTTTTTTTTTTTTTTTTTTTTTTTTTTTTTTTTTTTTCAAACATGGTTTTAATTGTATTTTTGTTACAGATAAAGGAACTTAATAAAGTTCATCGTTCGATCTCTAATTTTTAATTTTATTTGTATAGTTTTTTATTTATTATATTAGAATTCTTATCCAAAGACGAGATGAATTTACTCGCCGAGTGTCTTTCCGATCGCCCGGAGGAGCTGCGTCGTGCACTTAATGTTAGTTTATCTGAACTCGACGTTTATGCAGAAACCATTTCTAACTCTTCTGAACGATCGAGGCGAATTATTGAAATTTGGCAACGAAGAAAAGATCCCACAAGAAAACATTTTGTCGACGCGATGCATAACATGCGACCGTATCCCGGTAAAGCTGTTGACATAGTTATATCTAGAAACTGTGTAGTATGTTATTAGTATCTCTCTCTCTCTGACACACTCATCTATATGTGTTTTTATGTATGTATGTATATATGTATGTATGTATGTATGTATGTATGTATGTATGTATGTATGTATGTATGTATGTATGTATGTATGTATGTATGTATGTATGTTTGTATGTATGTAGAGAGAGAGAGATTTGTGTGTTTTGTATATATTTGTAATCTAGAATAATTTTTTTTTTTAAATCGTCTTTTCTTACAAATATAAAGATTTTAAATCTGTTATTGATTTAACTAACTTTTAATAAAATTTTAATACTTACGTTTTGTCAACATTTATTAATGGTTCTCTCTTTAACCTTCGTTTATCTTATATCAAGCATTTTTGTTACTTTCATTGATACTTCAAACTTCCCTTTCTTGTATTTCTTTATCCTCTCCATTTCGTGGAATCTTCTCATCAATCGTAGAATGCTTCTGTGGAAGGAGATTTGAATACTTAGTTTATACCTTTATTGGTTCTGGGGAAAAGTTCGTGGTGTTTTTGCTGATAGATAACGCCAATTGCAAATAACTCATGAAAGACCGCAGGCGTTCGAGCATTACTTTAGGTGTTTAGAAAACTGTTTGCGTTTGAAAATGGAGAAAATTAAAAAAAAAAAAAAATTCGCTACACTTCGCAATATTATTACGAGAAAGGGAAGAACCATGCAGACTTGTAAAAAGGTTTGTGTTGTGTACGGTAAAGAAAATCTGCTGCGCAGAAATGGTTCGCTTGCTCTCGTTCTGGTAATTTTGATATGAAAGATAATTCACGCTCAAGTCGTCCGATCAGATAAAAGACTTGAAAATCTTGAAAAAGTCCAACAAGCTAGACATTTCAATGTTTTTTACGAGTTGATCGTAAAAAAACATGAAAGACTGAATATGCATCTGCGATGCGAAACGTTGTCGATTATAATAGAATGCATTTGGTTTAAACAAATTCATTTTCACATAAGAAAACCAGTTTAATTCTACTAAAAAGACGCCACGAACATTTTCCTAGACTCAATATAATTAAGTCTGGGAATGTTGATTGAGTCATAAAGCAGTAATATAGTAAATGCTTTAAGGTCTATCATTCATTTGAAGAATTAATTTCAAAAAAAGATAAAATTAATCTTTTATGCGACGTATGCAATTTTTACTTTTGGGAGCAAAAGCTAAGTGTTTTTTCGTTTCTTTCCGGATTATATCCTATCTATTCATCATTGTAATCTATTATCAACTATATGTCATTACAAATAAAATAATATCTTTCTTCTATTTGACTGAACCAACAACAAAAATGCTCTGTACAAATCAAATTTATTGCGGTAATACTCATCAATTATTCCAGCTAGAGTTGCTTTATAATATAGAATTGCCATAGCCACCTTAAACCAACTCTCTGATATCTAAAATAATTTCAAAAAATGCATTTAGACAAATATAAAACATCTTTGACTCCAGCAAAACTTCTTACTTGTAGAGGTTACTTCGGTTGACGACGATTTCATTTCCAAATATTCTAGATGGTTCAGGGTCAATTGACGTAGATGATGCAGATCAGCCTGCATATCGGCAAATGTTACGGATACCTTCAAACGGTAAAAGCCGTAAAAACGGTAAATAACTGGTAAAAAGGCAAAAAGTCTAACCCAAAGATAATTTATTTCTTAAAATTAAAAGTTCTATTTGTGATCATGAGTTCATGAAAAATAAAACTGATCACCAGAAAAACATATTTGTTTATTTATGTAAAAAAAAAAAAGCAGATTTTTATTTGCAGCAAGATAATCTACTGATGCTTTATGATTAAAATTAAAGATATAAATTCAGAATGAGAAGATATAAATTCAGGATGAGAAGATACAAATTCAGGATGAGAAACACAAGTACAAGGATAACAGTATAAAAAAAATCACAAGAATTTTGATAATAGGATAACATTTCTCCTTGAAAATTAATGGAAAAAATATTTGTAAAAATATGGAAATCAGATCTAAAACATCTAAATGTCGTACAATTTTTTACTGAAAATAAAAGTCATCGTCCAAATTCACATGATTTTGCTTGAATTGTCAGTAAAGCTTTATAAAAGTCAGTTATTCTTTAGGTTCGAACGCAATTTCTCTCAAGTATTCGTAATTCATCTGGATAACTCGTGGAATCTCTAGATTATTTTTTCTGACTTTTTTCTGATGTAAGTTATTCTTAAAAGAAATCCCTGAACTATCACTGCTGATCACTGCTGATCACTGCTAATCATGATAATCTATTTCCAGGATCTCTGCTTCTGAATATCGAACAATTTTTTTAGGGATTATTGCTTCAAAAAAAAAAATTGGTAAAATTATCATTCTTTTTTTCGGAAATATATTCTTTTTTCTACTATTCGCCCTTTGCTTAACACCACAAGCAATGTTACGCGGATCAACAACCGCGATTGTAGATGAATCTGATGAGAATCACTAATTTCATGTAGAAATTTTAGTGAATCAAAAAAAGGTAAACTCGTACCATTCATATTCAATTCTTTAAACCGACTTTTAATGAAGATCTACTGCAATACCCGATTCCAAAAATAAATTGTTTTTTTTTTTAAGAAAAATGCAAGTTGCAGAAAAACTTTCCAATAAAATACAAAGATCACTCAACAAATTATTTTTTTGTACTTTCAATCTACTGCAAATTGTCTAAATCTTATTGCTTTAAGTGTGTCGAAATAGTACAATATCCATTTTCTTTCCATCCTCACAAATAAAATTAAAATAATTTCAAATTTTTGACGGGATTTTAATGATTTAGCGTAGATTGATTTGGAAGGTTCGTCTTACAGTCTTAAAAATGCTTTTATAGTGGAGACTAAAATTCTCAAACAAGGTTTTTTTTAGTATGTTTTAAAAAAAATTAAATAACTTTATTTACTAAATAGTTATACTATATTTATTAATATAATTTGTAAAAGGTAAATCCTTTAAAAAAATTTTGTAATGGATTGTAAATGATTGCGTTGATCAATAAGTTAAAGGTGGTCTTTGTTTCCAAACTTTTTGATTAACGCAAAGTACTGCAGTTTGAACTTGAAAAAAATCCAAGTAAAAACACACTAATATTCGCTCTTTGCTTAACACCACAAGCAATGTTATTCTCAGCAATAATCCTTGTAAACTGAGAGCTTTCACGGTCGCAGCGAATAATTGTTTTATATAGGATGTCGATTGGGACGTTGATTAAGACTTGTGAATGAAAGAAATATTTAATATAAAATTTGATGAAATAGTTGATGAATGCCCAACCACCTTTCCCTTTTTGATAACTTCAAATGATGTAAAAATTGTAATATTCGAAGAAACATTTTCAGCATAAATTGTTTTTTACTACTTGCTAATTTGGTAGCTGATACTAAACTATCCTAGTATCTGGGTTCAAATCTCGGGAGTGTATTTGCTTACACTCAATTACCAATAGCACAGATATGCTGCTATTGGTATTATCCAAAAATATTAAATATGGTTTTGATTGTGGAAACTGTGAAAGAGCTATTAAATGCACAATCTGAAGTAGAATCAAAATACCATTACGAAAGTAACTAATTGCTAAAGTTAACTCCCAATCAGTTCCTACTTCCTATTTAAGTCGAGATTAACACAATAAATTTTGAATCACGGAACATTTGCAAAAATCATCAAACGTATCAAAAGATTTCAATACTTGGAAAAGTCTCTCTTTTATTTACACAGGACAACGTCAATACAGGAGCTTGTTGTAACTTTTGTTTTTTACAAATATCAAGAAGAGCTTCCTGTAGTGGTTACACAAGAAAGTAAAGAAATCCATGAAGAAGAAGCGGGCGCACCGATAAACCAAATAAAATAGCAATTAAATGTTTTGTCTTCTGTTCCAATAATAAATCAAAGAAAAGCGTGCAAAGCAGATATAACGTCAAGGCATATAAAGAAAACATAAAAAATGCGGCCGATTAAAGAAACGCAGTGATCAATAAAAAGGAATTCCGATTGAGAAGTGAGAAGAAGAAAAACGATTGGTTTGTTTTATTTGTGAAGAAGATCAGTATGAAAACGCGATTTAATGCTTTGAATTATAAAAGAGTTGAATAATAAAATCATGAGCACACGATTTTTGCAACTGGAGTTGACAAAAGACGAAATAAGTTTTCATTTTTGTTGTAATTGAACACTTATGTTTCATTTTAACAGAATAATAATAGTAATAATAATAATAATAATAATAATAATAATAATAATAATAATAATAATAATAATAATAATAATAATAAAAATAATAATAATAGTAATAATAATAATAGTAATAATAATAATAATAATAATAATAATAATAATAATAATAATAATAATAATAATAATAAAAATAATAATAATAATAATAATAATACTAATAATAATACTAATAATAATTATAATAATAATAATGATAATAATGATAATAATAATGAAAGTTCGTTCAAGCAACTCTTTATTTTACTTTTAACAAACTTAAAACAACTAAAAAATGGCATCCTTTGAGGCTTTTTGTCTGCTCCACTGGATCACGTACAGAATATTGATTTATAAATTATTAAATAACGATATTTGTAAACTATTGAAATAAAAAATTATGAAATCTTGGAGAAGCATGATATGACGCTCAGTGCGGTCATTAACAACTGCTAGCTGGCTGACACACATTTTAGAAGTAGGTAAAAAAAATAGGAAGTTCCCACTTCTTCACAAGCCTTCATGCAGTTTCCCAAGCCTCTACTCATTCAAGAGCAGAAGGTCCTATTTCACATTTTGGTTTTGATTTCAATTTTCAGTTCCCTAAACTCATCTACTATTTTTAGTTGGAAAGTAGTCTATAGCAATTTTAGAAAGAAATGGCATGGAAAAATACAATTTAGTTTTCGAAAAATTCAGCTGCTTCAAAACATTTTTTTTTTTATTGTCTCATAATCAGAAGAATTGTACATTTGAAACTAGTATTATGATGAGCTCCTGGATGCTTGAAACTTGGGAGACTCAGTAATATAAATATTAAAGTATTCTGAGTTATCTTCATCTAGATCTTTAGATTAAATGAAATTTTATTTTATTATGAACAAACTTTTAAACCCATTTTCTTAGCTTCAGTGCTTTCAAATTGCTAATATACAAAGATCATTCAGCCGCGGTTGTCCCGAACTACTTTTTTTTATATCCTTTTTAATAATTACTTAATAATAACTTAATAATTTCTTAATAATTTCTTAACAATTACTTAATAATTACTTAATAATTACTTAATAATTACTTGCTAAATGATCTTTCTGCAGAAGCAAATTTCAAAGGGAGCGTGAAAAACAAAATCAAAACAGAAATTACATCCAATATATTCTAAGCAATTATATACTAAGTTAGCAAAATCCTTTACAATTTGCAATTCTTTTAATTCGTCTTTTAAAAGTAAATGAGCACAAATAAGTTGTATTGGAAACTGTTCACTTTAAAAAAAAAAAAAAGTAGAATACTTCTTTTATAACTTTTCACATTTTTTAAAAAACGTCTTTGTTTTTTAATGTTGATAATATTTGTGGATCCAGAAAATCCAAGATAATTTTTTTAATTTTTCCATACTTTTGATATCAAATAGTATCAATGACAGACTTGAATATTCCAATTCTAAACATATTTTTTTCTCTTCATAAAAAGTGGATACTCCTCACCAATTCATCAAAATGGTGGCTGTTGTTGTTTTTGTTAAAACTCAAGGATAACATTCCAAGTTTTTTCAATATCTGAAGCATCAACTTTTATTTGAATAAATATAAATTTCATAATTATAAATTTAAAAATTATAATTGACTGTATTTTGAGTCTGGTTCAATTTTTCTTTTGTAGAATTTTTGAAGCTAAATTAATTTCTGTTAGAATTTTATGCAAAAAGACGCACATAAAAATAAACTCAACTTTTTACATTTTATCGTTTACGTTTTGAGCTTCAATGAGAATTTCCCTCTGTCAAAATCAAGTCAAAGAATTTATAAATAACGTAGTTTAACAGCCTGTAGAGATGTCAAACCTCCGGATGTAGTTTTTTTAATATTACATTTGATTGGCCAGTGAATTTAAAAAGCAAATTCCATCTAATAATAGAATTTTTAAAAAATGAATAAAATTTTTGAAGTATAACGAAAAATGCGCTCATGTCTTTAACATTCTCTGTCGCATCTTTTACAACAAGATGGCACAATGAACTTACTTTGCATTTTACTGAGTGTTCTTTACTCTTTATTGAAGGACATTTTAAAAACCGCTAATTACACTTGCTCTGTCGTATCCTTGACCAACACATTTTTCAGTTAATGTCTTTATTTCGTCTAATATCGATATAATTTTATTTTTTATTGCCTCTGCAATAAAATCTGTTTAATAATCCCAAAAAACGTTTCTTTAGTTCCAAATCCTTGAGATTCTAAATCGATCATTTCTTAGATTATGCTAATTTCTAATCATTAAACTGAATTGGTCCTTTTTCATTACATCTTGGGTAATATGGAATAAAAGCGTCTGATATAAGGTATTGTTAATTTCACTTACTAAATTTCTCTAAGATTTTGCCCCGCACATTAAATTAGTTCTTTTTGAATTTTGGGACTTAAGTATCTAACTGATCCATTTTGGCATTTCAATTACTTGTTTTAAAACAGAGTCATATTTAGTTGAACATATGAAGTTCTATTTCTTGCTATATCATTACACCATTGATTTTTTCAGACGGCAAATAACCAATATGGGTTACAGTAATCTGCAGCCAGAATTTTCGAACTGTGTGACCAAGATTAAGGAACTGAATCATATCTAGAAACGCACGTGAAAATTTTTACACAGAGGCAACGATTATTCTGCGTAGGAGCTTATGGAAAATGGTTCTAAGGGTATTTTTTATTGTATACGCTCACTAAAGACCGACTGAGTTTATCTTTTAAATTTAATGTTATTTAATACATAATAACCCAAATCTGTATTTCCAAATTCTGAGTTTTCTTCGTCGTCGTTTTCGTCATTTTCACTTAGAAAGTGCGGCGCTTGTGATTTTTGAGAACCATGTTGGATGATATTGATTAAACCAGTACTATTAGTACCAGAAAGTTATATCCAATTCTGGAGTGGAGAGATTTTCCTGTGTCTCCGAACATTTTCTATTCTTATAGATGTTTGGAGGAATGTATATATTTATATACGACTAAAAAAATTGACTTTTAATTTTTCCAAAACTTTTTAAAAAAAGACTTCGCCGATGACTGTTTCATAGTAACTTTTCCAAGTTCATTAGTATTTCTGGGCTCACTACGTCGACATATATTCCTCACAGTTCGTTCCCGAGAAGCTGTCCAAAGCCACTACCGTTGCAAGCACTGTCAAGCAGTTCTCGTACAGTATCGTTGCTGTTGCTGACATTTTAAAATGCTTTCTTTGATTTTAGCATTTCAATTTTGTCTACGCTTTATTTGAGATAATGTTAAAGAAAATGCTGCTGATGGTGACCATAACCGGAACATCTATAGGGGTCACGAAGTTTTTCACATTTCGTCGCCTTAGAGGGCAGAGGTTCTATCTCCATGTTGTGCTCAAATTCAACTATGACTTTAGGGACATCTATTTTAAGTGTTAGAATCAGATTAGGCAGCGGGTCTATCTCCACATAGTAGGAGAAGAGCAATAAATTTGTGCGAGTTTTGAGCTATCTACATTTGTGCGGAATCCCAAAAGGGCAAAGGTGTTATCTCCTTTGCCATCTGACTATACCGGAGATATCTTCTTTGCCCTATGACGTAATTCTTGAAAAAGGCAGACGATAACAAACGAAATATAGGGCAAAGTGCCCAATTAATGGCCATAAATTTCTTATTGATAGCCGTGAAGAATGCCTTAATCTAACGGAGCTTTTATTTTTTCACTGTTACATTGGTGACAAACGGCTTTACCTAAAAAAAGTCCTAGTTAGTACTAAAATATGCTTCATTCAGAGAAAAATGTATTTAAACAGAGATTTCAATTTCGTACCAATTAATGGCCGGGTAGACCAAATAGTAGCCAGCAAATTGAGAAATGGTACCTATTATGAGCCACCTACATAACCTATAACTGACATATCTAAGAATGCTTATATATCAAAAAGTATTATTTTATCAGATGATTATAACCTAATAATGAACTAGGAACTACTAGATACTAAGAAAAAAATTTTTTAGTAAAAAGAGTATAGTAAAATATACTCTGTTTTGCTAAAAAATATTTTTTTCTTGGTTTATAGCAGTACTTTAACAAAGTGTTTATTTGTTATTCAAATTTAGCTAGTGTATCAAATAGGAAATAAAAAAAATCAGTTGAGAAATTTTTTAATTGCTATTAATCTCTTGAACTAAATTAGCTTTTTTAGATAATTTTTGTGTCTCTTTCTTCTGTTGTTCTTTTTCTTTTTTCTTTTTTAATCTTTTTTCTTCAGTTGCTTTGACTTTATTTTTTTTCTTTTCCTCATTATTCAATTTCGATTGCATAGCTTCTTGTGAAGTTAATACAAAATATTTTTGAACCTTTCTTCGATTTTCTTTTGACTTGATAGTATATATCTTTGGATAAGGCAAAATATCATTGTCACTATCATTAGCAGAACCCTTTGTACAAGACTGAATTGGTGTCAGAATAGGCTGAACAATAGCTTCATTTGGCATCTGATTATAATGAGAGGGGGTTTCATTGGTCAAATAACAAGGCTGGCCTGTGATTTCATTTGGCATAGAATTTGACTGAACAATGGTTTCGTTTAGAATTGGAATAGGAAGATCTGTGTTTTCATTTGACACTGGAATATCTATGTCAAAAACATCCTTTATGCATGAACTCTTTTTCAGTTTGAATTCTTTATATACTTTATACAAAGGATCTGGAATGTCATAACAATTCTGGATACAGAAGTTGAAAGTTGTAAACTGCTCATGTGTTAAATAAGTATCCCAAACCAAAGAAGCAGTATTATTGTAAAGGTTTACCAAATCAGTGTTATATGTTTTTTTATATTCAGACGTATTTTCAGATTTGTTTGCGCTTGATTCTATTTCAAAATCAACTCCCACTTCTATTAAACTTTCTGATGTTGTTATTCTAGTGTCAGTTTTGATAGGTTGCAAACTTGATTCAAGCAGATCATTTTCATCAAGCAGTTGTTGTATGGAATAGACAGAATTAGGCAAGTAAGCTGTGCTTGAAATAGCAGATGGATTGTATGGATATATGCCACACGATTGAAACCCTGAAATAATGTTATCAGCTGTGAGGGCTTGATCCCAGGCTTTCTTGAAAAGACCACAAAAATTTGGCTTGTCAACAGTAACTCCAGGATATTCATTTATCAATTCATGACAGATTTGATTGTAATATGTTTTAAGAGGACCAAATACTGTTCGATCTAGAGGCTGGAGCCAATGCGAACAATGTGCTGGCATTTCCACAATATGAATATTATTTTCAATTGCAACAGACAATAATTCAACTGAGTTATGAGAATCGTGACCATCAACTATGAGAACTTGTGGCCTATCTCTGCCTATGTTAGGCAAGAAAGTATTGGTGAACCAAAGATAAGCAATCCCTTGCTTTGTCCAACCTGTCTCACTAAAACTCCAATTTGAGCCTGAAGGTGCATCTGTAGTATTAAAAGATTGAAGAGACCTAATCGTTTTACCTTTTGCTATTAAATGTGGAGGCACTAAATCACCTGCAGCATTTATAGCAGCAATAATGGTTATGGTTTCACGTTTTCCTGTAGTACGAGATTGAAGGTGTTTTGTACCTCTTTTTGCAACTATTTTTGGAGGTTTAACCCTTTGTGGTCCGACGGGACATAAATGTCCCAGTTTACTTAAGGCTCTATGGCGATTCACTTGAAGTTAAGAAAGTCAAATATTTTGATTATGTCATTTCTATAATTGTTTGGCTATATCTCAAACCAACTTTTTGCGGCATATATAGTACTTTTATGGCATAAATACTAGTTTTTAAAAAGGTAAACTGATATGCGCATGTTTTTGATTTTAGTACGAAGAAAAAACTTTATTATTCATTATCAAATTATTACAGAATTCCCAAACTTTTTTGTTGTGTTCTTTAATAGTAATATGATCAATATATATTAAATTTTATAGGTGAAAGTTTGTTCTAGGTTGTTTATTTTCACTACTTTGTTGTGGGACATATATGTCCCTTCAGGTTTTATGGAACTCTGTTTTGGATGTATTTTATTTAATTTGGTATTATTAATTTGATTTTATTTACTTCAAGAGATAATAATAATGAAACATAAAAAGTATTATACTGCTGCCGAAGCTACAAAAATAATCTTAGAAGATATTCCCCTAGGAGACAGCAGTGATTTATCTGACTATTCAGATGATGATGAGAATTTTGAACTAGATAAACTGCAAGCTGAACAACAGTGTAATGATGACTTATCCAATCAAGTTGAAGTAGATGTTTCTGAATATGAGTCATCTGAGTATTCATATGATGGCAATATCTGTGATACTTATAATAGTTTTTCAGGTAAAAATGACTATAATGTAGAGCAAGATAGAAAGTGGAGCAAGATTGAAAAGAATGAATTTGTTTCAAGCTTCAATCAACCGGAAGGTACCTTTCTATTTATTAATTCAAAATGCTTTTTTGTTTTGCTTATTTTTCATCCAGAAAAAGCTCATTGAGAATATATACATATATTCTCTATGAGTTTTTTCTGAATGTGAATGTACACATACATTCACTAATCAAATAACATTTATAATTTGTTTCTTATTATTCTTTGTAATAGTTAAGCACATGATTTCACTTTATTTTACATTAATATTTTAGGACCTGTCAAAGTGCATTTTGCTGACTGCCAAAAACCAGTTGATTACTTTTTAAAATATTTTGATAATGAAATAATGGATTCCATCTTGTTCCAAAGTAATTTGTATATCAATCAGACACAAAAAAGAGTTTCTGCATTGTCAAAAGCTGAATTATTCGCATTTATGGGGATTAACATGGTGATGGGGTATCACGAGTTACCATCATGGAAACATTATTGGAATGGCGAGCAAGATTTGTCTGTACCGTTTATTTCAAATGCATTATCTAGAAATAGATTTTTGCAGATACTATCTAATATCCATGTCAATGACAATAACGCAGTTCCAGATACCAATACTGATAAACTTTATAAAATGCGACCACTAATTGACAGCTTGAATAAAAAGTTTACTGAACTGTACAGTGTATTACGTTCCGTTAGTATTGATGAAAGCATGATTCTTTTCAAAGGGTGCAGCTCATTAAAGCAATACAATCCTGTGAAACCAACAAAAAGAGGTTATAAACTTTGGTCCTTAGCAGATATGGATGGCTACCTTTACAAATTTGAGGTTTATCAAGGAAAAGATAATTGTAGAATTGATCCTGCTATGCCTAAATATTTTGGTTTAGGAGAAAAAGTCATTTATGAAATGACAAAATCATTGCAAGGAAAGTTTCATGAAGTTTTTATTGACAATTACTTCACATCTGTTCCGCTCATGGAATACTTACTCTCTAATCAGGTTCTAAGTTGTGGAACTTTGCGTACAAAAAGAAAGTACCTGCCACAAGACTTTATAAAAGATAGGTGCCTAAAGCGAGGCGACTTTGATTATCGAATATCCAAAGATGGAATTGTAGTTTTTAAATGGAAGGATAACAAACCTGTTCATGTCATTTCAAACTATCATGGAACGGATACATCAGAAATAAAGAGAAAGAACAAGGATGGAACCATATCAATGATTTGCGGTCCAAAAGCAGTAAAAGATTATAACGCCTTTATGGGAGGGGTTGATAAAGCTGACATGCTTTGTTCGCTATATGGCACTTCTAGAAAATCCAAAAAGTGGTGGCATCGCATTTTTTTTGGTCTTGTTGAGCGAACAATCTGCAATGCTTATGTTGTTTATAAAAAAATGTCCAATGAAAATATAAATCTTCTTGACTTTCGAAGATCAGTTGCACAATCCATGGTTATGAAAGGGAAGCCACCAAATCTTGGCAGACCAATAACATCATCTCCTTCCAACAGACTTACTACTAACAAAAGAAGAAAGTCAAATTATTCAGTAGTGCCATCAATTCGTAAAGAACATCTTGGAATTCATTGGCCACATCATGATGGAAAACGAGGACGGTGCGAAGTTTGTTCAAAAAAGAAGATTGAAGCAAGGCCATTTTTCAAGTGTAGCACTTGTAAAATTTTCTTATGTATAAATGATAAAAGAAACTGCTTTAAAGAGTTTCATGAATGAACAACTTTATCTGTACATTGTAAATAATATACACTTTTTGTTGGTTTAGATAATGCCTGTCGGGACTTATTTGTCCCATAGTAATTTTTAAGACAGCTAAAATAAAAAAATTAAATCTTTTTTTTTTTTTGTATGTAGATTTATCACAAATTAAAAAAAAAATAAAACAATTTAAAAAAAAAAATCATTGTCACACCTTGGACCACAAAGGGTTAAAGTCCATCTGTAACCCGGACTCATCCATATTCCAAATCAAAGATGGCTTTAAAAGTGCATGAGTCTCCTGCAAAACTTCATGAAGTGAATAGAAATATTTTGCTACTTTTGGAACAGACATGCATTGATGGCGAACTGATGAAGTACCTTCAGGCTTTCGCAAAACTAAATTTTTATGTCGCTTATTGAATGAGCGCCACCATTTTTCTGAAGGAGTTGAATGTTTAAACTTTAAATTGTGTTTCATGGCTAAATCAGAAGCATATTTTTTAAATTGTCTTTTTCCAAATCCAAATCCAAGTGTAGCCCTTGTTGCTGCATATTCAACTAACTTGTTCTCTAAATTGCTAGATAATATTGGACTAGGTCCAGGTCTAACACCAAGAACTGAATCTCCTCTAAAATATTTACCGGGGAAGTTTGAATTGTAATGCAGCTTCTCGTTGTGACATTAAACTATTTTCAACAGCTGTAATTGCATTTTTCATATCAACACTAGACCACTGAAATCTCTTAATCTTTGTCACTTTCTGGGTAAACTTTGAGTTAAAACTTGAGGCAGTTTTATTTTTTATTTTCTTGTTCCTTTTTGTGCTTTCCATGATTAAAATCAACTTAAAGAAATAACATACAAGCTTTAAAATATAGTATAAGACTTAAAAATGATTATATATATATATATATATATATATATATATATATATATATATATATATATATATATATATATATATATATATATATATATATATATATAAAGTATATACATGTATTGTATAGATAAGTTACTATTTTATATATTTACTAGCTATATACTAAATTAATGTTACATCAGCACTTGCCTATATCTTATGTTTATATAAATAGCTGATGCATTTGAAATAAATTGGAAATCAATTTTACTTTATAGTGTTTATACAGTATAAATTACACTAAGATCCTAATATTAGCCACGTTAGTACCATACAAGAGCCACGGCTGGCGCTACTCCACTTTCTCCCCCCCCCTAATTTTATGATTGATTCTGATAGAGAATTTTATGCTGATTAAGAATCGTATAAAAACATGGGTCTCAAAATCAACGGAAAGTGCTCTAATCTGATGTCGAAAGTACAAAAATATACCACAAATCGCTAATATTCGCCATCTTGAAAAGTGATTTTTTTTTGTTTAAAAGTTATCCTTTCAAAGTATCAACAGCCTGGTTTTTATTTTTTATATAAAAGATTTCGAATAAAAGAACAAAGAACCGGTGCGTTAAGTTTCATAATCAGGTGTATTGACCGCATTTTTTTTCTCTTACCAGGTAATGAAATTCAATGGCATTTACTCTTATCGCGTCAATTTGCTTCAACTGGATTCTTAGTTTGTTAGCTTGAGTGTCTTTTAAAACTTTTGTCAAATAAGTTGAAAAATTCTTTCATTGATTATATTTTACAATTCACTTTAAAACAAGATAAAAATTTTTTAATTATAAAAATAATTCTTTAAAACTATTGACTTTCTTTTAAAACTTCAAGTTAACCCCCCGTGAATTCATTTTCATTATGTTTGTCATATAAAAAGGAGTGCTTCAGGTTTAATATAGAATCGCTATCTATATTAAACCAGAAAAAATTCCTTATAGTAAAAACCAGGCTGGCAATGTTTTGCGGTTAAAAACAATATCAACCGTAAAGTTAGTGAATTCAAGATGGCGAATATTAGCGATTTGTGGTATATTTTTGTACTTTCAACATCAGATTAGAGCACTTTCCGTTGATTTTGAGACCCATGTTTTTATACGATTCTTAATCAGCATAAAATTCTCTATCAGAATCAATCATAAAATTAGGGGGGGGGGGAGAAAGTGGAGTAGCGCCGCCACGGCTCTTATTTGGTCAAACGAGTGGCTATTAATGAGACTATTTGAGATCTTTGAGCTTGGGCTACATTTATGCTTCTTCCTTTCGTGTGTTGACAAATAAAACAGTTTACATAAACATAATAAACTAACAAAACAGATCAAAATATATCATAAAGCCGTACACGAAGGAATACTTCGTTAAATGCGTCTCAAAGTTGCTTGAAAAAAACAAAAATGAGTACCGCCGGTATAAAATATTTACTTCTACTAACCTTGACAAAAATAAGATTTCTACAAAATCAAGACTAATAGAAAAATTTACAAAAGCTCAAATAAAACATAGATATATCAAAGAAACACGAAATAATATTAATCAACTAGGTAAATGTCCCGCCAAGTAAATAAATGTAACAAAAGTTGACCCAAATTTGGCTCTTAATAAGACCCGGCCATTATTAGGTCACTTTGCCCTAATGAATAAATAACCTTTTATTAAAACAGAGGTAATTTTAAATAGTTTTTTTCGTAATTCTAAGAATTCACCATGGAATTAAACAATGGTTCAAAAAAGCGAACTTTCACTAAACCAAAAATTGGACGCAAACAAGGTAAAAGACCAAATCTTTGGAAACGATTTGTTGAAAAAGACAAAAGAGAGAAAGGAATGGCATACAAGACACGAAAAGGTAAAGCAGTACCGCCCAAAACACCTAGAACGGTGAACTGTTTAAAGTGCAAATTCAAGTGTGGAGAACATTTTGAGGAAACCAAACGACTAGAAATAAATAAACACTACTACCAACTAGAGGGTGAAAATAGAAAAAAAGATTTCATATGCCATTTAGTGAAAAGTAGCAATGTTTCACATCGTCGTGACAATTCAGGAATAAGACCGAAAACAATATCCTGTGCATATCATCTGCCAGTGGAAGCGAATGAAAACAATGTCATTAGAGTGTGCCTAAAAATTTTTTTGCACGACTTTGGACATAAGCAAGAAAACTGTTCAGTTTGTTGTAAAAAATAAAAATGAGATTGGTCTTTTCATACCACCAAATTCAAAAAAAGGAAAAACTCCAGCCAATAAGACTTCAGAAATGCGAACCAATGCAGTTCAAGAGCACATCCTAAGCTTTCCTCAGGTCGAATCTCACTACCCTAGTAGCAAGCAATATTGGAGCTATATTGGCCCATTACTGGCATCAACATTGGCGCATTATTGAGTACAATATTGGCACAATATTGAAAAGGGCTACATTGTGCGATATTGCGCCAATATTGATTTATAATATTGTACCAATATTGGCTAAATATTGGTACAATATTGCCTAAATAGCTTAATTTATTAGTGTTCTCAAACATGCGCCAATATTGATCTAAGTATATTTAGATCAATATTGGCACATTAGACCCATATATGGGTCTAATGTTGTTGCTTGTAGTAAAAACATTCGCGCAAACATTCATGAATAATAATGCATCAATTGGTGCATTATTACGTTGACACTTTATTAACACTTTTTTTTATTATTACAATTTCACAATGTTCTTTTAATTATTGACAAGCGAGAAAAATAAACATTTAAATATATATCAATTATTAGACAAAACAAGAATCACAAGCACAATTAATCAATTATTAAAATCAATGTCTATATGTTAATTGTCGATACATTGTCTATCTGGATTAATCGTTGGCACCTTTGAGAAACGATTTTTTCGACCTCCATTCCTATCTCCAGCTTGTGCAAGAAAACAGCTCATCCGATCTCTGATTTCTTTATCTGTACATTTATTAAATTTCTGTTGTACAGCAGCTGTAAGGCAAAAATATTTTATTGGTTATTATTTAACATACTATATATAGTATTTTTCTTTAGCTATTCAATATCTCAATTAACTAAAATATAAACAATAACTTTAGTTACTCTTTACAGCTAAAGAAACATAATGTCTCAAATCTTCAGCTTTAATATTCTCTGAGATTAATGACTATATCTATAATCTATTTATTAAATATTACAAAATTCGATAAAAATTCTACAGTACAATAAATTATAAATTAGATCAAACTATTGTTTTTACAAATCTTTTTCAAAATTTAGATTTTAGCTAATTAGATTATTTTTCTATTCTTCACTTGCCCAAGGCCGAGGGGGCCGCTTCAGTCGAAGAGGCTACTCTTTTTTTTTTCTCTCTTCAACTAAAAAAGAGGTTTAAAAGTTGCAATTTATATTTCTAGAAACAAGTTTTAGATCAGTAAAGATAAATTTTCAAAATAAATCAGAGATTTGTGATTAATCTCAAAAATCTGAAGTTTTGGAAAAGTGTAAAAATTGCCTCCCTTCCCATACAAATAATATAAAATAAACAATATGCAATAATACAATAAATAATTATTATACAATAAATAGTAGATATTAAAACTTTAAATGCAATCATAACTTTTTAAATTTAAGTACCATAAAAATAATAAAAAAATAGGTGGTTAATTTAATAAACACAACATTTTACCTATCACACACTTATATAGCACTAAGCTTATAAAAGACTTTTTGTTCTTTCGGCCTTGCATAGAGTATTGCAGGCTAACCTCTTTTGACAATAAAGAAGCCATCACATTCGAAGTCATCTTTTTATAATCTTCCCCACCGACTAATACCAATCTGAGAATCTAATAGCCAATATGCACGAATAGATTTATTATATAAAACATTTTACTAAATTTTACTAAATTATATTCCACAATAAATTTAGCTGACCTCAAAGCAAATACTAGTTGTATGATTACAAACTGTGTTCACGTTAATGTATATTATATGTGAATATATGAGAATATATAACTTACAAGAGAATTCATTTTGTCTTTATCAGACAATAGCTGCTCTGTGGCCAGCAAATCATCATTTGTTTCAATAGGAATTTCCCATCTTATAATTGGCATTGTTTGACCAGCTGCTGATGATCTAGTAGTACTTGAAGATGATAACGCAATAGTTATCATTCGTTGCTCCATAGAGTTCAATCTTTGGTTAACCTGCTTGATTTCATATTGCATGCTGGAAATCAAGCGCAGACACTTTCCTTGAAAAGCTGCAAATGTAAAATTGATATCATGAATATAATATGGTAACTATAATTCTAATTTCATATTGATTGATTTCTTAATTGCTTTTTTAACATTATGCCATAAAAATATATATAAACAATATACAATAAAACTATAATAAAATAGTAAAAAAAATACACAAATTATTACCAAAAACTGACTTGCAAAGGTCATCTATTGTATTTATGGGTAATGGGAGAGGGATGTAGTCTTCACTACTTTCAGGCTCTTCGAAATTGTTCAATTGAGGAGATGTATTTTTAATTATTGAATCTGACTTCTTAATGCATGCATTAGTAGAGCTGCTTGCAATAAATGTTGGTTTGTAGTTTTCACTTGCCGCAATCGAAGAAATGCTGCGTTCTTCCTGGCTTGTCTGAAAACTTTTCGAACTACCTGATTTTAGATTCTTTGGTTTTCGAAAGATTTTACTCATGGGAATCGCTTCTTTAAATGAAGGCGACATATTGATGTTTTCACAGTCATGAAACTCATTAAAATTTTTTGAAGATTTTCTTTGTCGCTTTTTTAGAGGAGCAATATCAAATTCATTGCTTTCGTCACTTTCTATATTTGAAGTATAAAGAAGCTGTTCTGCTTTTTCATTTGCTCCTAATAATGTATCTACAAAAAAAGTTATATAAAAATATGTAAATAATACCTGCTTAAATAGATAATAATTGCTTAAATAAATTACTAATCTAATACAGTACTACCACTTATATTTTATATTTTTCATTGTCATGCTAATGTCATGCTAAAAGCATTGTCATGCTTTTATTTATTTTTAATATATTCACCTCATGAGTATAGTCAGTAGGGTTCTTATGAGCCCTTATTGTTTTTATACACCTCTATAAATTCTATAGCTACAAGCACAAACCTTGACAAACAAAATGGAAACAAACAAATGGAGCAAATTTGTTTCTCTGCATTTCACAGTAATCTCCTAGATGATATTCATCCTAGTGGTAGTATTGCAATGAAAGTACGCAGACCTGATCTGCATACCAAATTAACATCAGGACTTAACTTCTCCATAATGTCATTTAAATGACATTATGGAAAACCATCCAAACCACAAAAGGATGTAAAACTTAAAATAAACTAAAACATATAATAGGTTTTTTATATACAATATAATAGGTTTTTTAAAAGTAATAAAAATATTTGGAAAACACTTTATATTTTCTTTCGAATTTTCTTACGAATCTTTTTTACTAATAACAAGTGTTAATTAGAGACAAGGCCTTGTCGCTAAACGTTGGTCTAACGTTAGCAGGAATTATTTTAATTTTACAATGTCATAGGTTTATTTATACATGTCGCTAATAAACCCATGCCATTAAGAAAATTGTAACACTAAATTAAAATAATAAACTCTTTTAAATAAATCTAATTGAGAAAAATGTGAAATATTGTGATGTCTTCAAAAGGCGAAGTGAATAAAAAAAATTATTGCTTTTACTCAGTAATTGGTCAGCTTTACGTAAATAATAATTTTAGCAATTTTGGTTAAGTTTTTATTCACGTTAAGCTGAGCAATTTCTGTGTCAATTGCTTAACTTTACGTGAATGAAAATTTGTGCTTAACTGCTAAAGTTTTTGTTCACGTAAAACTGACCAATTACTGAGTAAAAGCATTGAGCAATTACTGAGTTAAATTGCTTTTTTTTTATTTACCCGACCTAATTAGGTCGGGTAATGCGAATTCGCACATTTCAATACTTTAAAGTATTGAAATGTGCGAATTCGCATTTTGCAATATCGGTTTTTTAATAACGAGGCAATATTGGCTTTATATTGCCTAAGTTGGCCAATGTAACTAATATATTACCAATATTGGCACAATATTGCAAATCTTGGCCATTATTAGCCAATCTAAACTATATCGGAGCAATATAGCGCCAATATTGCTTGCTACTAGGGTACTGTCGGGCTTCATCAAAGGCAAAATACCTTAGTCCTGAACTAAGTATTGAGGAACTTTATAGACTATACAAAGATGATTATTGCACAACGAAAAATATCACAGATCCAGTTTCTATTGGTGTATATCGAAGAATATTTGTTACTAATTTTAATATAAAATTTTTTATTCCCAAAAAAGACCAATGCTCGATTTGCAATGCTTTTTGAAATGCCAGTGGTGATGATAAAGAAACACTACGACCAAATTATGACAGTCATAAATTTCATGAAAAGGAAGCTATGGACGAAAAAAATTCTGATAAGATTGCATCTGCTGCTGACAAGTCCATTCGTTCTATAACTTTTGACCTTGAAGCAGTGTTACCACTTCCATTTGCAGGTGATGCACAAATTTTCTATATGCGGAAACTTGCCGTTTATAATTTTACTATTTATGAAACGTCAACCAAAAAAGGAATTTGTTACCTATGGGACAAAAGTGAAGGTAAACGAGGAGCCAATGAAATAAATACAGCTCTGTTAGATTATATGAAGTCTCTTCCAGTTTCTGTGAAGAGGGTGACTTCTTTTAGTGATACGTGCTCTGGACAAAATAGAAACCAATTTATTGTTGCGACAATGATGTACATTGTTCAAACAACTCACCTGGAATGCATCGATATGAAGTATATGGAGTCGGGTCATTCTTATTTAGAAGTTGACTCTATGCACAGTACTATTGAACGCAGTAAGAGCCATCAAAAAATTTACACTACACGAGAATACAAAGTTCTGATTGCTGCAGCGTACAAGAATCCGTGTCCATATCTTGTTAAACCACTGCAACACACCGATTTTTTTGACTCAAAACAACTTTGCGGTAAAATTGTGAAAAATCGTACAAAAAATATTAAAGGTGAAACCGTCAACTGGTTGAATATTAAGTGGGCAAGGTTTGAAAAGTCAAGACCGTTCATTATGCAGTACAAATATAGCATTACGTCGCCTACCTTTATGGAAATAAATGTACAGTCTGGAAGAGGACGACGATCCAACATCGAAGGATTAGAGCCTCAGCCATTGTATCCTACTCGCCTGCCTATTTCGGATGCGAAAAAAAAAGATCTCATGCGCATGGTGAAATCGCGTGTTATTCCACCAGATTATGCCCAATGGTATAACAACCTACCGTCTGCAGTAGCCATGAGAGACAGTTTACCAGAACCAACTGCTGATGAGTCAGAAATTGATGAATCGGACTATGAAGACAACTAGAACTAAGACTTAGTTTTCTGTCAGTCATTTTTTTCAGTGTTACTATTATTATTCTGTTATATAATTTTGCTGTTAAAACAATTTTTGTTCTTAACTCGGACTATGAAGATAACTAGAACTAAGACTTTGTTTTTTGTCAGTCATTTTTTTTAGTATTACTATAATAATTATTCTGTTATATAATTTTGCTATTATAACAATTTTCTGATTTTTCTGCTAATTAAGATTAAGATTTCACTTAGAATTTAATAATATTGATTACAAAAACATTTCTGTTCACAGTTAATTTGAGTAAAGGTTCTATCTCCATGGTAATTGTAAAATTTGTCCCAAAATGTTACTAATTTTAAAAATTTTGAACCATGATTGTCATTATCTGATAGTTTACACAATCATAAAAAGCATTTTGTATTAATTAAAAAAGAATTTTAATTGGATTCATTATTTTTATAAATTTCAAAAAATCCATTCAACTCGCAATTAATTTAGGCAAAGGTTCTATCTCCATGATGACTTTTATAATTTGTGCCATACTCTCTTCAATGTTAATGATTTCAAAAAAGTTGAATTATTCCTATCATGTTTGATAGTTCTAATTGATCAAAAAACATTAACACTAACAAAAAATGAAATTGCTGATTTATGCTTAATGCTCAAACTTTGTTTTTGTTCTCCTGCAAAACTACCCAAAATGGAGATAGAACCTCTGCCCTCTAAGGCGACGATTTGTAATGTACCATAATATAACGGTACATTATAAATGTGAAATAAAAATAAATCTGGAAATATTTCTCCATTCTTTACGTACAATAACCCATCACAAGCAAGACATTCTGAAGCCTTTTTCATGTCATTTAAGGTTTGAAAGTTGCATATTGATTGAATTATAATTAGATTACAAAGAATATCAAGTTTGATGAATTATCGAAGTTGTCAAACGGCTTAGAAATATTATAATTTTTGTTAAAAAGGTCAAAATATTTGGCGTTCTTAAATGTATTAAAACATAACTATGTACCCCCCGAAAAGACATAATTATGTACCCCCCGAAAAGACTGAGTGAAATATTCATTCAACCATTCATTTTTTTTAAGTCATTCATTTTGATTGTTTGATAGATATGACTGGTTCCAGAGATTGATAATAACAGAAACACGTACCAATTTGTTTTGTTTCTGCTGAAATATTAACTTTCGTTGTCTAATACTGAGATAATGTTAAATAATAATGTTATGCTAATATCAATATTTTTGTAACAAATGTCAACAACCGGCCAAGTTTGTCAGAAAGAATAATTGGACGCGACTGACATAAACTAAATAACAAAAATTGAGTTGAAAAAATAAATATCGGATTGAAAAAACTCATAAAAATTGCTACTCAACAGTGTCAGGGCGAGGACATCAATTTGAAACAGCAAGCGATGGAAATCTAAGTATTAATATGAGTCCGGATGTAATGTAGCTGCAGGTAGATTAAGATGATTTAGCAACCAAAACAGCACATTTTCAGGACCGGATTAAAGGCCAAGTTAGCCTGAGGCTGGGAATTTAGAGTGAGACTAAAACAATTGTTATTATTAATGTGACAATAAAGATAAAAAAGAGTTTTACATTATGCAGTTAATATTGCTTTTAAATATCTCTTGCAATAAATAATTTTTAGATGAAATTTTAAACAAAAATATAAGATTAGAATTTAAAGAATAAACAAAAGAATCTTTGCGATGAGTTACAAATAATTTTAAATAAAGCTGTAGTTTTTAAATTCGAAATATCGTTCATTTTATGAAATTTTAGAATGCAATACGTTAATTTTTCGGGATTTTTTTGTTAGCAAATTTTTTAATTACAAAATCTAAACCTTAGTGAACCTATTTTTGTAGAAGACCTGAGGCTAAAGCCTCCTCAGCCTTCCAGTCTGCATTTTCTTATCTCGCGTTTGACTTTTTCTAGATTTTACAAAAAACGAGTGATGAGCATGGAAAAAGATTTCAATAGAAGTTTTTAAATATAAAAAGTGACGGAAAAAAAAAAGGGATTTTTTAAAAATATTTTTTAATTATAAAGAGTTTATGACAGTTTTGTACATTTCGTTTCCTGCATCAAAAAATATATATTTATTATATTGAAAAAACTGATTGCTTTACGAGAAGGAAAAAAAAAAATTTCTTTTCAGAAGCATTGTAAGCTGATTGGCTTAATGTCTGATTTATCGGAACAAGAAAACATTTATGTTAAGAAAAGAGACATTAGGCTGCGTGGTCAATTGGTCTTTTCGAACCAGAACAAAATAAAGACATATAGTGAGAGAATCCAGGCATAACATCAGCCTATTCAAAAGCTTAGAGTCATTTAGTGTAATTTAAAATGTTTGGTTTAAGATAAAGCAAATTAAATTAACAACCATCAAAGGCAAGAAAATTTTATTTTTAAATAAAAATTTACTTACAAATGAAATTCTTTATTAAATTAACTTACTTAACTCTAAAGTTAATCTGAAAATGTGGAAGTTATGAAAGATTTATTATTAGAATTTCAAATTAACCTTTTGATTATGTTGTCAATCAGCCTAGAAGAGCCAATAAAATATTACGTCATCACTAATTATTTTGATATTTCTATTATTAAAAAGGAGTTTTTGAACGAATATTTTCAAGTTTTTATCTTGAAAAGCACAATCATAAGAATACGTGGCAAATTATCATCTCATCAAGCATCCTGCACTCTTCAATTTATGGCTTTTCTTACGAATGATGAATATATATATATATATATATAAATTCATATTCCAGATATTTTTATCAATTAAATATGCAAACTTTCGCGAGGAAGGAGAAAGGTAGAGAATCAGTAAGATAGAATAGCGAAACTAGTTATTGAAACGTTAAGAAACCACAGGTTGTCCAGTCAAAATTATGGCCCAATCGTTATATGATATTGTAATGCATTTTGACATTTCGTAAAATTGTGTTTCTGGGTCATAAACCAATAATTTTTTATGAAGTAAAAAGCATTTTGAGTTTTTGTTGATCTTTTTGTCAAACCAAAAGCATCTTCAAGATTTTTTATGCCATCGATAAACAAGAAAGTGAAACTGGGGCGTTTTTTTTAAAAAAAAAAAAAAATTGTATTTTATACTACTATTTATTTTAAAACTTTTTGTTCCGAAAATCTTACATTCAACTTACCACTAAAAGCTTTCACGATTTTTCTTGACATCATTTTAGGTTCAGGAAAAAAAATCGTCTCTTTGCTCTTATTCACGCACTGCGTTTTCCTTTACTTAATTGTTTTGTTATGGCAAATACACTATACCAGTTTTTACAAAACGAGTTTTTCTTGAAACAGAAACTCTTTTTCCACAACAGTAACATTACTTATTTACAGAACACCTTTCCTAGCATATCAAATAATTGTCAACTTTTTTCAGTTGCAAATGCTTGTCGATTTACTTTGCTTTATTTCTTCTTTTGTGGAACGGTTTCAAAAGATTACAACATCTGTTATGCTATAGTCATATTTTTTCTATTCATTTTTAAGGCATTTTGGAACAATTTGTTTATATTCAGACACAAACAAAACAAGCTTGGCTTTGTTTTAAAACATAAACGAGAAATTTTTTAAATAGCGCGATATTTTTTTTTTCTTTTTTTTTTTTGGTCCAACTATTGCTTTAAGTTGCAAAGGGGGTTTGAAGAGGGGGCTTGAAGAGGGGGCTTGAAGAGGGGGCTTGAAGAGGAGGCTTGAAGAGGGGACTTGAAGATTTCAAAATTTGAAACAAAATTTCGCCGCATTATTAAAAAACCTACGGAGCAACTTTTTCCGAAAAATCCTATCAACTTTTAAGACGAAAATTTTATGAAATCCACAAAATCCGTTGTAGAAGTGTAAATGCGCGCAAGTTTTTTCGTTTTCAGCTTTTAGACTGAAAAGTGTAAAGCTTCTGTTGATAAATTCTATATCTATACTTTCAGTTTGCAGATTTGTTCAAATTGGCCCAACTCCAAGTGTTCAAGTAACTTAACAAAAAGAACAAACAACGAGTAGCGGTGCCGGCATTACATACATTTAAACAACAAGTTTAACGACGCGCAAAAGAACACAACGATTTTTAAGGATTTCTAGAGTTTAAACTACTTTACTGTGCAAATATTTTAAAATTGAATTTAGACCTAAAAATTTATCTTGAAATAAATGATAACCAAATGTCGCCTAAAATTTGGCTTTATATACAGCATTAAGATATGCAAACGGATTATCAGTCTACGTTTTTTAAAGCTTTGATTACGAGGGTAAGGTAGCGACAGGCATTTCTTGGCTAGCTTTATTTTGCTTTTCTCTATCCTTTACCAGATGTTTACTTAAAAAAAAGATAAACTATTTAATAATTCTGTTTTCTGCTTACTTTTAATCCCATGAGAAAATACTTTTAAAAACCTTCTGTTTCCCAGACAATAAAAAAAAAAAAAAAAAAAAAATAATAAAATAAAAAGAGAGAGAGAAAGATTTCTAAAAAAAAACCTTGCGTGCACCAGGTTGAGAAGTTATTACGAAAGGTCAAGAGAAAGAGAGAAAAATGGAGTTTCGTCATTTTTTTCGATGACGTCATTAGATTAAGTCTTTTTTTAGGTCCAAAAATTTATTTTATTGGTTTCTTAAACATATAATATTGATTTCAACTTTTAACTTGACCTTTACATATTTCACTGTTGTTTGATTTTTGTCTGCATATTTAAGAAACATTTTAACAATTCAACTTCATTTGTCAGTTGGGTTTTTAATCGACTTAATAATTCTAAAATTATTCAGTTTGTCCGGACTAATTTGAATTATCTTGCGTTTAATCATTAGCATTAAAACGAAAGTTAAACTTTTGCATCTGTAGGTTCCTGTCATTTAAGAGAAAATCATCACCAAAATAAATCACCAACCAAAAGTTTTCGATTAAAGATCAAGATCATTAATGTTAACTCCGAAAAAGAATTCTGTGGAAGGAAAACACCACGTGCGAAAACGAGGAATGAAACAAGATACCAAGTAAGGTCATTTAAATTCATCAGTTCTTTTTAGTTGTCTGCACACATCTTTTTTTAAACGGAAATTTTACGAATTAACAAAAGATAATGGAAAAAAACAGCTATGAAGTAAAAACTTTTCATGCGAAAATTGGTACGTTGCAAATAAACTGGTGTTGAGTCAGTTTATCATCTTCGTTTGGTTTTTTTTTCATCATAATAACGAACACTAACAAATAATGTAACAAACATTTTTAACATTCCTTTGAAATAATTATTAATTTAAACAAATTTGTAAACCTTAACTATCAACATCATAAAATTATTAAAAAAGTAAGTTGTGCTCATATTTTATAGATTACTACACAAAAGTGTAAATTAAATCCGTAAAAATTATTTTTAAAAAGTACCAAATTTATGATTTGGATATAAATCAATATATGCACATAAATTTATGCTTGCATATAAATTTATATATGCAAATAAGTTTGTCACAGGAAAATCTAGAATCAATATTCATACCGACTTTTAAACAAAAACCATAGTGTAATCAATAAAATATTATAATTATCAAATGTAACTCAACCAAATTCCAAATTAAAAAGTGAAGTATAAAAGATGAGTTCATACGTTCATACCCACGAATAAAACATGATTTAATAGTAGTATTTTAAACTCGTTTCATATTTTGTTTTTCACGCCGAATTTAAAGTGAGTTTAATTTTATAATTTGCTGTAAAAATTGTTAAAATAAAAAAAACATGGTTGATCCATTTAACGCAACTTTTAGTGAGTACGAAGTTTGAAACTTCGATCAAATGACATCCAGTTTTTTGAATTTTGTGAATAGCACGGCGCGACATTGACTCAGACACTTTTAGGCGATTGAAGTAATACACTGTAGAGGAATACTCTGTTGTTGGGTTCGGTAAAATATTACTAATAAGTAATGGGCGGAATTAAGTATGCGAGTTTGCATACTTAATTCCGCCCATTACTCACAAAAATATTAAGGAGATAAGCATTTCAATTTTTAAAAAATCAAGGAGATAAGCATTTAATATTTTTGTGAGTATGCAAATACTCTCAAAAATATTAAATGCTTATCTTTGTGAGTATTTGCATACTCACAAAAATATTAAATGCTTATCTCCTTGATTTTTAATCCATTAAAGATAACAATATTATTAAAAAAACTTCAAACGAGTCATTTAATTTTTAATTGCAGATAATGTTGTATAAAGTTGTATTAAAATACTCGAACAATTATCTTCGATTCCAGCAGTCTAATTTCTTATATAAAAAAAAAAGGACATGACCGTATTATTTGTCATATTTGTCTATAAAATTAAATATTGAAATGTAATCATGGAAAGTTTGGTCTAAAAGTTTTTGAAATTTGTTTACCATAGCATTTATTTTTGTAATATGTGGGTAAGATTATTACGGCTTCCTGTATGCAATATTTTAAATTGTGCGATAAAATGTTTCACGATTATTTACTAAGGGTAACCTGTTCCGCAACAGTTCAAAGCCGTTTCACGGTATGTTGTTGTTTAAAAATTTATAAAAATTCATGTAAACCCACGTGAACTCTTCGGTAGTAAAGAGAATGATCTCATAAGCATAAACAATGGTTTATTTTTATATATATTAGATATAAATTAAGATCTTAAATTAAGGTATGAGTCTGATTTTTTTAAATTCTCATTAATGTCATAAATGAGCTACACAGGAAAATATTATTCAGCCGAACCGAGAAACTGAACTCAAATGAAGAGAGAAAATAAAAAAAGAACTGAAGAAGGACATGTTTCTGAGTACGTATAAAGTCAGCTTCATATCATTTAAAGTAAAATATTTAGTTTTTATATAATATTTGATATAAATAATTTGTTTAAATGAACTTTGGTAACATGGTGCTACATTCATTTATGCATAACTTAACTTAAAACCACGTAACACAATTACGTATAACAATTGCGTGTAACATATTTACTACAAAAGCTTAACCAACTTCATTAAAAATTTTATCGCATTTTTCACAATGGTTTGTTTATAATTGGTTGAACGCAAATCTGAAATTTAAATTACTTTGAGTAATATTACAGACAATTAGAGTAGAATGTAATTTAAATAATGCCATACACCTTGTTCAGTTAGAATGTTAATACCAAAGAAATGTCCCCAGGAAACCCTTTTGGTGCACGTAAGTAGAGAATAGAGGATTAAAAAAAAAAAAGTTTTTTGAAATCATCTATAATTGTCTTAAGGAAATATTTACTTTTTAACATTCTTTGCATTTTAGTGCTAAAAACATGAAGAAAATATTTTTTCAAAAGAACAATTTTTTTTATTCTTTGATAATAAACTACTAAACTAAGTGCTAAATTTTTTTTACTAATTAATTAGATTAAGGATTAATGTAGTTCTTACAAAATGTGATCAAATTCAAATAAAGTTTTTCTATTTATTTTACAATTCTAATCACTTTAGATCCAATGCAAGTTTTTGTTTTAATTTAAAAGCACATTCTGCATTATAAAAATGATCTGTTTCTTGTGTGTTTTACACTCATGAAGATGACTAAATTTTCAAAGACACCTGTTTTCTTATGATAGTCATTCAGAGTTTTTTATTTTCCAGTCAACAACACAGTTTTGAAGCTGTTTATTGTATTTTGGTTGCAATGGGTTCTATTTATATCTTTGGAAATTTGAATGCAAAGTCTCTGTTGCTTGCTCACTGTAGAGTCCCAGAGAAGCTTTCTTTCTTCTCATGAAATGTTAGACATGGCAAAACACAGCGTAAGCTTCTAGAGTGACTGAGATTCTTGAAATTTTCATTTTTGTTGCACTATGATTCATCAATTTCCAAAACAACTTACACAACCAATCTGAATTTTCTGAATTTTTCAACAAAACTCAAAATTTGTGAAGCACTAGAATTCTCAGTCATTTGTTGCAGTAGATCCACATTTTAGAAGTTCATGATAGTCACTTCTTGTAAAGTGACCACCATCATATGGCTGCTCTTGAAAGGCAAGCCTTTGACTGACCCCCAGAAGCAATGAAATTGTGGTATTAATCTTCAAAGGTTTGAAAGGTCTTTAGTGAACCTCAGTTCTAAAGAGAATCACTGCTAATCCACACCAGCCTGGATGCTTGCTTGAATGGGCATAAATACCACAAATAAGGTTTGCAACTTTGAGATGAAATGATGAAATAAATATTGCTAAGATCAATCGTATCAAAGATTTTTTTCAGTTTGTTGTAAGACTTAGATATATCTTTCCTTGATGACAATCAGTAATTGATGTCTCACTTATGTCTTTTGGAAATGATTTGGTGAGTAACATGTAACTTTTCTGAACCTTAAGATCTTCTTGAATAAGGTTGCAACGGTTTGAACAATTAACAACTGTTCTTTCTTCTTGATCATCGTTTTGCTAAAAACAATTTTTAAAAGAGAAAAATGGTATGACAGATGTTTTCCAGTGTCAGAAAACTTCTTATAAAAGTGTGGTTAAATAATCTTTGAATTGCTGGAAAGGTTTAGTGTTGAAACCAGCTTCTGCATTCCAGTATTTGAGAGATCTCTGTTGAGTTACACTTGAACTAAATCTTTAATTGTAATCAAAGTAGTTTCAGTGGGATTTTTTTGCTAAAATTCCAGGTGTCTTTGGGTGCAACCTTACACCAGTAGCTTGTTTCAAACAAACAGTGCCATGAGGTGAAGCTTTTTTGTATGAAATGACTGTTGATGCAATCTGTTTAGCTTGCAAAGGGTCTGTTTGTACCAAATCTAGAAGGTTTTGGTGTCTTGTTCCAATAGTGCATTTGTGTTCCTTGCCTCTCTGGATAACAAATAGATTTTTTGTGTACCATAACCCATGAAAAAGTTTTTTTCCAATTGTTAAATTCCCTTTTTTTTTTGTTTTACCAGAGGCTTTTCTTGAAAAGGCTGTGGTTGGCTGTTATGATCTCCATTTCAGTAGTTTTCAACAAGTATGACAGATACTAGTTGGAATGCATAAATTGTTAAATTTAAGATTCTTTTGATAAGTTCAGGAATTTTTTGATTAAAAAGTACACTCAAGAATCTTTCAGCTTTTTACATATGCAGAAAATAGACTGACTGTCTGTTTTCTTTGTGGTTTTTTTGATGAACTAGGCATTGAACCTGAAAATGAAGTTATAAGCAAGTCCTTTCACAACAACAGCAAAAATTTATTACTGAAAATATGGTCATATGAAGACTTTGTGTAGTCAGTCTTGTAATTGTTGACAATAAAGTTAAAAAGTATTTATATTTCTAATTGTTTAATGTTTTTTTTTTAAGTTATATTTTTACAAAAACAAAGTTACCTAAATTTAAGATATAAGGAAAAATAATCTATGCCAATCTCTTCAAGTATTTACCTTCATGTGTTGCACGTGACTTTCTTTTGATATCTAAACTAATATCTTTTTTTTACAACTTTTTCTGTAATTTGGCCAGAATGAATCATAATTTTATGTGTGTATAAAAATATAGTTCTTCTAATAATATTATCAGTTAATTAGATTGGAGTTTATCTACTTGAAAATGTTCTCTACAATTTGATTGCATAAGTTTCTATATATTTGTTTGCATTGTTTGGGGCATTTTTTCTGAGGTCTTTGAGGTCCAGAGGTCCACCAGAGTAAGTTGTTCTGGGTCTCACTCATCGCAATAGGCCTCCACCTAACTAGAGTAAAAACATTTCTTCATACTTGTGGTAAAAATATTCATTATTGTTCTCACTTAAGTTCAAATTCCAAAATCTATCCTTCTATAGTAATCTCCATCATGGAGTTTTGCTCTTCATCATTAAAAAACAATTTATTTCAAGTCCTAATGTAAAATGTAATTTTTAAGGTACTCTTTGAGCTATTAATTCTTAAGCAAAATATATCTAATGAATAAGGTTTTTTATTTTACTACTGATTTTTGAATTAAAGGCTCTTGAACAACAAAAGTGTCAATCCGTCAAAAAGGCATCGAGACAGACTTAACAAGGAATTGGATAATCTTGCAAAACTGCTTCCTTTTTCTGATGATGTCATTGGGCGACTGGACAAGTTATCAATTCTTCGCCTGACTGTCAGCTTTCTCAGAAATAAAAATTTTTTTCAAGGTATATTTTTTTCAACTTCCGTTTTCTACAAATGCTCTTTTGATACCTACTTAAAACCTTGTCTTGCCCATATTGCTTCTCTTGATAAAGATTTTAAGTATTAAAAAAAAATTTGATTATTAAAAGAGCGAAATCTAAAAAAAAACTGATTTACAAATTATTAAAAAGTTTTTAATGCTATATTATTATTAAAATGCTATATTATTGTTATTATTATTATTATTATTATTATTATTATTATTATTATTATTATTATTATTATTATTATTATTATTATTATTATTATTATTATTATTATTATTATTATTATTATTATTATTATTATTATTATTATTATTAAATATATATTTAAGGAGATTTCTCAAACTCTATAAATATCAAATACCTTTAAAACTCACAGACATTTTTTCCAGCTCAGAATACTGTTAATAATTACCATGTAGTGTTTCTTATTTCACATTTGATAAAGTTGTTTGGTTTTAGCTGAAAAGATGGTTAGTATGTCTGCTGAAAATGATGTACATATTTCCAAATTGATCCATCAGGTATGTCATTTTTTTGTTGATGCTGTTTATTCTTTTTATTTTTTTCAAATCTTCTAATTATCTCAGTTTTAATTCATTAAATCTTTAAGATTTTCATTCCTGTCATCAATTCGTATTTTTCACATCGCACTGTGACTCAAAACAACAAAAATGGCAATAAACCTCTCACAACTTTTTTATTTGAAAATAAAGTGCCTTTTTTTAAAATTATATATAATGATTTTTTTTTTTTTTTACAAAAAAAAAAAATCATTTTTTTTTTAAAAACAAAAAAATTATTTCACAAAACTTGTTTTTTATATTTTATAGTTAAAAGAAGTTAAAAAATTTGATGTTACTTTCAAAGAAATATCTGCTCTGCACAATATTTCAGTAAAAAAATTTAAATACTATCCTGAAAATATACATTCTTCTCAGATTTCAGCTGCTACCATTGATAATGCCGAACCAATTAAACCAGGGTTTAAATCAATGGTATATCAATATCAATGTTAACAGCTGAAATAAATGATAACAATGCTGCCAAAAGAGCTAAATTGTGAAGTTTTTTCTGAAATTACTAAAGTTGATTGTGATTAAAAGATTGCATAATATTCTTATACATCTTGTGGATATCCCATTAATATCAATTAAATTAGATTTATACTGCCCTTGAAACAGCTGAACAATTAGTGAGTTTGTACAGCTGGTAAGTTAAGCCTCCTTACTGCACACAATTTGGTATTACATATTATACTTCCATATCACATAAACTAACTTTTTCAATTGTGGTATGTTTGGAGGATGCACTGGAGAGTTTGATCAAACAAATAAGAAGTTCTTGACTTCAACATATGATAAAAATGTAATAAACACTATGATGAATCAGATGCACAGTGTTGTACCTTGTAAGGTCATGTTAAAAAGTAGTAAGCATATCTTTTAGAAAATATAAAAAGTAATAAGGAAAACAATTACCAGATGAAATCATTAAAATCATTTTAATGAAAATAATGAAATAAATAAAAAATTTGAAATAAAGTTTTATTTCTATGTATTAACATTCTTTAAAAACCATTGTTATACAAATATCAAATAGAGGCTGGAAAATTTGGCTAGAAAATCTAAAATTTTATCCTAAAATTTTTACATGTGTAACCAAACCTAATGGGTGCATAAATGTGGATGTGCATAGTAAACATTTTTATTAACAGATTTGACTTCTTTGACCCAAAAAACTATTATTTCAACATTTGATATGATTACACAGGCCTGCAAAATGAGAGTCATAACTTCCTCTCTGGAATTTGATAGCTGATTCTAGGGTATTTTGGTGCGCTGATTACGAATATGTACTTAGTTTTTCTCTATCACCTCCAGATTTTTCAAAAAAGGCACAGATAGAAAATAGCAAAAAAGCAGAAGATTTCACATAAAAAAATATATATTTAAAACAGAACATTTTTTTTAACTTAAAAAACTACTAAAATATAATAACAACTTAACACTAGTCTAAATAACATTTAAATTTCATTTGTGGAACCTGGTCCTTTTCTCCTGGAAGCTTCGGTTGTGCGATTTTCGCTTAAATTTCCGGTTTGGATTGTCGCGCTTCAATAACCAACAATAGTCCGCCATCATGTTGGTATTCCATCTTCCTTGATACCGGACTTCAAGCTCTTTCAAATCTTGGTGCAATCTTTCGCCTTGTTCTTCGCTAACGGCTCCTAGATTTTCTGGGAAGTAATCAATATGAGAATTTAAGAAATGAAGTTTAATGCTCATATTACAACCCATTACACCCAAATTGGAAATCATTTTAGCCACTATTTCTTTATAGTCGAAGCTTTTATTGTTCCCCAAAAATTTTGTCACCACTTCCTTAAATGACTGCCATGCTTGCAACTCGATATCATTAAGTTTTTCATCAAACTTTTCATCCGACATTAATTTCCTAATATCAGGGCTGATGAAAATTCCTTCTTTTATCTTAGTTTCTGATAAAGATGGAAAAACTGAATGCAGATATTTGAAGCCTTCCCCCTCTTTATTTAAAGCCTTCACAAATTGCTTCATTATACCCAATTTGATGTACAATGGTGGCAGTAAAACTTTTTCTCTGGGAACCAAACTCTGTTTAAGTACGTTTTTGAATCCTGGGGTTAGTTCAGTTCTTGGAGTCCATTCCTTTTTGGTTCAATGATGTTGTTTATCCCGGCTATCCCACTCGCAAAGAAAGCACGGGTATTTTGTATAACCACCTTGTTGGCCTAGTAGCATGCTTATGATTTTCAAATCTCCACACAACATCCAACCATCTTGCTCATAAGCTATATTAGTCAAAAGCTTTTCCAAATTTTCATAACATTCCTTTAAATGGACAGAATGTGCAACAGGTAACGAGGCATATGTATTCCCATTATGCAGAAGAACTGCTTTCAAACTTCTTTTTGAGGAGTCAATAAATCTCCACTCATTAGGATCGTATTCAATGTCGTACATTTTTGTCAAGCCTGGAATATCTTTACAGAACACTAAATCTTCATCTTCAGCGAAGAATGGAAGAAAATCTTTTTCTCTGTGACGGTACCATGAAAATGAAGTACCAGGTGCCAGCATATTTCTTTCTTTTAATCGTGATCCTAGGAGTTCCGCTGCATCTTTGGGAAGATTCAAATCTCTTGTCAAGTCGTTTAAATGTGACTGTGAAAAGAGCTGACAAGTGTCAGAATCTCCATGAAATTCAGGATCAGATTGGTGTACATCCTCTTCCTCTATATCACAGTCAGAATTTTCAATTTGTAGAGCTGGAACCGGGGGCTGCACCATTTTTGAATCGCCAAATATTGCAGGCGTAACTGATGACACGTTTGGATAGTTTATGTCCCTTTTATTTTTTGAATTGTATCCAGTTATGTCACAACAACATTAGTAGTAATCTTTAACATGGTCGTTAGGCTCTCTCCATAGCACAGGCGAAACGATTTTGAAGCTATTTTTCTGTCCTTTTGACCACTTGTGAAGTTCTAATAAACAAGTCATACAAATTTTATGAGGTGCCCAAGTTTTGTCTTGGTTACTTAAAACGAGTCCAAAATAACTTTTATAAATATTTTTTACGCGAGAGTTTAAACAACTTCGCGATGCCATTTTAAAGTTTATGTTGCAAGATGTGCACTTCAACTGTTAAATTTCTAAATCAGTGCGGGTACTTATACAAAAATCCTTTGGTTTATCTTAATTACACCCTTTTCTAATAATATTCACAACAATTAGTTAATATTACCAAATCATTATGTAATAATGAGCTCATTACTAAATTAAGCCAAAATGACCTGTTTTTGACATGTTTAATGCGAATTACTAATACTTATTATGTAGTCATTAACAAATTACTAATTGGCGTTAATTTCTATGTTCCCTTACACTAATTATATGAAATAAAAATTGAGCTGAAGTAAATTAATAACGTTTTAGACATTTCAAAAGGTAGGCGCTCAAACATTTTAAAGCAAAATCTTAAATATTCCATATCAAAAAATCCTGACGTGATGGATTTTTTAAATTATTTTTCTCGTAATCAGCACATCAGAAACTATAAAAAACGTTACTCAGATTTTAAAGAGGAAAACCATTGCAGGCCTGTGTTATATTAGTATTTGGAAATTGTTAAAATGTTTTTTTTCTTTTTAGGGTTTAAATGCTTTTATTTTGGTGATAAACTTTGATGGAGAGATTTTTTATGTTTCAGAAGGAGTGAAGGATAAAATTGGATATTCACAGGTGACAGCATTTTAAAAAATGTTTTAAAAAGATTTGTCAAATTTAAAGTCATTCATTGATTTTGACTAAACCTAACTTGACTTTGACAAATTTAATTGTGAAGTGACAAATTAATACTGTTGTTTTTTTCCCAAACATTACAAACATGTTAAAATACAACATAGCTAAAAAATTTAAAAATAGTGTTTTTTTTAATCCATTTCCAACTCATTCTCTTTCATGCATAATTTAGTAAGTATATAAATATATATGGTTGTCTGGTTTTGTTACAAAGTTACAAAGTTATTTATATCTCAGTGGATTAAAGTCTGTAGTAAAGTTATATATATATATATATATATATATATATATATATATATATATATATATATATATATATATATATATATATATATATATATATAACTTTACTACAGCAGTTCTGTAATTTTTAGGAACTGCTGTTGTGTATTTATAGGTGTATTACTTGTTTTAATTGCTATAAAATTTTAATTATTTAAAACATTATGTTTTGAATGAAGTAAATCATTGTATTATATATTAAATTTTCACATAAAATTGAGAGAACCTAAAGATACAAAAAGTTCATTCAATTGATACAGTATCTTTTTTGCTTAGTCGCAGCTACTTCATCAGCGAATCGAAACTATTCTTCATGAAGAAGACAAAGACAAGATTGATATTCATGTTAAACGATTATTAAACAGTGAAGTAAGTACTGTGGTTAGTGTGATTATTATTTAGATTCATACATTCAGCATATAGGTTTTGATTTTGATGTCAATTAAATATGCAATAACTGCAGATGCAATAATAAGATGTTTGTTTAACAACCTTACAAAATGGATAGTGACCTTGCTAGTGTCATGAAAAATAAGAATTCAATTCTTACATTTATAAAAGTCATATTATTTCCAATATTTTACTATTGTTAAATAAGATTAATTTTGTACTTTTCAAAACTAAACTGCAATTATTATTTTTTTAAAAAAAAAAATACAGAAATTACTGCAGCAATTGATACTCAAAGTTGAATTGTCAGTAAGCCTCACTTTCAAACAAGAAGATTAGTCTAATTACAAATTTAATTTGTTTAAAAAATACATTTCACTATATGTCAAGATCATTAAATCAATGTAATGATGTAAGTTTTAGTTTGCATTATGAATTCCTAAGATGTTGATAAAGCATTAAAAACACCACTGTAAGTATTTTTTTAAATATTTGAGTTACTTAATAATTAGACCATTTAAGAAATATAAATGAAGTAAATTTTATTTACTATTTTATAGTAAGACACCAAAGGAAAATATCCCAAAATGGATGAAAAATATCCCAGAACAAAACAAGAATTATAGTGCAGTTTATCCCAAAGACAGAGTTTTTAAAATTCACTTAATGGTCAGAGGAGGAAAGTCAGAAAGTCAGTCTTTTGTAGAGTGTTTAATGGACCTCTGCAAATATTGTATGGATTTTCTCAAACTTTAATTTTGGAAAATGAAACTTAATTAATCAAGTCATTTGGAAAAAAACCTGTAAAATGAGAATTGAAAGACACTTATTCTAAGATTTATCACAATATT
The DNA here is from genome assembly GCF_058129835.1 of Hydra viridissima. Classification (NCBI taxonomy): domain Eukaryota; kingdom Metazoa; phylum Cnidaria; class Hydrozoa; order Anthoathecata; family Hydridae; genus Hydra; species Hydra viridissima. The sequence continues at coordinate 5,107,766 of NW_028324308.1, read as the reverse complement.
AAGAGAGTATTAAAGTCTTGACCAATAAGATTTATTGTATGAAATATATGAGCAAGTCCTGTATTTTTGGATCGAATGTAATAATTAATCAATCTGAGACATCATCAATGGCTGTTAAAAGTATGAACCAAATTCTTACAAAGCTGTTATAAGAGTTTTGCTGAAAGTTATAAATGCATTATTCAAAATGAACCACAAAGCACTCATTACATCCAACTTGACTTCGATTTTCACCTCAACTCACCATTGAAGTAATTTTTTTGAATATGCATGATCAACTGCAATTGCATCAGACCATAAAGCATATTCTAAAGAAGCTGAGATTCCTTACATGGATGTAATTAGAGAGCAACTGGCAGAAGCCATTAAAGAAGTTGCACTTTGGATTAATAAGGCCACTTCTCAGTTCAAAAATCAGTATATTGTGTAGCTATTGAAAATGTAAGAAAAACAATACAAAAAGAGATTTAAATGGTTTTTTCTGTGCCCCCCCCCCCCCCCCCCCCCCCCCCCCCATGGATGGCAAATTTATCTTTGAAGGAATTGGAGGAATTGTCAAAAGGTACATAAGATTTAAAATATTGTCATAAATACCAAAGTAAGCACAATGTGGATTTCAAGGTTATTTGACAAAATTAAGAAACACAATGAAATGATTGGATTGTCAAAGGTAATTTCTTTTTAAAAATCATTAACAAGAATAAGATAAATTAGTAAATAAATTTTCAAGACTCAAATTGTTGAAAATAACAAAAAAAAAAAAAAAAAAAAAAAGAGAAAAAAATTGTTGGTGAAAAAACTGCACCTCATTTGAATTGAAAAATCTGTTTCTATTATAACTTAATTTGTCTCATGGAAATTTTCCTTTACAAAATTTTGAAATAAAAAAATTTTAATGACTTAAAATAAAAATAATATCCAGTGCATTTTGAGTTTTTCTGAACATAAAAATAGTTTGGAAATTAATTAAATATTATTAGAAAATGAAATGAAATAAATTAAATATAACCCTTTATGGGCCAAATTATAAAATTCACTTTTTAAAAAATATTGTTTAACATTTTCACAAAAAATTAAGGTCAAAGAAAAAAAAAATCAAAATTTTTTTCTTTATGACGTCAATAATTTCCTAATATCAATTGTTGCCATTTGGTAAGATTGGTCTTTCATGGGGAAATATGAAAAATCAAAAAGTCTCAGAAATTATATAATGCTTCTGTAGTTAATAAAATACCATAATGATGAAAAACACTCATTATGCCATTACCATAATTAGGTTACACATTTTCAGTTAAACTTTTTAGCAATACATATTTTACAACATGGACACAGGATTTGTGTTATGAGAATAGTAAGGAACAAATTGTTGAATTTGATGTAATCAAATGAAGCTTTATTGTATATACATATTAGATGAACGCAAGAACAGATAACACATATCTTTTGTGAAATGCTTGGAAGCAATTTTTGTTCTGAGTCAGGCAAAGAGCATTTTGCATTTCATTCAATATACTTGACTAAATCCAGTCTTGCAGAATTTACACCTGTTTTTTAATTCTTTGTATTCAGGCCAATGATCTATGTTGTCATAGCAAATATCAACACAAGGGTTTCATACTGAAGGTTTGTAACCACACTTGGACCATCATCAACATTAAACGATTTCTTTGATGGTCTACCAACTGACTTTGAAGGTAATTCTTTGCCAGCAGATATAAGAGCCTCAGCAACACTGCAAATAAATTTTTACAGTGAATGCTGAGTTTTCTGTGATAATTTTAATTGGTCAGCATAACAACAATAAAAGAGTCATCCATTGACTTTACTGATATCTACATAAAATCTCACCTTCAAATATTACCTCTTTGTTTTTATTGGGCTGTGATAAAGGGATATCATATTAGCCAAGTCAACACCTCCCATTGACTTCTTATACTCTTAAAATTTCAGGACAGGTAAAATTGATGTATGATTTATTTTTGCAATCCCATCTTTTAACAGTAGAAAATGAAATGGGGAAGGAAAATGCAAAAACAAGTTGAACACATTTGTTGTCAAACAATCTCACAAACTTTTTAGAAAAAAACAGCCCCAGAATGCAAAAATCAATCTGACTGAAATTTTGTCCATAAGCAATTTTGATTCTTTTTTTTATTTATTTACAATAGTTTTAAAGGATTTTTGTACAGTTTTTATCTAGATGAAATTTTTGTTGCATAAAATAAAAGAAATTTTGTAAACTTCTATTAAACTAATTTTTAGATTTTTATCATTTTCTATATATAAAGCTATCATGTGCAGGGTTAAGCATTTGAATTTTTAGAAATGCAATTTTTTTGAAACACCCTAATACACACACACACACACACACACACACACACACACACACACACACACACACACACACACACACACACACACACACACACACACACGCATTAGGATGTGTCGATTTTAAAGGTAAAATGAACTTTTTCAAATTTCGAAAAAAGAGTAGGGAAAAAATATAACTTTGCAATTTTTTAAGAAAAGTTATATTTTCAAAAATGAAATCATTTTAGTGCTAGCTTGGTAAATTTTTATTCTTAATTCACTTATTTTGGTTATTACCAATAATTCACAAATTGTCATTTTTTTCTTTGAAAAGTAATTGTACCAAAAGTCATAATCAGACCAAAAGGAAAACTCCGGAAACAATTTGACATAAAATTGTCAAAAAGAACAAGGAATGCATTATCTATTAAAATGAGCAATCTTCTAGGAAGTGGGAAAGAGCTTTATAGATCTGAGCTTCCAACAGCTAGAGATATGCTAAGATATGGTATATTCTTAAGACAAATTAATGATAAAAATGTTAGAAACTATACTGTAGATCATCTAGCTACTGGTATGTTACCCGCTTTACTTGACCAATGGTTGAAAGCAAATGCACTTTTTACATATCCTGTTGTCATTCATGAAAAAACATTTTTCAAAATACTTAAGTTTTTATGGAAATCAGCTGTTGATTTTATTATTGGATGTGGTAAAAAAGGCTGAAAAAGAAAAAGATAAAGTTAGACAATCTTGTGGACATCTTTTTTTGCAAATGTAAACTTATCCTTTGTTCAGAGTACAAATGTGATTCAGAATGTATGGAAAAAATTCATATAAAGTGTCAATTTAAGAAAGATGAAAGAAGGGCTCAGGAAAAATTGGCAAAAGAGTTAGACCTAGAAAAAAACCCTGTGTCATGTCTTTTTTTTTTACGGGAGAGTAGATGCCACAAAAATGTTTATAGAGGTAAATGAAAGACGTTTTCCTAGTCTAGTTAAAGAATAACATTAATCTGTTGTAAAAGACCCTGGTGTTGACTATCTTTTTCATTTTGTTCTAGATATGACCAATAATAATAATAAAAAAAGCTGAAGTTATTGCGGATCACATAGTTGACTGGTTAAACAGTAAAAATCAAAATCAAAATCTCATGGCTATTGGAAGAGATAGCAGAAATCTGAATACTGGTTGGGCAGGTGGAGTCATGCAATAGGTAGAAAAAAATTAAATAGAAGATTAGGTTGGATTGTTTGTGATCTACATACTAGTGAATAAGGATTAAGACATTTAATTAAATATTTAGATGGTCCAATGCTTTCTCATAATAAATGGTCTGGACCACTTGGGAAAATGCTTGACACAGCAACTGAGATTGAAATCAATACCAACTTTGTTAAAATAAATTTAGGTCCTCCTTTGATTTATCTCAGTCAGAAGATTGATAAGGATTTAAGTACTGACCAAAGTTATGCTTATCAAATTTGTCAAGCAATAAAGACTACCAGGTTAGCAATGGTGCAAATTGTCACAGTAGATGGCTAACAACAGCACTTCAATTTTGCAGAATTTGGGTGTCTAATCATGGGCTTACTGGTACAAATCTAAAGAATTCTAAAATAATTGTGAATTTTTTTGTTAGTGTTTACATACCTAGCTGGTTTAATATTAATGTTCAATCAAGTTGGGTTGAGGGACCGAGACATGTCTTGTATCAACTAGAGTTACTTAGAATTCAAAGTAAAAATGTTTTAGATATTGTTATGTCAACAATTAGACAATCAGTGTGGTATGCACATTCTGAAGCAATTTTACAATCCATGCTTTGCAGCAAATATGCAGAAGAAAGAAAAGAAGCTGTAAACAGAATTCTTAAAATACGAGGAATAGGAGATGAGGTAACTTAAGTTGGAGATAGTAGTCTCAGAGTAAGAAGAACACCAAAAATAAATCCTTATGCTAAACAGCTATCAGACCTTATAACATGGAATTTAAGTGTAACTGAGCCTCCACTTACCTGCACTCTTACCTCTGCCACAATCAAAGAGTTTGTAAACTATTCTATGGAAGTTCCTCACTGGAATTCTTATATGCAGTCAGTTGAAAGATGTGTCAAGTTCGTAACTGAAGCTGCAAGCCATGTTTACACACATGTGCTCAGCTTGAAGGTAGACATTTAATGTCACCAAATAGAAGCAAAAAAAATATGGCAACCCTCGTAAACCTGTAGGGAAGTAGATAAAGACTTTCAAAAATATTTAAATAGCTAAAAACTTTGACCTTTATTGTTGTATATACTTTTTTTTTACTCTTTTCACACGCCTATGCATGGTGTACGTCGTACACCAAGCAAATTGATAAAGAAATTATCAGCGGTATTCCATAAACAAATTTAAATATAATGACTAACATCTAAAATGACCAAAAATGTGAAATATGAAAATCAAAATTTACCGAGCTAGCACTTATTGAAATTTAGTTTTGAAAGTTTCTCTGTAGTTAACTAATAGTAAACTTACATTTTTTCACTAATCCTTTTTAATATTTGGAAAAAAAAAAAAAAAGTTCGACCCCAATATATATATATATATATATATATATATATATATATATATATATATATATATATATATATATATATATGTATGTATGTATGTATGTATGTATGTATGTATGTATGTATGTATGTATGTATGTATGTATGTATGTATGTATGTATGTATGTATGTATGTATGTATGTATGTATATATGTATACATGTATGTATGTATGTATGTATGTATGTATGTATGTATGTATGTATGTATGTATGTATGTATGTATGTATGTATGTATGTATGTATGTATGTATGTATGTATGTATGTATATACAGTAAACTCTCAGTTATTCAAACCTCCTAAGTGAATAAGAATTTACTTCAAATAACTGAAATTTCGAATAACTGAGTTTGTTAGTTTGTTAAGGAAAATTCACAGGGGAAGGAAAATTGCTTCAAAGAAGTGGGAAATTCAAATAAGTACCAGTTTGAATTACTTGTAGTTTACTGTGTGTGTGTATATATATATATATATATATATATATATATATATATATATATATATATATATATATATATATATATATATATATATATATATATATATATATATTTATATATATATATATTTATATTTATATTTATATTAGGGTTATGACCTCCTATTCCTGGGTCATAAATCTATTAACATTTGTTCAAAACTTTTGAAAAAGATGTTTGATTTCCTTGTTGAAAAAATTCATGCACAAACCAAAAATTTGATTTTACCACGCGCATGGATAAAGAGTTAAACAATTTTTAGTTTAAATTTTTTAATTCTAGTTTTTGTAAATGGAAAGTACTTATGGAACAAAAAACTGTTAAATGCTTAAAAACTATTATATAACTTTTAAGCATTTAACAGTTTGTTACAGCACACCACACTAAATTACAAATAAGTATAAGACTACAAGCTGAAATATCATTTCTATAAGAACAAAATCTTTTCATAAAATGAAAAAGAATGTGAAGTATTTAGTTCAATTAAAGCATAGTATACAACTTTTATTATAGGTCTTCAGCACTTGATTCAGTTTTGGATGTACAATCTGAATTGATAAATTTGGAAAATCAAATTTCTTTTGCCATAAACTTGTTACTTCTTTCTCAATTTACTTTATGTGTTTGTGTCTACCTTTGATGTATTCCCCCAAGAATAGATAGTGACCAACAATTTGGACTTTGAATGGTATCCTGCTGTTATTTTCCAATGATTTTTATTCAAGTAGAGCAGTTCTTTTTTTCCTATGTGACTCGTGAATTTGTATAAATTTCTTCATCCAAATCATCCTATTTCGCTCAGTTGTGGAAATACTTATCTTATGTGACATTATAAATGAAAATAATACCTATATGTATTTATGAAAAACAATAACGATTAAAATGATATTTATATACCATTTTAAAAATATAGTGTCATATGTGACGTTTTATATATATATATATATATATATATATATATATATATATATATATATATATATATATATATATATATATATATATATATATATATATATATGAAAACTCTTGATAGTTTTTATTAACTTTTATTGCCCTTAAGCCATTAACTTTTATTGCCCTTAAGTCGATTGAATACACTTTTCTTCTGTAAAAATTGCATCAACAGCATTTTTTGTAACATTTTTAGAATTTACCGCTAATGCAAAAAGTTGTAAGTTGGCATATGTTGCCAACTTACAACTTTTATATGTATAAATATGTATATGATGAATTCTAAGTAAAATATCAAAATAAAATTATAATAAGTTAAATAAATATAGAATACATCATAATGAAAATAATAATAGATTTTACCGTCTTAGTCTGTTGTTCCTATAAGGCAACAAGTATTTTTAAAAATGTTTTCAGAAAAAGTCATTTACTAACATTACACCAAAACAATTTTTTCAATTTATTTTATAATGAATCCACATTGAAGATCTATAAAACAACGACATCAAAGTCTTAAACCTAAGTACAAGTGTCAGGATTTTAAAGTTGTTTTAAAGTGTTTATTAACTGTGTTTTTTTGTTTGTTTTTTGTTTTACTGATGAATCATCATAAAATACAATGACGCTTTATAATTGAACAAATTAAAAACCAGGCTTTGAGGTGAATAACATTTATCTTCGTATAGGGTTAAATATTTAAACTATATTATCAGAAAATAAAAAGAAATTTACCATAAATCAGATTTTCATTAAGAATTATGGCTTCTTGAATCAGTATTACATCAGTAGTTAAAGTCAGTAAGCTAAGAGCTTTAGGAAAATAATTCCTGAAAAGACGAAAAGGTGTAAAAAGCTCAAACCAGTTCATCTTCCTAAGTATCTTCCTAAGTATGATCCTTCAATTCAAATTTTTTAGTTTTTGTACTCTTAGTGAAATTTTAATTTCAAAATAGAAAACAAGTAATATAGCAAACAAGTAAATAGCAAACTGTAGATTTTAGTATGAAATTTGCAAATGTTATATCTGTACCAATAAATAGTAGATACATGGAATCCACCATGTATCTTCTATTTATTGGTTATATTATTTAACTTATAATAGTTGAACTTTATTAAATGCTTAAAAAGAGTCATTTGATTCGGTTAAGTTTTTTTCAGCATTCTACTGTTTTAGTGTTTAAATTAAGCTGTTTAAAAAATAATTTGTTCTGCAATATCTTTTTAATTTTTAGGCGAATTTTAAGAACAGCAATGATGTTAGTTATGAAGGTATTGTTTTTGATCTGTTTAAATTTTATGGGGCTTCATATGCCAAGCATTAAGTAATACCTGTAAAAAATTTCTCTGACTACATTAAACTGTGGTTGTATCTGAATTTAAATGCAATGGTTAATTAAATAACAATTGTGCACCCAGGATTTAATGTCATGAGAAAGAAGGCCATGGATAAACACATTTAAAAAATAATTATAATGATAAAAAAAATGAAGTATAAACATATAATAACTATGAATTAAGTAATTAAATAATTAAGAAAATTATTTTGAAAAATCCTCTTTTTTTTTGCTAAATTTTATTTTGGTAATAATTACTGAAAATTTTATTTAATTAAAAATTTTATTTGTGTTAAATAAAATTATGCTGCAAAAATATTTTGCAGTAACATGAGGTTTCAAAACAAGTAAACAAGAAGATACTTTCAGAAAAATAATTTATTTCATGTCATTTTTCCATGAATTTCAAATAAATTACTCAGTGTGTGAACCATAAGCCTTGATCACAGCATCAATTCTGGGCCTGAACCTCTTGTATGTCTTCAGGACTTACTCTATGGACATGGCATTTCATTGCTTGATAACAGAGGTCTTCAGAGTTGCGCAATACTATTGTGGGGAGATGCACAGACCTTTGACTAAACATATGCCTGTATACTGTAAGCCAGAGGGTTTAAATCTAGGGAACTTAGTGGCCACAAAACTTTCTCCCAAAAATCTGGCATGTTTTTTCTGAGCCACTTTTGGGTCTTTATGACTGTATGGGGTGATACACAATTTTGGTATTAAGGTTGAAGTTAGAGGTGATCTATGGCTGGATATGGTCTTTCAAGATTTTAATATACACATCTGCATTGATTTTGATTCACAGAATTCACTGTAAAAAGTTTTTCATCTGAGAACATACTTATTGGTTGACCTTTCTTAAGGATAGACAAAAGTTTCTTACTTCTCTCAGTTCATTTGGGCTTGACTTGTTCAGTAATGAGGTGCTTTTTGGATCTAGCTATAGACCTGGCCTTCAGGTTATATATAGAAACTTTCTTATTGTGTACTCACTCATCGAGAGTTCCTTGGCCATCTTCCTCATGGATCAGACTGGATTGTACTGAATTCTGTCTTTGCTTGAATAAACCTCGAAGTCCTCACAGTCTTTGTCTTACCACTTCCTGGTTTCCTCTCGATGTAATCAAACTTTTTAAATTGACTTAAAATATCACAGTTTGTTTAATTTTATTATTTATTATTTTATTTAGTTTAATTTTATTGACTTAAGATAGCACAGTTTGTTTAGCCCAGGCTTTTGGTGATAAATTGCTCTTTTAACTTTAATTGAAATAGGACAAGATGGGACAGTCTGGGCTTTTAAACAATAAATTTTTTTGCAGGTATGTTTGCTTTTCAGGCCTTATATTAATGAAAATAATCTTATCAATATATATTTATCATGTATGCATCACCTAATTAAAGGTAATAGGCAACCAATTGGGTTTTTTGGTAGGTACTCATCTTCTTCACTTTATTTATCTTCTTTGCTTATTCTGGTATTAAATTCTCTTAATAAAAATTTCCATAAAAAACAGAAATAGGAAATTAGAAAAATATTTTAGGTTGAAAATGTTAGAAAAGTATTTTTGGTTGAAAACCAGAGTAATGACTAACTTTTAATAAATCTAATGTGTTAATGAATTTTTCAAATTCTGTGCTTTTTCATCCTTATTTGTTTAAATCTGTGGAAATTAAAATTAAAAAATTTTAACTTGTTGAGTTATCCTTCACTCTATCAATTTTAAATAAATAAATAAAGTCAGGTTTTTACATTTTACAAATAAAAATTTTAATATTTTTTAAGTCTTGTAGAAGGGTAATTTCTACTAAGAATTTTCTTTAACTTTTTTGACCTAAATGTGATTGCTTTTTTAAACAAATCAAAATATTCAGTTGGTACACAAAAAGCTTTTCTGGGTTTTGTACAATTCAACTAAACAAACTTAGAATTTTGCAATTTAAAGTGCAATTTTAATTTAATTACCTAACCTCAAAATTGCAGAATTAAAAAAAAAAGTCACCTTTTTTTTTTTCTTTTTTTTTTTTTTTTTTACCACAGAAACAGATATAAAAAAACTCTTTTACCAAGTTACTCTTTGTCTCAGTGATCCAAATATTAAAAATATTATCAACAAAATCCATCCAGTCAGTAACTTTTTTTCTTCTCTGAAATCAGCCAGCAAGTTTATCAAGTAGAAAATTAGTGTAGTGAGTTGGGTAAATAGAGATATAACGTAAAATTAAATATTGTGAGGATGGGGTTTTAATATGATTTTTTTTTCTGTGATTTTGTGTGAGGATGGAGTTTTTTTTTTTTAATTTTGTGTTGAGGTTTTTGATTATTTTTCTTTCTGTCATGTCCCATCGGTTCTAATGCTGCAGGAATAGAGTGTAATGGTAGTGTGATGCAGATAGTGGGACAACAGTGATGTGAGTGTAATAGTAGTGCAGATATAGAATGTGATAGGAGGGTTGTAAGAGCGTTTGACTTTTCATTAATGAGAAACACATATAGTGATAATAATAATATTTTCTTAATTAAAATGCATACAAAAATAATAAAACCACTTGTTCTTCTCTTACTTATTTTACTTAATAAATATTCTCAACTATCTCTCATCAATATAGATTCTGTTAATATTAACTTATTCAAATAACAATACATCAATTCAAATAATGAAGCATATTTAAAGTAACTCAAATACTTTAAAGTAACTCAAAAAACTTCTCTTACCAACTCTTTTCATAAGATTCTCTTTAAAATCTCCAAAAATTCTTTTCTAAAATCCAAAATAAAAACTTCTTCAAAAAAGCTTTATTAATACATCCTCAAAAACTTTCTTTAAAAACCTCTTTAAAAACCTCTCCAAAAACTCTCCAAAAACTCCCCAAAAAAACTCTCCAAAAACTCCCCAAAAAAACTTAAGATTTTCTCAATTGTTCCTTTTCTATCTGTCCGCAGATGTTTCTTGAATTCTCGTATAGACAATGGATTTCTTTTTCTTCATGTTCGTTTAGTACTTTTGTTTCAACTTCTGATTCATGGTACTCTGAAACAGGTTTTAATAGTTTTCTTTTGATTAGTCTTTGTCTCAGAATAGGTACAGAACGTTCGAGAAATACTTCAAATGTGTTTCAAATCTAAAATTCATTATTTGAGACAACTCTTTTTTTTAAGACTGTTTAGATTTTTCCCAATTTTTCAGAAACTGTTAAAATGGCCTCTATAAATGTTGCTTGGCCTGTATTAAAATTTGAAAATGTATTAAGAAAAGGACAAGTTTACTCTTTTAAAAATAATCATTGCATAATAATATGTCCACAATTGTTTATCTAGATAGGATTGGACAACAAAAAGACTTTGTAGTTCGTTTTAAATGTGTGTTGGATGGAAGTGCAGTTGATTTTTATAAGGTATAATGGGTTCATTAAAATAGTTATGAATATTTAACTTTTAAATTTTTACCTTTGAGTTCTAGATTTAGCACACATAGTTTTACATATTTTTTTCAAAAAGTATGTAACATTTTTTTATCTGTGAAAACTTGACATTATTGTTTTAAGGTCCTCAATCGAATTGTAATCAGTTGGCAGTATCAGTTATTAGTTGCTGAAACCCTTTAGATGCTGAGATTTAATAAATGTAAATGAAATAAATTTGAACTATTTTCAAAAATCCACCAAAAAAAAGGAAGCCTTGATAAGTTTAAATTTTATAAAATTGTTTAAATCAAAACAAAACATAGCTGCTTTATTTTGCATTTAGGGTGTACCTAAGAAATTGAATTGCAACAACTGAATTACCGAGTATTAAGATCTCATTATTCCTATTTTAAGATCATACCTATCAATAGCAAGGCTGGAAAACCAATCAACTTGTGACTTTTTTAAAATTGTGTTTCAGTTTACTTTAAAACAACATGTCTTATAAGTTATCAGTTCTTTAATTGCACTCTGTTTGTATTAGTTTTCATGGTCCTTGTCAGGGAGATAAATATTAAAAAGGTTCTCTCTATGTAGCTTCTGTTAGAAATAGTAGCTTTTGTAAGAATTGCTATTCAGGAACCTGAAATGAAAATGTAAATAAATGTGATATTAGAAAAAATAAAAAAATAAAAAATAAAATACAAGAGCATAAAAACACATTTCACATTAAAAAGAATGACTGGATAAAATTTAATGAATGAAGAAACAGATGTTTGGTATAATCTTAACTAATGTACTTTTTCAAATGTTTGCCTATAATGAAGTCAAAATTTTAAACATTGAGCTCGACTAGATTAAATGTGTGTATAAATTGTCTTTAAGCAATTTTAAAAATACTACAAAAATTAACTGCTGTACTGGGGAGCAGTTATCTAACTGATGTCTAATTTTATAAACTGCTGGTTGGAAATATTTTTCTTACTTCATTTGGTGGAGACTTAATATGGATATTCCAAATAAAACAGCAATTTAATTTTTGAAAATTGTTTTTTTTTTTATTCTGTCCTTTTTTAGAAACATGGTAAAGTTTTTTAACATGTATTTTCATTTTGTTATCTGTTTACATTATTTATTTGTTTCAAGTACAAAGAACTCCATAGCTACTCTTGTTTTGAATAAAACCTACAGGGTTCAATAAATAATTGTGAAAATAAATTCTTTGTTACTAAAAATATTTTATTGACAGCAAAATGTCAAAAACATCAGACATCTTGATATTAAACTTTAAATAAACCTGTCTAGATTGCATATTTTATCATACTACATATTTTAGATACTAACGGAGGTATTACCTACTATATAATAATAAAAGAACATGTATTACTTTTATTTTTACACTGGTTTTTAAAAATTCTAATATTTTCGAAGTACTTAAAGTGTTTCATATTTGTTATAAATTTGTTATAAATTTATTATAAACTTGTTCTAAAAATATAGTAAATATTGTAGATGCATGCTTTGCAATGAAAATTATTTTAATATATGCTGATTGTAGACTGGGTTACTCTGAAGTTTGTAAGAAACAGCTTTATAAAACATTTGTTTTACTTTGAATTCCTTCAGTTAGAACTCCATTACAGAAAATGAAAAGGTGCATATTTTATATAATGGTTAACTTTGCTTTTGTTTTATAGCCTTTCCATTTGTGTGGGACTATTAGACGTCTTATGATGGGCTCAAAGAACAACCCATCAAGCTATGCATTATTCTCTATATGTACCCCAGCTTCTAACTCAACATCAATGTTAGAGATTCGTATGAAAAGCATGCTTTTTTGCTCCAAAAATAATTTAGATCTTAGTTTTCTAGACTTAGATTCCAGGTAAATAATGTTACTGCCAGTGCCAGACATTATAAAATGCAATTTTAATTAATGAACAAATAAAAACTTTAGGGGGAGAGAATTCTTTGGTTACAGTAAAAAAGAGATCTTAGGACAATCAAGTTATGTATTGGTTCATCGAGCAGATATTCAACATTTACGTTGCAAGCACACAGAAAGTAATCATTTGTCTTGATTTTCTATCTTTAAAATACAGTGGAGAAAATAGAATTAGCCTCACCATGTGCTGATCCAATATTTTGTAAATCTGTAAACAAGTTTGTGCGGTACAACTTTTGTATCCACACACATATAATTACTGTTACAAACAACAACTTTTTAGATTATAATATAGCATAATTAAATTTCGGTACATTTGATAAAACCATAAAATGTATAATACTTGATATTTGCGGTAACAAATAGAATTAGCCTCATCAATAGTTATTTTCAGTTTACTTGTATATTTTGATCTGGTGATACGCATTTGTGAGTTAGTTTTTTATTATTATTTGTATGTTAAACAAAGACTGTGAAATCAGTGCTCATAAAGTTTTTAACATTTGGTTTTTGATAACTTAATTTGAAATGGGACGTGATAAGCGTTTAACGAATGAAGAATTAGCAGTAATCAAAGCATACAAAGATACAGGCTTATCTAATCGGGAAATTGCGAAGAAAATTAAAAGATCTCCAAAAGTGGTTAACAATTACTTCAAGATTGGCGTTAGTTATGGAGCTTATAAGGGAAGTGGTGGCAAACGTAAAATTGATAATCGTACTAAACGAGTTATTGTACGTCGTGCTGTTGCTCAGCACATGACTGCATCTCAAGTTCGTGCTGATTTACAATTACCTGTATCTGTTCAACGTGTGAGACAAATCTTACATGAAGATCCAAACACAGTTTGGAAAAAGCGTAAACCAAAACCAAAACTTACTGCTCGTCATAAAAAAGTTAGATTACAACTTGCGAAAGAACACATGTCTTGTCAAGAAGAGTGGCATCAAGTTCTCTTTAGTGATGAAAAAAAGTTCAATCTAGATGGTCCTGATGGCTATCAATATTACTGGCACGATCTTCGAAAAGAGAAAGAAACTCGGATGAGTCGTAACTTTGGGGGTGGAAATGTTATGGTTTGGGGGGCTTTTTCCTTTGCTGGAAAACTTCCACTGGCATGGATTTCAACAAAAATGAATTCACAGGACTACATTGGCTTATTAGAAATAAGTTTACTTGAACATGGTGAGGAATTGATGGGTGAAACTTTCACTTCCCAACAAGATAATGCTACTATCCATAATTCAAAGCTTACAAAGGCTTGGTTTAGAGAAAAAATATTCACGTAATGGAATGGCCCGCACGTAGTCCAGATCTTAACCCAATTGAAAATCTATGGGGAATACTTTCTAGAAAGGTTTATGAAAATGGTAAGCAATTTGAATGCACCTTGGAGCTGAAAACTCGTATCAGAGAAGCTTGGAATGAAATATCTATAGAAACTATCCAAAATCTTGTGAATAGTATGTCAAACCGCATATTTGAAGCCATTAAAAATTCAGGAAGCTATACTAAATACTAAATGAGCGTAAAAACAAAATATTTTCTTTATTTTTTGTATATAACGTTAATGAGGCTAATTCAATTTTCTCCACAAATTGAATACTTTTAATTTTTTTTCCATTTGGAATTAGTTAAACATACCAATTTATAAACTTTTTAGTTGTAGTAGAAGTAATAAGAAATAAAGTAGATTTCATAATTGTTTACCTGCGATTTTTGTTAAATTAGAACAAAAAATAAAGGTGAGGCTAATTCTATTTTCTCCGCTGTAATTCTAGACCAAAGAATTTGAATGAAAAAAAAAAAATCTGTAAAAAAAAAAAGCTTTTTAATTTTCTTACAGTTGCAAGTTGTGGCTATTCATCGATTGGCACATTTCGACTTATGACTAAAACCAGAAAGTGGATCTGGATTTCAGGTTACGCTAAAGTTCATTATATCAATGGTAAACCAGATTTTATTGTAACTACCAATAGAATTATGAGGTAATGATGTTTACCGGTAAATATTTTAATGATTTTATACCTAACCATTCTTATGTTAATTTTATAATATAATATGATACTTATAGTATAATTTTTTACTCTTAAAATCTCCATTATTTTTATATTACAATAACTTAAGCAATAAATGAAACAAATGGAACTCGCTTAGAGTTTTTTTTTGGAAAAATTGAGTCTTTTGCTAAAATTTTTAAAATTTCTGTGTTTAAAATATTTTGGTAAATTATATGATGTTATACAAAATAATACATAATTAATTTTTTGGTTTTATGATAAATTTTAGTGGCGAAGAAGGTTTGGCTATGCTAAATATACGAGACGATGCAGACTTCAATTCACTTCAACAGATTGGCTTAACTGAACCTGATGATTACGAAAAAGCATTAGAATTGGGTTTTCCCAATCGGATCGTTTCACGGTTGCTGAGCTCTAGTTCAAACTCACAGAATGATTGCTTGCCAATGCCGTTAGGCACTCTTATTCCAAATCAAGAAAAAGCCCTTAAAGGTTTTTTGATTTTTATTATTAATGCTGCCTGTTTAATGTTGCTACTCTACAGCTTACACATTTTTTTACTTTAATTTTTATAGCAGTGTTTTACAGATTGTTTTAGCAGCTACCATTGCTCTAAGTAACAGAGTTGTTACTATTGCTCCTTTTTATTATTTTTTATTTGATGTTGGTGCTCTTAGTGGTTTGTTGTTTAAAAACAAAAAATTATCTGTCGTCAGATAATTTTTTATTTTCAACCTGGACCTGGGTAGATTATTATTTCAAATTTTCATTCTTAAAGGTCGCTTTTATTCTTGTTCCTTACAGATTTTTCGTCATGCCAACATAATACCAAATCTGATTACGAAGAGGCTTTCAATATTCAGCGTTCGCAGCAAGGATCTACTATTGAGTTTTGTTCTCCGTCTACAAATTTGTTTTATGATCTCTCTAATTTTGAGTTTCAGCCCGAACACGTTGATCAATTAAGAAATCGAACTTCCCATATACAAGAAGTATTTGTGCAAACATCTACTGGTTTTGAACAGAGCATTGAATATTTGCAATCTGACTCCAGCAATTGCATGCATTCAGAGTACGAGCACTTACCTCCAAATGTTTCAATAATCATGCCGCAATACGACCTCTCATCCATTTTAAGATCCCAAATAGATATCGGACACAACTTCAGTCCACAACACCAGCGATTATCACAAAATTTCTTTTGTCGCCCATAAAAAAAGTGCAAATACGTTTATGCGATCAAAGTTGCAGCTTCCATTAGTTGTTTTTATCTCCTAAAGTTAAATGATTGCGAGAAGTTCAGGTTATTATCCAAAAAAGCCGTGTTATTTTATCATAGGATTTTCTCAGATCCATGATCTTCAACTGGCTTACAGGATCTTTTTTAAAAAAAGCATTTTTATGCTTTTTGAAATAGAAACAATTATACTATTTATGTTCTCTTTAAAAAACCGCTTTTCCACTTCATTGTATATATGTAGATATTTTTCTTGCTGTTGTTGTTTTTTAATGCATTCATTACATCTAAAAATATTTGAATGAATATTTGTTTCCTTTTATTTTTATTATTTTTTTAATCTTACGTTAATTCCATAGTTATGTTATTTCCGTAGTTTATTTTTTCTATGAAAAAACATGTTTCTGGTTAAGCAACTACCGGATTCTTTAAAATTACACTTTAAACCGTTTCCTTAGTGACATTTTTTTCACCCTTATTATTTTAAAAATTAGCGACAAATGTATAAACTTAAGGTTTAAACAAAAGGTATGGCTATGAGTCCGCAACTTCTTAGACGCCCAATTTGATGCAAAAAGACGTCTCTTAATAGTCAAAATACTTATGGAGGAAAATGAGCTTAACGATGATCAAATCAAGTTATTTCTTGGTGTGCAAGGTGAACTTGCATTTTTACCTTTTATTTTTATCGTTAGGATTTGAATCTCATGTTAAATGCTCGTAAAAACTTTGCTCTGGCATTTTATACCAAAAGGAATGGTCATGCTTCACTGCGCCACAATATAATGACAATGCCTCGCTACGCTAAAAAACTTAAAAACCAAAAGACAAGCTTAGTGTTGTAGAATGGAAAAATTTTAGAATTGGCCTATTGGACGCACAACTCTCTGTACCATTAAAAAATTTGAAACCCAATTTTCAGTATTGGATTATACGCGCTCAAATAGACCAGAGCTAGCACGTAGTGAAGAAAATGCAGCGGTGGATGCAATGACCCGGTCCGAAACACTCCTACTCCGAGCCATTAGCAAATTAAAAGTAAACAAGCATTTTAAGCCAAGTTGTTTCTTTATTTTTATTGAAAAGCACAAATCGAATTTACTTGATTTTGATTTGTTAAAAACAAATCGTACTATCGTTAAACCTTAATACACAAACACGATATGAAACTTAAGATCTGAAGTTCCCGAAAAACGGTTTTTCGGTTCTTCGGTTCTTCGGTATTTTTCGGGGAATCGAAAAGAACCGAAGTTATCGGTTCCTTATCAAATTAGGAACCGAAATTTACCGAAGGAACCGTTTTTCGGTAATTCCAGTCTCTGAAATGAATCACAGTCTCAAAGTCTACTACAAAGAGCTAAAAAAAGGAAACTTGTACTTGAATCACCAATGAAAAAATCACCAATGAAAAAAAACCCTATATATGATGCATCTAAAGATTTATTTAATACTGAACCTAGTGATAGTTCTACTAGCGTAGCTTATAGCAGTGCTAGTAGTAGTCGCAAGGGCAGCAAGGACAGTGTCACTGATCTCACTGATAGTGATTTAGAATAACTGTATTTTTCAACTGTATTTCAACTGTATTTTTGAAAATAAAAATTAAAAAAATTCAAGTTTTTCAATTCTTAGTAACAATTTCGATTCTTTGTAGCATTATTGATTTTTTGCGATATTTCCCGCTAAGAACCGAAATTAGAACCAAAATTCCAATTTCGGTTCTTAGCGGTTCTTAGCAATTCCAAAATTCCCGCTAGGAATCGAAAAGAACCGAAGTTATCGGTTCTTTATCAGAATCGGAATCGAAATTTACCGTAATTTCGATTCTTTCTTAAAATAAGGAATCGAAATTTACCGAAATTTCGAATCTTGCCTAAAATAAGGAATCGAAAAGAACCGAAGTTATCGGTTCCTTATCAAATTAGGAACCGAAATTTACCGAAGGAACCGTTTTTCGGTAATTCCAGTCTCTGATGAAACTTTAATGGCTAAATAAGATTCAATTGAAAGGAGCAAATCGCACAATCGCTCCTTGCTTATTTTGGAACGTTTAAAAGTAAATAGTTTATAAATAGGCTTTTACAATTTAAAAATTTCATAAAATATATCGTTGTCTTGGAAAAATTTGCCAAACGAAATGAAGGCAAGTTAAGTACAAAAAAAAAAAAAATCAATGCGTCCACATGGTAACAGTGTTAGTTAAAAACAAAAACCTTCGAAAAGTTCGATAATTAGAATCATTCACTTTCTATCTAAAAAAATGATGATTTATATAAAATTACCCTCTTACCAAATCGTTTAAGTAAAAAAGGGTTCAAAAGAAATTTCATTTTTATTGCATTCTTTGTTTTAAGTATCGAACAAATAGCCAATAAAAACGTCCGTTTCTGTTTTACATTCGAAAAGAAAACCTTGCAAATATTTTAATTTCTAACAGCTAACATGATTAAAAACGAGGCAAAAATAATGTGTTCATTTTTTTTTAAACTTAATTCTTTGCTGTTAAGTTTAAGTGAAATAACTTAAAAAATCTCCGAGCAGTGTATTGATTTTTAGATGTTCCAAATATACCCAACCTTAAACATCTATGACTAGCTTTTCATTATGTCTTAACAGTAGCAGTCTCTATAAATACCCGACGTGACCTATATCTATCAATGGTCAAACTCTTGTTGATAATATATTCTTATTGTTTTTAACATCTCTATGTTACCGACTAACATTCCTAAGTTAATGTCATCTCCTCTTGCTTGCCTATTCGTGAATATGGTGAATAATAGCCTTTGAATGAAAGTTCAAAACATGCTTAAACCACTTTTTTCTATCCAAACACCAATTAAAAGAAATTCATTTGCTCGGAATAAATAAATTTTTGCTTTTTTTAAAGATCTTTCGTTGATATCATTTAACTTGATTTAAAGAAACCTTCTTTCATAATGGCAATCTTTGCTTCTTCCTAGAATTTTTGCTTTCTTTGCTTTTAAAAAACACGTCCGAAGACATTATAGTACTATAAGCAAAATAAATTTTCGACAGCGCTGCTAGAAATGGTGATATCTGAAGTCTTCAGCATTTGTTAACTTACATTTTATATTCTAACTCTGAAGAAAAAATAAAATCGACACCATTACGCTGGCCTCGTTTATTTATTTTTGTACACTACATATTAAATTCGGTTTTATACTTCTCCACAAAATGTCTTTTTTCTTTATGAACAACATTGCTCGAATATACTTTTGAATCATGAATACTTTTTCCGCTTTGTTTGAATACCGTACTAGTGAACGCGTTTTTGTAATGCTTTCTCTCTGCTCGCATCCAATCTTGACTTGCTGTCCATTCAACTGCGCACCACGACTCGCAGTTCATACTTTATTTTTCACTTTGCTGCCAGGTTTTAACTGTTCTGTTATTCGACGACGAGTAATAGTGATAATGCAATGGCTTCACTTATTCGCCAGCTGTATTCAAAGAAAACAGCCAAAAAGCCTGGTTTCAACCCCCCAATCACATTTCCTCTTGATAATTCAGAGAAAAAGTGATTAATAAAATAAAATACTCTGACAAAAGTGGCTTCATCTTGATGAAAGTCTTAACGTAACTACAATTGGATAAGAAAGTGGTTTGTAAGGTTAAAGAAGACTTTATGTTGCAGAATTATCCAAGGGGAAACCCGCAATTTATGTACATTTAGTACACTTCAAAATCCACTTAGATGGTTTCTTAAAAAATAAATATTTATATAATGGTCTAGTATAAATATAAACACTAAAATCAAAACTCTGTTTGAATCAATTCAAAAAAAAACACGACAAGTAAAAATCTTGTTGGAAAAAAGTCTTACGACGATATTTGTTGATTGGTCAGACATATTAAATTCTCTCGCTCAATTTAACCATAAGAATTTAAAGTAATTTAAAAATATTGCGCCCTTTTTTTTTAAATCCAGTTTAAAATGTAATTTAAATCAACTGGCTAACTTGGGTAAATTCATTAAAAAGCATAAGCGCTGAAAGAAAAGAATGTTGAGAATCTAGGAATTTGATGCTTTTATCAAACGAAATCTTGGTATAGCACAAACAAAGTATAGTGAAGTAGCCAGCCTCACATAACCTTGAACTTTGAACTATTTTTATGTTTTGAATTAACATTAATACTATCAAAGTACAAAAGTTCTGAAACAACATGTTGCGTCGCAAAAAATAGCAACTGCTTTGAAACAACATGTTGCGTCGCAAAAAATAGCAACTGCTTTGAAACAACATGTTGCGTCGCAAAAAATAGCAACTGCTTTGAAACAACATGTTGCGTCGCAAAAAATAGCAACTGCTTTGAAACAACATGTTGCGTCGCAAAAAATAGCAACTGCTTTGAAATAGGTTTCGTCGAGGAAGTCTTTGTTTAAAATTCAAAACTTGTTAAAAATGGTCGAAAAATAATTTTATTACTTGATATAATTCTTTATCTGACAATGTAAGCCAAACGTGAAGTAGATTTGTTAGACGCTGAAATGCCATTTCCACAAATACTAAAAGAAATTGGAACATTTTTTCGTACAAAGTTAAAAAAAGTTTAAAAGAACAAAAATACGTCGTACTCATTCTAAGATCCGGAAGGACATTTTCAGCTGTCACACTTAGGCTAGCGAAAAGCCAGATTGACATGAATCCAATCATGAAAAGGATTGTAAAAGACCTAAATAAGTCAGAAGCAACAACGAAAAAGGTTCTCAAAGGGATCATTTGTGTCTGGTTATTTGACAAAAGCAAAATGATTCTTTTTATTGACCTCTTCTCAGTAATGTAACAATAATTCCCTGCCCGCCTACATCGAAGTTGAGTATTTTTTTATTCTCAAATTTGTATAGTTTTTAATTCAATTTTTCTTTTCACCATCTTTATTTCAACTTTCCTTTTCACCATTTTTCTACAATTCTAAAAGAATAGTAGAAAGCAGATAATTCTATAAGATTCTATAAGATTAGGGAGATTGTAAGATTATTCTATTAGTTTCTATAAGATTAGGGTGCGATAAATCAAGGTTATTCGCCACTTTGGTTACAGAAACAAAATTTTGAGATTAAGAAGCAAATGATTTTTACCACACTTAAAAAGTGGGCTTCAGGCTTTCTCCCCTTTTTAAATTTACCCGTAAATTTTTAACATATTTATCAATATCTGTATTAGTATGAGAAAAAAGAGTTCTTTGGTCTTTTTAATCTGTGAAATCAATAGCACTGCAGTAAGACTCCACATCCTTGATTGTTATTTTAGGTCACTTTGAGAAGATACGTAAAGCAGTATTGTTTCTAAAGCGAGTTTATTCATTTAGATTAGAAAAGGTACAATTAAAGAATTACGCGCATGCTGACGTTTGCAAAAGCTTAAGGTTTAATGAACGTTTTTCAAGAATGATTAATTTCTACTTTTAAATAAAGAATATTTGAGACATCTTTGATTTGCTTATTTCATAAAGCCATACATAAAAGTTTTGATAAAGATTATTTAAAATATCAGTATAAAAAATTTTCAAGAAAAAAGTCTGAAATATTGATAGGTTTAAGATAAGGAGGTATGTTTAAGATAAGATATGCTTAAGATAAAGTGCAGCTATAAAGGTAGGCGTTGAGTGTAGTCTACTATTTTTAAAATGTAAGATACGATGTGGTTTAATTTAACTGCTCTCTCGTCACCATTTGTTTACATTTTTGTATACTTTTTACATTCGATTGTTTATGTATAAAAATCTCAAATCTGCGTTTATTACGTGTTTTTTAAAACATTTTATAAACTAACCATGCTTTTGAACGTCATTTGAGTTGCGATAAGGATTATTTAGTTGGTATTACAACTTTCATAGATATTACAAAGATTGTTTAATTTTTTGTTACGTTAACAATACAGCGATTAAGTTGCTGCTTAGTAACGTTTTTTCGTTATGACCAAATTAAGTTTGATATGGGCATCTTTTGTTCTTTTAACTCCGTTTTCATTATTTTTCATTAGCATTGCTAATTCCTTTAAATCTCAGCGTCTTCTATGGTCTGTTCGATCACAGAAATAATAAAAGATTTTTAGCGTCAGCAAACATGGAGCAGATGTTTAGTGTAGGTTTTTTGTTGTCGCTGATGACAATTTTATCAGCTAAAGGTAAAAACCTTTTTATATATACATATATATTTTGATCATTGAAAAAACGAGAAGTAATTAATAAAAATATCGTTAAAATAATTCTTCAATTAACTTTTCTGTCGAAACAAACTCATGTTAAACAAAAAATAGAATTTGCAATCAAAACCTAAAAGCCAAGATTCTAAGGAAAATGATGAAGAAGTTTATTATCGACTTGAAAATAAAGAAATAATTTTAAGAGAAAAAATCATAATAACCAGCAGAAATAAAGATACTGAATTTAAAGCAACTTTAGAGAATTTACTGACTCAGCTGGAAAAAAGTGACTTGCATGTAAAAGTTTCTTTAAAATATAAAGGAAAAAACAAGACAGATTTGGTTTTTGTTAAAATTAAATTTGTTTAATTACAAATTTTTATCCCAAAATTTCAAGGCGGTCGACATAACAGTCGTTAAATAGGTTATAAGGAATCAGATGAACAAAGCAGAGCTTTGCAAAATACTCTTTAAGTTTTAATACACTCTCCACTCTTTTTCTCTAATATATATTAAGCACACTTTACACAATGAAGTTTATGAGAAAAAATTCTTAATAAAAACCTAAAGAAACAAAAATTTGAATTTGTAAGAGGAATTATATTAATTAATAGACCATTAAAAGTCCAGCCCCCCCCTACATACACACACTTTTCTGAGAACAGATTTAGGTTTAAAAAAATAACCAAGCATACGTCATATATCGTTAAAACTGTCTTGAGAGAGGGAAGCATATAAAAGAAGTTTAAAAAATCAGGAAACTCCCTATTGAAATATATTTGGTAAAAATGTGTAACATAAAATCTGTAGTATTAGATTGTAACGAAATTTGATGAAGGAGGTGGTCAGAATAATATAAAAGCAGAGCTTAAAATAGGAAATTCTATTTGTATCACACAAACATAAAAATTTATTTCATTTTTTAAAAAATGTTACAAAAAATATCATTACTGCAAATGTTAATAAGATGTTTTGACTGACAAGAGTCTTTTTTTCAAAAATTCACCGTAAAGAGGATATTCAGGATTCATTTTAAAGCTATCCCAGGCTTCTTTTAGGAAGTAGTAATCTACCTTGATTAAAACTAAAATTAAACTTTACTGTTACAGTCCAGTCAAAGTCTAACACTCTTTATTATCAAAGAATTCATCAATTCAAAACCTTGACTCTACAACAGTTTTCAGGAGCCAAAGTGCTTCAATCAGAGGTATTAAAATGTGATCGGAAAAAATAGCAAAAATTCCAGCTCCTGAGAAATTTACGGCTAACACATCCGTTATCAGCCTCTCTCTCATAGAGCTAAGGTTTCTTTATTCAGCTTTCACAAATGGAGCCAATTGCAAGTTTACAACTTTTTATCATGAAATTTACACAACTAAATTTCAAATAAACCAAGTTCAAAATCTTGTTGCTTGTTAAATCCAATTCCAAAAAAAAATTATTCTAAAAAAATTATCTTTGAATATTCGGTTACGGTAAAAACAATATTGCATTTAACTGATATTGATATAAGTTTTAAGAAAATTTACAAAAGTAAACCTGAGACTCGCCCCTCTCGACTGTTCTGTACAAATCTAAAATAGTTTAACAGTTTCTCATCTTTAAAAATCCTCTGTGCTGATAACTCATTCTCCATAAAGATTGGAGCCCTTAGAAGTTATTTGCTAGTTTACCATAAGATCATTAAACACAACAACAGAAACCGATTTCTTTTGAATGTCATCTCCGTTTTCACTTTTTGATATTTCAACCAATAAAAATAATGAACATGTCCAGAATTGTTTTACTTATTTCTCCCAAATATTTCTGCAGATTTTGTAAATGTTCTTTGTAACTTCTCTGAAAAAAAAACGTTTTTAAGTTATTAAGATTTTTAAAGTTTTGCTTGTATTATAGCATTTAAACAAAATGGCTGTGATTGGTACTATTGTTTCGTGTTACTAGATAAAGTGATTAATAGCCAATCTTTCTGGCAAGCGGCATCTCTTTTATTTTTCTTTTTTTAAGTATTGTCATTGATCACTTAGCTCCAAAGGTTAATTAGTGGTCGTCAAATTATAAAGAATGTCTACTTTCTCTCTTTATTGCACCGACATTTTGTTTGATGCTTTTTTCTTTACAATAAAAGCATGATTTTAAACATTATAAAAGCATAAAAAAATGTTTTTAAAAATATTTAAACATACTTTCCTTTGCAATAAATTTATGACTTTGAAATATTATTTGGCAACTAAAAATATTAAAGCATAATAAACATTTAATAAAGTTCATAAAGTGAACCCATTATGCACCTTTGTTCGAATATTTGGTTAGGCTCTTACATTAAAATCTGTGTTTTTAATCAAGTTACACCTTTCTTTTTTAATGATAGAAAAGATCTGGGTTCTATACTAAGTAAATAGTAGTTGTAATACATTATAGCTTTCTAGATGAAAATTTTTGGAATAATTTTAAAGTGATGCCTAAACATGGAATAATTTTAAAGTGATGCCTAAACAGTGAATTGAAAAAAAAAACAAAAAACCTTGTGAGCATTTTTAGTAATAATAGTTCTTAAATGAAGCATTTTGTAAAAACGATTTTAACAAACGTGCTAAACTTGCTGAACAAGTTTTTGTTCTACAAATGAAATCCTAATTATAAATCCTTCACCTTCCTTTTTCATGATGCAAAAGTTTTTTCAAATACTATACATTTAACAACCGTATTTCAAAATTTTTCTGAACTTAGTCACTTATTTTAGATAGTTCCTGTTTTCAAGATAGGTCCAGCAATATATTACATGTGTTTCGGTCATTTTTTAAAAATGAATTTGTTTCTTGAGAGGTGTGTACCTTCTTGGACAATATTGGAAAACACCATTCTACAAGCTACCTTAGCTACATCAAGTAGTGCTAGCTACCTATAACAATGCAAATAGTTGCAAAGTAAAAAGTTGTTGATGTAAAATCTTCAAACTCAAATTAATTTTATTATTAATTAGTTTTAAATTATATATATATATATATATATATATATATATATATATATATATATATATATATATATATATATTTATTTTTTTGAAAAAAAATCTAGCTTTTTTTTTTTAAGCTCTCTATAACCCTCGAAATGATGATGAGGTTTATCAAAGAGAAAGTGAGAACCACCTTGATCTTAGTGCACCTGATTTTTACCAAAGACAGCAGTTTGATTATGAGAGTGCAAGAAGCAACCCACGTTATTTCAATTTTAAAAGATCGCGTGGTTTCCCCCAAATGAATCAACTTGATAATCAATACCATTTGAATCCAATTCACAGGGGTTTAATAGGAAACGAAAATTACATCAGAAGAGAAGGCCCACGTAAAATTTCCATTAGAAGAGAAGGCCCAAGTGAAAATTACATCGGGAGAGAAGATCCACGTGAAATAAATTTAGGAAAGAAATCCTTAAACTATGACGAAAGAAGCATGTTTGAGCCGCTAGTGCCATACAATCTTCCAAATAAAAATCAAGATCAAAAAGAAGAAAATAAAATAATCGAAAAAGATGCTGCACCTGGTAAATCGGAGACTTTGTTAAAAGATAATTCTGAAAAAAACCAATCTCAGGTTATAAATAAAGAGTTAATTACAAATAAAGACTCTACTGAAGTATTAAACCAAGATTCGATTACCTTGGACGTATTAAGAGATTCAATAATACAAGGAGTCGTAGACACAGTGATGAACCGAGAAGATGACACTGTTAAATCTGTTATAAGCGATGAATTGATCAGAAGAGTTCGCGATTTTGTAAAAATGGGTGGAAGTAAAAAAAAAGAAATTAATGACGCAAAGAAAATCACAGAAAAGAACAATCCAGATATTGAAAATAAAGAAATCACTAAAGATCAAATTAACAAAAATCAGCAAAATTTACCAGAGATCAAAGATTTTGCAGCCAATAACACTGAAAAATTAGATTCAAAAGAAAGCAGTGACAAGTTCGAAAATCTCTTCTCTGATTCAAAAAGAGATATTAACCCAGAAGTGAAAGTGATGTATCGGGAAGATGCCAATTCTATCGAAAAGGAAAAGCAAGTTCCAGTTTCCAACCAACTCGATAACTTCCACCTCGATAACTACAACGGCGAGAGTGAATCAGACAACAATGATATATTTAAGGAAAGAAGTGATTTAAAGATAAGAAATCATCGAAAACCAATGTTTATAAGAGAAAGAGATGAACCAACAAATTTTATGTCAGGCTCGAGACAGCAACGAAGAAAAGATTTTGAAAGACGAAGGTTCCAACAAAATGAGATGAACGATGAAGATGAAGCCAAAGAATACCAGAATTTTGAAATGTTTGCCAACATGTAAAAAGGACGTTTTATGATGAATTTGGCGACGGTTTAATAGCAAATGCTTTAGTAAAGTTTGTTCCTTTATTTTAAACAATGTCCTATTTAGGTTGATAAAAAATATTTTTTATAAAACCAGTTTTACTTGTTTTGTTTTTTTTTACTTAACTTGATTTTAAAAACTTATTTTTAGTCTTAGTTTTTCTTTTACTTAACTTTTGTAAAATCTTTGAAGTAGCTGATAAAATTACCATATACAAGGATTTAAATCTAAGTATGTTTAAAAATCGTTTGAACGCAGTTGGCTATAAATGAAGTAAAAAATCGTTTGAACGCAGTTGGCTATAATTGAAATAAAAAATTAAATTATCGAAGAAGAAAATGCAAAATTATATTTAAAAACTGTAAATTTAAATTTGACAAAAAGGTTTCGTGCAACTTTAATGCTATAAATCGAGTTTAAAGTGAAACAATCAGAATCTAAAAGAAAGCAATTTTTTTTTCTTCTACTGTGCTTCTCGTTGAAAGTGGTCGCCATTGAAAAAAGTCAGATTTTTTGCAAAATTTTACGCAGATAAAACCACGCACAAACGAGAATGCTAAAAGAAAGAACTCTTATTGTTTGATATTCTTGTATTTATGCAGTTTGTGCACGGCTGTATCGAGTGATATCTGTTGCAAACGACAAAGTTCTTATGCATAACTTTGTGCTCTTTCACGCTCTTAGATGGCTTTTTTTAAAGATTCGTTTCTGCAATATTTTCGTGTAGTTTATATGTTCACAGTGCAAGAGTCCTGTTTGCATCAAATTTTTTTTTCGCCTATTTTTCATACAGCTTTAAAAATGTACTTAAAATTTGAAAATTTGGATTTGTAAATTAAATTTTTGTGAATGAAAAAATTCAAACATATCTCACCACGTATTTGTAATTGAAAAAATTCGAACATGGCATCTAGTTTTTACATAACCGCTTAGTAGTTTTTACGCTATTAATTTTTTGACAGTTGACCATTCTGAGGTGACTTTTAATGTGGCAAAAAAGTTCCATTCAACTATTACGTCAAACTCTTTAATTGAAGGAAGTGAAAATAACTTTTTTCTGACCGTAAAGAAATTTTCTTTCATTAATAAATCACGAAAGTCCGAGTTCTGATATAATTATTTGAATTATTTAAAGCTAAATACTGCATCCTGGGTTATTTCATCGGATATGAACTGTATGATGTGTGCTTGATAAAACCCTCTTTATCTTTGTAATATGCAATTGTAGGGTAACAAGAACATTTTTGCATATTTCAATCAGGGTTGACAAGTTTTAAACCGGTTATTTAATATTGTTTCAGCGCAATTCAAATCAATTTTTGTATAACTTGTTTGCTATGCATTCAATATTGAAATTATTTCAAATTGTATATTGAAAATAATTTGCTGTAAAGTAATTGTCTTATAGAATTAATGGTTATTAGTTTGTTTTAAGATTACTAAAATACAAAATTTCATTAATTCGTTTTTAAAATAAAGTCACTGTGTACCATAAGTCCACTATTAAAGTTTATTGAAAACGTGAACTGTTTTTTTTTTTATTATTTTTAACAATAAAGTTTATTCTCAGGAGAAACCATGCTGCCCTCAGTGTACTTTAGTGTTTTGCTACTTAAAAAGTAAATATTTGTGTAGATTTTATCTTGTTCATAAAATTATTGTTTTTTAAAATTTAGTTATTTGATTAATGAAATGATATAACCATTATATTAAGTAATTACATATATATATATGCGAAGACTAGCAACTGGTAAGGAAGAAAAGAAAATTCTGATAAAAGGACGCAATCTCAATTTCATTTAGAAGATAATGATGTCTAAAAAAAAAGGATTGCATTGCTTGGATTGCATTGTTTGGATAAGTCTTGGTCTGCAGTTCATAAATAGCCGCTAGTTTCTGTTTCATCATCATCAATGCATTTCACCTTTCTCTTTCTTTTTTCTAGAAACAAGGTTCTACACACAGTTTGTTCTATTGCCTCCTTAATTTCAGAAATGATTGTGTCAATGCCTTTTTCAAGCATTTTTTGAATAGATAATAAGTCCCTTTTTTTTTGATAGCTATATCAACGGAAGCATTTTTTTTCTGCACAACTGCATCAAAGATAAAACAGCCTAGTAATTGATTAAAGATAAAAAAATCAACCAGGTGAATAACAACTAGAAGTTTATATATTATATATTTTTTACATAAATATAAATGTATATATACTTTGTATATGTTGTATATGTATAATTATACTTTATAAATGTTAACATTATAAAATTATGTTCATTTTACAACGTTAGCATAATTATGCTTCTGTTTTAAGGTTTGCGACAACATGTTGCATGACAACATGCCATGAGTCAAAAATTTTCTAAATGCCTTGAAATTTTTTTTTCTTTTTTCCTATTAAACTCAAAATTTAACCGTTTGAACTAACTATGTAATATATAGTGATAAGCTAGATTTGAGTTTTTAGATAAAAACCATTTCCAATTAATCTAGCATGCATTTTATATTTATTCTCAAAGTCATTGTTAAATTTTTTAATGACATCAGATAGACTTATTTTAAAACGGGGCTTGAAAATCAGGCATAAATGCTTATGATAATATGTATTCTGCTCCCTATATTTTACATGTAATATGTATTTATTACATGTAAAATATAGGGAGCAGGCTCTTCTAGAGGAAGGAAAGGTGGCTGGCAGGGATTCTGCCTTAAGGTCCCACCGAAACGAGTTTTTTATACTTCTTTTTTAAAGACATTTTGTAAATAAACTTTTTTGTGTAACAGGTAAGAAAAGTCTCAGCCTTCGTGTAAAAACGAAAGAAAAAAAAAAAAAAAAAAAAAAAAGTAACAAGTACAAAATATTATTTTTCAAAAGGGATGACCATCGAAAAGTTACTCTCCCTCGCCGCTTTGCAGTATTCCCTGAACTCCATTGGTTTATCAGAGTATGGTGGGCCGGGCCTTACACTTCCTGTATAGATGTGTAAGCTCTGTAGAAGATATTACGTGTGAAAATACGTATAACACTTAAGTTTTACTTATGCAAACCCAATTTTTATCTAGAATTTTTAAGATAGATGTTTAAAATAAGTTAAGGTATATAACATCAGTACAATTTAAAAAATGCAGGACAACCACATAAAATGGCAATCACGGTGATCAACAAACTCTAATAAAACTATTGCAAATAACCTTATCATAAAGTATTAATGTAATACTATTAATTACAAAAAATATTTTAAAAAATTATTGCACTTGTTTTTTAAAGATTATTCTTACTTCCCATAAACATTGTTTGTCGAAATATTTGTTTATATTCGATATAAATGAAAAATCTTTGAGCATGAAAGTTAGACTTTAATACTAAAAAAATATTATCAATAACTTTGAATTCTTTTATCACCATAGTTTGCCCGCTTAATTTTTAATAGCTAATAATAAGCACATATAATATGTTCGTTGACGTATCTAAAAGGCGTCTTCCCTAAAACTGGTCTGTTGCAACTGTTGTGTAAGTATCAATTCTTGTATGTTTTAAGTTTTTCTAATATCTTTTACGCTCTCCCTAATGTATATATCGTTTGTCCTCCCTTCTGCGTTTGTCAACGCATTTCACTGGGTCTTATGTAATGCCCAGTTCAGTAGATACATAGCAGCAACCTGCCCCTAAGTAGTATGGCATTTCGATAGTATGATATATGCGTATCATTTGCACGTGAGAAATCGTACACATTCTGTTTGTTCCCTACTTATTTTGTGATGTAGAGTTAATAGAAGAGAAGATGTAGAATTGATAGAAGAGAAGATGTGATGTTGCAAGCTTTTTATTTGGATGCCTACGCAGCATATAAATTGTGTACGAAGCGGAAGAGGTGCGATGAGGAATGAATAGATGTCTTTTTTACAGATCTAAAACGTGTCTTGTGTTCGGCGAAGTTACCTGACAACAATTTTACCAAAACTAAAAGCCACTTTAAATGTGTTCCCTAAGGATCAAGGAATAGAGTTATTGATTGAAGAGATCTAGAATTGCAAAAATGTGTTCACTGCAAGAATACAACACAAAATCATTGTCTACTTTTTCTTCGATGTGTTAATTCTCTTCATGACTTTCTTTGACGTTTATTGCTATTCACTTCTTTACTCTGTTTCTTACCCTGAGCAGATTCAATTATTTTATGACAGGAAATTCATTAGGAAGAAAAAAATCTCAAATAAATGAATAAAAAAAACTGCTTTGCTAAACGACACTGAAACTTACAATATTTCTGCTTTTTTTAATTTTCTTTACTTCGATTTTTTCTTTATTTTTGGATCCAGGCGGTTGAGTAAAATATCAGTAAAGAGATCTGTTCTAATGGATAATAATATTCAAAAAATACTGATTCTTTTAGATTACAATTTCTTGAGAACTATTCACCAACCTGTAAGTTTTTCATGCTATCAGTCACTTCTCTTTCACTATCATCATAATCTCCGTTCTCATTATCATCATCTTCCTCGTCGTCATCATCTTCCTCGTCGTCGTCATCGTCGTCATCTTCCTCGTCGCCATCTTCTTCTTCGCTTGCTTCTCCCGATTCGTCTTCGTTTTCGTTATAGGAAACTCCACCGAAGCCTGAAAAATTGCTAGTAGCGGAACGAGAATCATACGAATAATACTCATCTTCATAGGCTTCCTCTTCCTCTTCATTACATTTATGCCGACCATAATCTGTTGTTCGCGCTGAAAAAGGGGATTTGAAAATAATAAGTTTTAAGATAATTCAGAGGGAAAAAAACAACAAAAAAACAGTAACCTATTTTTAGTTAATTTCAAAGATTTCAATTGAGTAAAACTATTGTATTTGAGTTATTTTATCAATAATACAATATAACCATTATATTAAGTAATTATATATATTTTAGAAAGAGTGCTTCGGCCTTGTAATTAAATACTTTTTGCACACTAAAGATATTATACTTGACATGGACAAATCTTTTGTTTCCTTGGTCTCGAACCCACACTTTGGACAAGGTAAAGCTTGCCCTCTTGTATATTTGTGACCTTTTCTTCGCACGTGGTCATCACAAAAGCAAACCTAAGTTTTCAAACAATAATGATAAAATGAACAGATGAAAAGATAAAGACAATGAGTTGTTCCCACTGAACTAAGTCGGCACTAAATAACCAGCTTACCAAAGAAAAAGTTGCACAATGAATTATCAATCACAGGAAGTCTTGTATACATGCCTGAACACATTTTCTTCAAGTAAATACTTAATAAGTACCTTGCATCTTAAGCATGAAAACTGGCCAAGTTTATTACATGAAACACCTGCATAAGCAAAAACATTTTAGTTAAAATTTACTACAAAGTTTAGAATATTTTTATCATTATATTCTCGTAAATAATTAAATAAAATCTCGTAAATATTTATATCATTATATTCTCGTAAATAATTAACGATGAAAATAAATTACAATAAAAGTAGGAATCCAACGAAACAAAATTAAACTTAACTTGGACAAGTTAACTTTAACTAGGAATGTCAAAAAGTATTCTGAAAACTGTGAAAAGTAAAAAAATTTTTAAAAACCTTGACTATATATAGTTTCTTACATTTGTAGCTTTCTGATTCCAGTATTTGACACTTAGCCTGGTGCTCAAACTGGTCATCTTCACATAAGAAATTCATACAAAATGAACATTTGAAGAATCGTCCACCTTAAATAACAGCAATAACAAGATAGAATAAGAGTTTCTGACATTTATGCTCAAAACGTTTAATGTAAGTTATATTAAACATTTTGAGTTTATGATTTTGTAACAAAATTTTTTATTAATCAAAAAAAAGATATGTAAAAAAAAATAACATGTAAACTTTTTTTTGCTGAAACTGAAACATGCATCTGGTTTTAATTCCTGTTGAATGATGATCAAAGTGATTAAATTTTCATATTAACTTATTGAGCTCTAATAGAAAACTAAAACAATTTAACCTAACAAGAGGACAAATAGTCTAATTACCCAAACTTTTAAAGTGTTTTACTGATGTTCAATTCATTTAGATTTTTTTTTCTACTTAAACCACAAAATAATACACAAGCAAAAATATAAGTGATTCCTGAAGTAATCTTGTTTATGTAGTAACTAATATAAAATTAGTATCTTATATCTTTTAGCTCCAACTTTGTTTTTCCCAAGATGAATAAACTGATGGAAACAGGGGGTTTGATTGCTTTATTGTACGTTTGATTATAGTTATCATTTTAAATCACTTTTATGAAAAGGGTTTAAACTTCATCTCCTTGAGTTTGTCAATAAAGAACTCATCATGCACACTTTTTGTGACCAGTACAACTAATGTGGATTGTGCTGAATTTTTTAATATTAACCCCAATTAGAGACTTATCATGACTTACAGCAAAAATATTCTATTCTCTTTGAAGATTAAACTCCAAATCAATCTAAGATTATACAAAGGTTTACAATTTTTGTTTCAAGTACAATCAGTTATCAAGACTTTTTTTCTTTATACTGGACAATTTTTTTGATCAGGTAAAATCATTTAAAATAGCTTATAAATAAAATTTACGAATTAAATAACATCATCTGATTAGAACACTAACATGCTTTGTTGCTGGTTTTTAACAAGTCTGTGTAAGATATTTTGATGGGGACTGAGGATCAAAGTTGTATTTTAAATATCCTTAACTTTTAATATTACAAAATGTTTGTAAAAACAAGAAATCTATGTATCTAAAAATCTAATTACATTAATACATATTTCTTATTTTTATTTTCCATTAAAGGAAATTTATAAATTTTTGGTCCATATTTAAATGCAAATTGATTGGAATATGGTTTTGAATATCAAATATAGACATAGGAACCAAATATGAATGGTAAATTTGTAAATGTAAATACTTTTATAAGGTAATACCTTGACTCCAGACTCCTCTGTGACACTCTAAACATGAGGCATCAATAAGTGGACACGTACAAGCATGAGTTGTTAAGCACTTTTTACCATGACAAATCCAAGCCTCACAGTGATCACAAATTGCCCCCTAAAAATTAAATAACTCTCCTAATTCAAATCCTATTGAAAATAAAGTCTAGATTAAAAATATTTTTTTTAATTATGTAAAATACAAGGTTACACATAGTTTTTTTAAAAGAAGGTTTGATACTTTTTCCATGTAAACTATGGCAAGGAATTCAAAAATTTTAAGATTACAATTTTTTAATCAAATGCATAAAATAGAAAAATACAATATTCCACATATAATCAGATCCTTGAATGGAAATTTTTGTGAGTGTGTTTATAATTCAATTTTGTATTTGTAATATGCAATAACATGAAATCTAACTTTGTTTTTATCTGAGATCATCAATTAGCTTATTATATTATTTGTTTTATGATTTTGAATTTATCTAAATTTGACAAAACAAATTCTGAAGTGTTTGGATCAAAACTGAAAGATTGGAGACTTCTTCTTGATAGCAGAATCACTTTCACATGGTACTGAAACTATGAAAAGGATATTGAAAGATTCCTTGATAAGATGGTAAAGGATTGGCATCCAACTTTTATATCCTAACTCTAACACCCCAAACAAAGCAAGATAAATTGTTTTAAGATAATTTGAATCAAACACATGCTTGAATCATGAATTTTTCTGACAATTTAGGACTGCAAAAGCAAACAGCTTCATTAAGATATCACTAAACTAGAACAGCACTATCAAGGTCACTGGAATAAAATTATGATGACAGATTATTACAGGTGTTTAATGGAGAGTTGAATCCCAAATAAATATATATCATAAAATGTTTGTATATATTTGTCCAAAATTTTATACTATTTAGGATTAAGCCAATTTCACATCATTAAATTTAAATACTTGTGTTAAAACCATTTTAATCCATTTTATAATTTGTAAATACTGTACAAACATAAATGTTAACAGCTTAAAAATATGTTAATTCATCATGAAAAAGGTAAGAAATAAAAGAAAGATACAAGTATAAGAGAATAATTTCTCACCACCATGGCCATTCCAGTGGCAAACATGCCAGGATGTTTGATGATACAATCACCAGACTTCATCATGCACTTTTGTTTGCCTTCAAATTAAATTAATAACCTGTTTAGAAAATTTGATTACATGTAAAATATTAAATGTTAAAATATTATTGATTAAAATAAGCTACATGGTGTTTCAAAAGTTTTGCAAAAAAAATAAACATACATTTATTTTTTATATTTAATTTGTATAATTGCATGCAATGGATGGATTAATGAGGTTTTGATTTGTTTTGATTCATTTCATTTCATTCTTTAGTGTTTCTTGTAACTGCTAATTTTGTGTTATTAACTTTAATATGAGAATTCCTGTTACTATACCACAATGGTGACAAAATTCCAAACCTTGAGAGGTTTGCACAAGAAATCCTTTGAAACCTCAACAGCAAATTGTTGAAAATTTGAGTCAACAAGGTTCAGTAGAAAATGTTCACATTCTGGGAGACCTGAGGTCACTACTGGGGAAGTTATTTAACAAGTCAGTACAACTCTAATGTAAGAAAAGAAAATAATCCCCACAAAGTGTCTGTTCCAACAAACACTTACTAAAGTGCTATTGGTCTTCAATGCATAATAACAAATTTAAGTCAATGAATCCATTAACTCTCACAACTCTGTAAATTGGAAAAAGAGACAAAGTGAGTCTATGCATTTGTCCAAACTGATGATGAGGATGGGAATAACAGCAAGATTTCCTTTGGAGCCTTATATTTAACTTATTTAAAAAACATTTGGTGAATGTGTTTTCAGTCATGGTTAATCACCTTAAGTTTTAATAAAAGTTTAATGTAGATAAAAGCTAAATTACATTTTGCTGAAATTTTGAAACAACCTGTGCAAAGAGCTAACATGAAAATTATGGATATCCACCAATATTATCACCACTACTAGTATATATAAGAAAAAAGATATCAGTAGAGTTAACAAAAAAATAAAAAAATTCTTTGTTTAACAAATAGTTAGATTGCTATAAAATGAATACTGACCACACTGTGCACATAATGGCAACTTTTGAACTGAGTTACAGAAGTAACAAAATGCACGATTTTTTTGAATCCTTTAAAACAAAAAATGAATAAAAAAGCTATTTAGTAATATTATTATATGATTGAAAAAGAAACATTTGTGGCTACAAAAAATTAATATTTTTTAAACAACAACATCTAACAAAATTGAATATGAAATGATTGATTTTATACATAAGTTAATCAACTTTAGGAGATTGTTAGGTATTTATCTGTAAATAAAAAATGCCAAAATAATATAGCAAACCTTTTTTTTAAATTTTATTCAGCGTAGTTTAACATAAGCAAATGTTTCTTACCTTTCACATTTTTCACACTCCTAAAAAAAAAAAAAAAAAAAAAAAAAGTGAAGAAGAAATCAGCTAAATAGCTTGCATATTTATTTTTTATCAAAGACTCTTATAAAATCAAAATAAATTTGCTAGCTTTATGTTAAAATGCTGAAGAATGTTAATAAAAAAATAGGAGCATGATCAATTTTTTTAATCACATTTAACTTACCAAAATTTACTAGTTTCACCAAAAATCACAATTATTATACTTTTATTCACTATACTTTGTGCAGCTAATTATTAACACACTAACTGTGTGATTCTTTAACTCTTTACTGGCTAATAAGAGTTTTATATTTTACTCCTAAACACCAATTATAGATGAAAGGGTAATCCAAGAATCTTAAAAATTGAATCTTAAGATTTATGCTTATTTTGTTGTTGCTATTTATAAGGATTTTTGAGGAAAAATAGTTAGCTTCTGATAAATGAGGAAATTTTCTATGCAAATAATTAAAACAATCATCATCTTTAGGCAAAGCTTTTGCAAATTGTTTCATTACGCCCAACTTTATGTGTAGTGGTGGTAGAAGTATCTTTTTTTGGGTTTACTAAAGCATTATGCAAAATGTTCTTCTTGCCAGGTATCATTCTAATGAGCCATAATTTTTTGATTCCTTGCTCTGATGTTTTACACACATAAAAATGAAAACTTTGTTTACCAAAGAACATAGAGACAACTTTTAGACCTCTGCATAGCATCCAATCGTGAGTGGAACAGTTAATTTTCTATAAAATTGTGTAAAGATTTTCTTAAATTTTCTCCATATGGACTAAATGAGCAATAGGCAATGAGTATTTGATTGTGTAATAAAACACATTTTAACCCAGTTTTTGATGAGTCTACAAAAAGTCTTCAATCTTTCTTCTCGTACTCAATCCCAAATTCATTCATTAGACAAGTTGTTCAACTCAACTTGTGTAAACAACTGTGGCTTTAAAATTTAATGTTCTTTAACTACAAACTTACCACAAATGTAACAAGATGTGTTAGGAGGATTTTTATAATCTCAAAAATTAGAGTGCAAATCAAAAGCACATAGATTAAACACTGCAATGCAAGTTTATATTGACTGGAAGACATATGTGTCATTCATCAGAACTTGACATCTGTGTCATTCATCAGAACTTGACATCTGAGTTTATCAGAACTACCAACCTAGTAACAATAGAATTTATTGCCAGCCTAATAACTGTTAAATGATTTAAAACATTTTTTCCCCCATTTTAAGTAGTAAAACTTTTAAACATAAAATGTGAAAAATTGTTGAGTTATATAACTTTTTTTATTACTACTTTAGGAATCAGCAAACCAAACAACACAGGAATTAGATAAAATTATTAAAAAGTTTTTTCATAATTGGTCTGTATAAATTAAACTTAAGCTATATACACTTTTGAAATATTTTCAAACATTTGCTATATTAGCCTTGATCATTTAACTCATTAAGGATTTTTTAAAAATCTCTTGATAAAATCTTATAAATAATGAATATGGTGAACCTAAGAATCATAAACTATTTTATATAACTTATTAAAAAAGAAACTGATAAACTATTATCAAGTAAGAAAATGATAAAAACTTAAGGTGGATTTCAATCAAATAAAATGATGGTCATAAAAGTTTCGTAGATTTATTTAAAAATTGTTTATTCAGCATGTTCATTTCCAATTCCATTTCTTTTTTATATAAATCACGATTAATGGTGAACTGCTGATAAATTTTGACTGTTGATTAATCAAAAAGTATATACCATATGTACATAAAATACCCACATACTGCATACAACTTCATTCTAAAATGCTATAAAACAAGTCAATAAACTTAGTAACATTATTTACCATAACAAAATTCCCAGGGCATTCTGTTATTTCTCTTTCACTTGATCGAATATCCTTTTGCCTTGTCTTTTGTTTTTCAGCTTTTTTCCGGGCACCAGTCTTCTTTTTAGGCATTTTGTCTACTACTACAAACTGTAAAGATACAACTACTGTAAGGAAAAATATAAACTATATTCATTTAACAAATTAGATGACATATAACAAAAGCTAGTGAAAGATTCTAGTTATAATTCATGACAATAAATGCATATACAATCATTCAGATCTTGCAATTTAGCCTTTATTGTATATCCTTCTTGATTGTGATTTAAATAGGTCAAACTTGCTTAAGACATGCCCACCCTTCCATAAATTTATAGTTTAACATTTCACCTAATTTCAAATTTTGATGAGGTAAATTTTAGAGTATGAATAAAGAAGGTATAGAAAGTATATATAGGCGCTACTCGACTTTCTCCCCCCCCCCCCTAATTTTATGATTGATTCTGATAGAGAATTTTATGCTGATTAAGAATCGTATAAAAACATGGGTCTCAAAATCAATGGAAAGTGCTCTAATTCGAAGTCAAAGTTGTAAAAAATCCCACTAAAAACCCTAATATTCGCCATTTTGAAAATACTAAGTTAATGATCTTTTAGCTGACAAAAGCAAAACATTAATAGCATGGTTTTTACGTTAAAAAAGTCGTTAAAGTATGTTTATCTTGCGCAATTTTTTGTGGCTATGAAAATAGCCGTTTTTTGATTTATTAGAGAATAAACTATATTGCAAGTAATGTACTTTTGTAATAAATTTAAAAAAAAAATTCAACAGTTTTGTTTCCTAAAAGAAGAACTTATGAAACTTAGTACATAGTTGTTCTATCACATGTAAAATTTAGAAAATGTAACCTTCAAACCGTTTTTTTAATAAAAAAAACCAGCGTACGATACAATAATAATTATTCATCAATTTTTCTACATTCTCACATTCTACGTTCAACCTTTATTTGAAATCTTCCATTAATTTCATTTCGTTATAACACTTTCGTTACAATACTTTAAAATAATAATGCTAAGGCTTATGGAAACCAGGTCTGTTTATTGCGCAATGTAACGGTAATTAATTTTCGTTAAAAATGAAAGCGTTTTGAAAAAAAATGGCGAATATTAGGGTTTTTAGTGGGATTTTTTACAACTTTGACTTCGAATTAGAGCACTTTCCATTGATTTTGAGACCCATGTTTTTATACGATTCTTAATCAGCATAAAATTCTCTATCAGAATCAATCATAAAATTAGGGGGGGGGGGGGGAGAAAGTCGAGTAGCGCCGTATATATATACATATACACACATAAATCAGAAGTTCTATAAATTTATAGATGGGAATAATTAGTTTTTGGTAAACAAATTTCTCAAAAAACTAAAAGCACGCCACACTAAATAATGACGTGAAAACCCGTAAAATTAGCTCGCCTTTAAACAAATGGCGCAAATACTTGCTCGTTGATTACATAAATCATTTTAAAATAATTTTAAAATGATTTATTTGAACAATTATTGTTTATAAATAAAAGTGATTTGCAGATATCCTATTTTTTGAGTTTTAATCAAAGGATGACGCGCATCAATATAAAAATTTCTTGCAACAACAAAGAGTTACGGTTTATTAAATTTCTGAATACAAATGTCATTTTTACTGCCTTCATCTAATTCGAGATATTACAAGTTGTCTTAAAAGCCTTAAAACCAATGTTTATTAAATTATTTTAAAGTATTTTACTGTTATTACACAATGCAACAAAAGTTTTACCCACATAGATTTTTCAGTGTTTACATTTAAGTATTTTTTGCCACTGAATTTGAATATTACATTTGTTTTGACGTAACATTGATGGTTTTTCATTTATGCTTAATTTCATATTTTCTGGATATTAGTGCAAATTTTCTATATCTAGTCAGTATGTTCAATCAATCTATTCTAATATTATAAGGATAATAACATAGCATATAGCACTTTTTTACATATTAAAAGGAAATACGATATTGGTTGAAACAAAAAGAAACAACACCATTCTTTACTATAAACCCTTTCCTCAAGATTAGAAGTGCTTTGATGATCGAGATTTTCTTGAAACATACTTTCATCTTTTCTAACTAGAGACCATATACAATCTTCCATCATAGCAGTATCCCATTGTCCTTGATGTCTAATTTCCATTTTTGAAATATCCTGATAAAATCTCTCACCGTGCTCCTCACTGACATCACCCATGTTTTCGGGGAAGAAATCTAGATGTGAATGCAACATATGAATTTTTATAGACATGCGACAACTCAGTTTCATGAATGTTTCAATAAGGTTTGCAACCAGTTTTTTGTAATTAGGGTCCTTGCGATTTCCTAGGAATCCACAAACTACATCACGAAATTCATACCAAGCTACTTTTTCAACTTCTTTCATCGCTCTTTCGAGTTTCTCTGACTTGAACATTGCTTTTATTTGGGGTCCAACGAATATGCCACCTTCGATCTTTGCCTCAGATATCTTTGGATGAGTAGAATTTCTTGTAAAGCTTCTCCTCCAAAATCTATGGCTTTTACAAACTGTTTTACCAATCCTAGTTTAATATGAAGTGGGGGTAATAAGACTTTATTGGAATCTACTAGAGGCTGCTATCAACGTAATCATCCCACTTGAATTTAGAATAACTAATTTTGTCAAGCAGTTCTTGGACATTATCATTCTTATCAGTCTTCTTTCTTCTGTACCGAGTGTGCAAGAGGAAAAGATGGGTATTTATTTCCATTGTGGAGTAACACTGCTTGAGGCTCCATTTTGAACTATTTATGAACATCGCCATTGTGCAGGATCATGCTCGAGTCTAAGAGAAGTAAACAAACCAGTAACATCTTTACAATAACATTACATTACATAGATCATTACACAAGTCATAGTAAATTTCAAATTCTTTATGTCGTTTCCGGTACACACATGTTCTGCAGTTTTCGCCTAGTAGATTCCATTCCATTTTGTTCAAAATTAAAGGACAAACTATGTTTGTCCTTTAATTTTGAATAAATTGGAATGTTCAAAATTAAAGGACAAACTATGTTTGTCCATTAATTTTGAACGGACATAGTTACACAAATTTGTAAACAATTGGTTACTTCCCTATAGTTTTAAATTTAAATTGTTGAGATGAACTGTTTTGTCCACTAAGAATGCCAAGTCATTCAATTATTATTTATATTTGTCAGGCATTCAAGTTCTGGACAACTTGTCAGTTTCTATTAAAAAACCCAGCATAAAACTTTTTAAAGACCAGAATCTAGAGAGTTTTAATAACCGTATGACTTCATTATGGAGCAGGAGCTCACCATTATCAGCAACCAATTCTTAAATAAGCTGTCTAATTCTCGCCAATTTGAACAGAAATTTCCAGTACATCTATAAAATGATATTCATTCCTTTCTCTTTCTTGACAACAAAATACCTTTGTAAATCATATGCCATAAAATATTTTTATGACCAAATTGGGATGACAACAGTTGAAAGACAATATTTTTTCCAGATAATATTTTTTTATAACTGAAGCCTCAAACTTACAAACCCAGCAGGCTGGGTTTTTGTAACAACCAAAAGTAAATATATACCTCATTTTCTATTCCCCATTGAGTTCATAGAACTGCCAAGTTCTTATTTTCTTAACTTTCTTTTTTTCATGTTCTATAAATAGTTTATGAACTCCTCTAAACAAAAAATACAACACATAAAGAACATTTAACACTAATTCTAAACATTTTTAAAAAATCAAAAATATTGATAAATTCAATCGTCATCTTATTCAGAATGATTAATCAAACCACAGGGTGCGTAAAAAGTTCGGGGCCATTTTGCAAAACACAGTATTTCATTTACAAAACACAGTATATTTTATTTGCAAAACAGGTTATAAATGTATGTACAAAGTTCGTCAGACATAGTTATTTACATATTCTCAAAATGTCCTCCCTCTACCTGGATGCACTTTTTTAACCTCTTAGGAAAATTATCCACAGCTTTAGCAATTGTTTCCATTGGGATTTCTTTCCAGGCTTTAATCAGGTCTTTTTTTAACTCTCTAATCGATCGATGGGGTTTCATGCAAGCTTTGGTCTCTAGAATACTCCAAAGCGAGTAGTCAAACGGGTTCAAGTCTGGTGAGTTTGATGGCCATTCTCCAATCTGTCTCTGAGAGCTGATGTCAACTTTGATAAAATCGGGAAAGTTCTCTTCCAGCCAAGTTTGAATCTGTATAGCTTTGTGAGAGGGTGCACCGTCCTGTTGAAACGTCCATTCTTCATCTCCAAAATTCTGTTAGGTCCAAGGCAAAAGTTTTTCTTCAAGCACCGCTCGATATTCATCACCAGGAGCTTTGACTCCATTTGGAACAAAGAAGAGAGGACTTTTATCATTGTGGGTGATTCCTGCCCAGACCATCACTTGCTGTGGCTTCTGTTGATGGGAAATGATTATTTTTTTTGAGTGGCAGGGGTTCCTTGGACCAACTTCTGTCATTTTGATTGTTATGAGCTTGCTCAACATCGAACCATTTCTTATCAGAAAACAGAATTTTTCGGTGTCGCCCAGCACCAAAACGTTTCAGAAGCTTCCTGCATCGGTTCAAACGTTTTAGTTTCATTTCTTCTGTAAGTAATTGAGCTGTAACATGTTTCCTGGCTTTTAATCCTGCTCCTTTAAGAATATTTCGGACTGATCCTTCAGAAATTCCAACAGCTTTGGCCATTTTTCTTGTTGAATTCTTCTGTGTTCGTGGGTTTCTCTTGATTCAACCTAAGATCTTATTATGGTTAGCTGGAGTGTTGGCAGTCCGAGGACGTCCACTTCTCCGTCTGTCTTCATAGCTCCCAGTTTCTTGATATCGCTTAATGACTTTGGATACAGTTTGATGTTTAGAAGTTGGACAATTTCTTTCACTCTTCTTCCTTGCTCAAATAGACACAGTGCGCACAGTCAGCATTAATTTAATGTGGTTCTTAAATAGGTTTTAATCATCTTAAGCTTTGAAAAGCTTCGCTCCCCTGAGGCTACAGTAATTTGCACAGTTCTTAAGGTGAGCTTCCACTCATCCGTTTTTGCTACGGAAAAGGGATGGGAAAGTTAATCACTTAACATGCGCAGTGATTAATTTTCAAAATTAAATTACAAACTGCGCACGCTCACGTGATTAATTTTCCTTTCCCTTTCCCTTTCCCGTAGCAAAAACGGATGAGTGGAAACTCATCTTTATAATACGCAAGCCCACACACAGAACTGAAAATACATCCAATAACAACTTATTGATGAACTTATTGGATGTATTTCTAAATCAAACCAATCTCACTATAGATTGGTATTTTATTTGAAAACCGCAAATAATAATAATAATAATAATAATAATAATAATAATAATAATAATAATAATAATAATAATAATAATAATAATAATAATAATAATAATAATAATAATAATAATAATAATAGTATTAATAATCATAATAATAGTAATAATAATAATAATAAAAATAATAATAATAATAATAATGATAATAATAAAAATAACAATAATAATAATAATGACAATAATAATAATGACAAAAATAGTAATAATAATAATAATAATAATAATAATAATAATAATAATAATAATAATAATAATAATAATAATAATAATAATAATAACAATAATAATAATAATAATAATAACAATAATAATAATAATAATAATAACAATAATAATAATAATGATAATAATAATAATAATAATAATAATAATAATAATAATAATAATAATAATAATAATAATAATAATAATAATAATAATAATAATAATAATAATAGTATTAATGATAATAATAATAAAAATAAAGTTTTTTTTTATTCTGCTGTAAAAGGTGTTTCCCTGAAAAATTACGATTAAGTGGGGCCCCGGTGCATAGCAA
Organism: Hydra viridissima; assembly: GCF_058129835.1. Classification (NCBI taxonomy): domain Eukaryota; kingdom Metazoa; phylum Cnidaria; class Hydrozoa; order Anthoathecata; family Hydridae; genus Hydra; species Hydra viridissima. The sequence goes on along the minus strand of NW_028324308.1, from coordinate 5,063,702 downwards.
CTTTTGCACCACCACCACTACCCACCCACCTACCCCCTGTTGACCGGCATTGCTTCAACTAATATCTATAAAATTTTACTTCATTTTACCACGAGCAAGATTCGAAATTTAGGAAGTAAAATATTTTTCGTTAATTATTTTAAATACATTTTAACCTTAAATTCAAGAGTATAAAAGTTATTGTCAATGTTTTCTAAATTATTTCTAAAAAAGTAATGTCACAACTCAAGATTTATTGCTAAATTAACCAAACTCAAATATCGGTTAATTTAGCAATAAATCGGAAGCTATAACTGGGTCACTGAATTCTAAAATACTTAATTCATATTCCCAGAAGACCTGTTTAACTAATTTGAGTTTCAAAATTGTATAAAAGAAAAAAAACAATTCATGCAATTTTAATTAAGCAATTGCTATCGTTCAAACACAAACAGTTCGATTATGTTTGTGGGTAGAACTGAATTTTCCACTATCCGCTTGTCAAATTGTTATCTACCAAAATAGCAACATTTCTTTCATTTCAATTATCGTTGATTGGAAAAAAGAAGGCTCATTGAATTAAAGAACTCGTAGAAAAACAAAGCAGTTTAAATAGACCAAACACGTGCACAATCTTTCAGAAAGATTTCTAAGTTATAACTGGTTAGAGCTTAAGCCATGCAGTAAATTTTTGGATGTTGAATTTTCTTCAAAAAGATTTATTTTTACATTTTTTGGGTGTAAAAAAAACCTTTTAAGTAAAGAATAAACCAGTAATATTATGACTAAAGAAAGTCATTCTGTTAGATTATTTTTATCACTAAATAATTTTATATTTCTTCTTTCTTAGACGAAAAAAATTGTCTTAATATATAAACTTGCGCAACTCCAATGATTACTATAATAGCTGATTGCCCAATGCTCCACATCATCACTTTTTCATTCAAGGACGAGCCTACTAAACGTCCGTTTGCCTCGCGAATACGATGGTGGTTCTGATAAAGTTCCACTACTTTCATTGCATCATAAATATTTACAATTGATGTTTCAACTTGGGTCATAGGTGCAGATGAAGCAGCTGTATCCAAGCGAACCATATTTCCTTCATCTCCAACAACGAAATCCAGATACACAATATTGTTGTACATAGAAAGATCGTAAATATTGCTAAAGCATACACGATAAGTCCCAGTAACGTTAGTTTCAAATTTGTAAAAATCGTACTCTTGTTGGTTTTTTCTGTAAAAAACGTATTGATTGGGATCTTCAATTGTGACGTCGACATGAGGCCGTGAGCCGCTAATAGGTGCAAATTCAACGGAACATTTTGTGTCTGCTCGAATTTCTTGATAAAAGCACTCATAACCGTTGAGATGAAACTGTATGTGACGGCTTTCAATAAAGCTTATTAAAATTAACAATAATATTATACAAGTCGCCATTCTTACTCGATAAAACTTAGTTGGTTTTATATCTTCATGAATTAAAAATATATCGTTCCATAAAATTTTGATTAAAAAAAAATTTTATAGCAAAGAGAAACTTTTACCAAACAATTTTTAAATCATACACAAAAGAATTAAAGATCAACAAAAGGGCAGGTGCTCTAAAATAATTATGCAAAGTGCTAAATTAACGTATCTTTGCTTTGATTCGTTCAATTACTAATTTATGCCAGAGCACACGTGTAATTTCATTATAAGCTAGTTCGGTACATCGAGGTCAAGTTTTGACTTGTTTGAATACATAAAAAGTAAGCATGGAATTCTCGAAACTATTTTTGTTTCGATACGTTACGAAACGAGACTCGTAACGGAACTCTTCTCGAAATGTTTTTGAGTTACGAGAGTAAAGTTTTTAAACTTTCGAGAAATTTATTTCGATCGGGTCCCGGTTGTTACGAGAATCATTACGAGAACGGTTTCGAGTTTCTCGTAATGATTCTCGTAACAACCGAAACTCATTTTTCCCAAATTTTCATTTTCTCATTACGAGAATTATTTGTGTTTCGGGATATTTCGGGATATTTCGAGTTATTTCGAGTTCCAGAAATGATTTGCAAAAAATTTGATTAACCAGTTAATCAGTTGAAGGACGCATTTTTAGGACATTTGACGAGCGCGACAGCTGAATTTTGTTTTCTTTTTTTAAAAAACACAATTAAAGGTTGAAAATATCAATTTAAAGTCTTTTATTATATTACTTATCAAGACTAGGGTTAGGACTATTGTAATTGTAATTGTAAAAATTAAATACAATTACACATTACAATACAATAAAATTGTATCGTAATATTACAGAAGATTAATTCTTCTGCGGCTGAAAATTCAGCCACTTATAGACTAAAAATTGCTTCTGCGGCTGAAAATTAACGCATGCGCAAGTATTCATATTAATTTACTTCATTTTCTTAACTTAAATATCATTGTGAGATATCTTTTAGGAATTTGAAGAGAATTTGAAGATAATTTAAAAAATACAATGAGCGACCTATCGATTGGAAAATCTTTTGAGAATTTAGTTTTTTTTTGATGTTATCATTTATTTGTCATCTCGATGTGACTTTGCGCATGCGTTAATTTTCAGCCGCAGAAGCAATTTTTAGTCTATAAGTGGCTGAATTTTCAGCCGCAGAAGACTCAAGCATTACAGAAACAATAACAAAATTTTACTTTAGTAATGTATTGTTGTGATGAAAAACAATTACAATAAGTATTGTATTGTTTTTCTTCTAACAATACAATAAAATTCGAGAACTATTGTATTGTTTTAATGAAATAAAATTACAATAACTATTGTAGTGTATTACTTTACATTAAAGTAGAAAAGCTAACGTATTTTAACGTATTTATATTCATCTCTTAACGTATTTATATTCATCAGTTTTTTGTTAATTTTTTAAAAAGTAAATGTACTATGTATAATTTAAATAATGTATTTTTTTAAAATTTTATTAGACTGTTTCAATGGTCGAGCGGTCTGAGGCATATGTCCCGTTATTAGAAAGTCGTGAGTTCGATCCCGAACAATCTATGACGTTTCGCGATTTGACTATTTCTTTAACTTCATCACTTCTTCAAACTACGTCACATTGCAAAAGCAAACCATCCTCAAAGCAAATTATGACCATTGAAAATTTTTTATTAATATTTTTTTCATTTTCTCGATATGTATCGAAATTCAGCTGTTGCGCTCGTCAAATGTCCTAAAAATGCGTCCTTCAACTGATTAACTGGTTAATCAAATTTTTTGCAAATCATTTTGGGAACTCGAAATAACTCGAAATATCCCGAAATATCCCGATACACAAATAATTCTCGTAATGAGAAAATGAAAATTTGGGAAAAATGAGTTTCGGTTGTTACGAGAATCATTACGAGAAACTCGAAACCGTTCTCGTAATGATTCTCGTAACAACCGGGAATTTCCCGTAACGTAACCGAAATGTTACGAGAAATTAGTTGATTTTTCGAAATCGCTCTCGTAACTGATCGAAACCTCTCGTATCGTAACGTAACAATTTTCTCGATTGATTTTTCCCGAAACGTTTCGAGAATCCCTAGCTTAATAAAAAGTGATTAGAGTTAAACCAAGGAGGTTTAATACACAGGAGACGGCATAACGTGACTTTTTTGAAGCCAGTTTTGAAATTTGGCCGACATCTTGGTTAACCCAAAAGAATTTCGCGGAACTTAGGATTTTATTTAAAACTTTGTTAAACCAAATTAAAATATTGAAATGATTGCAATCAAATGATTGAATAATAAGAATTGGTCAGTTTATGCTTGATAACTTATGCTATCATGTAAAGAATTATTTGCTAACTGATAGTCTTCTTCAGTTCGTTTCAATAACATTCGGAATACTGAAAAAGACATTCAGATAGCTGTATTTCAACATGCTACCAACAGAGACTGTATTTCAGATACACGAAAGATTCTTGTGAAAAGAAAACCATATGTTTGTGAGTTGAAACAAGTTTGTATTTACATGTATATAAGATAATAAGCTATAACTTAAGTGTATGTATATAAATGCATATATATACATGACACTATCATAACATATATATATATATATATATATATATATATATATATATATATATATATATATATATATATATATATATATATATATATATATATATATATATATATATATATATATATATAATTAAGTTATAACTTTTTATTAAGCTTTATATGATTTATACTGAATAATAATAAAATGATAAATATTGATAAATGTTGATAAACAAATTTAAATTGACATGCCATCTTGTTCTGCCTATGGGTATACTTCAAGAGATTGTACTGGTGGCATTACATTTTAATGTTATGTAAATGGTTGATACAGAGAGAAAGTTTTCCAAAGTTTTCTGCAAAGTATAAAATGAAAGTTTATAAATTCATATTTTGATATTGGTGAGGTTATAAACACAGCAATAAAGATATCAAACAAATGACAAATTTTTACTACTGATCTAAAATAATGACAAAGTTATAAATAAAAAATCATATGTAGTATATTTATTGCAAAAAAAAACTCACATATAATATATTTATTTCAATAAAAAACTATTAAGTGATTTTTCTGAAATCCCCCTTCCAGAATTGACAGTGTTTTTAAATGCATGTCTTTTACTACCCTAAGTTATTCAAAAGGAAATAGCTTACAAATTTAAAAATTAACACAAAATTTTGTGTGTGTTAAACTTCAAATTTGTAAGCTATATCCTGGTTTGTGTTAAAATTCAAATTCGTAAGCTATATCCTGGTTTGCAAATACTTTTCAGCATACCAGGTACTGGTATGCTGAAAAGTACTTGCAAACCAAGCACTGGTATCTTGTTCTGCCTATGGGTTTACTTCAGGAGATTGTGCTGGTGGCATTACTTTTCATAGGTACAGTATTTTTTTCTTAGAAAAATAAGAGGTTTATTGGGTTGTAATAAATACCCTTCAGCAAAACATTTTTTTGGAACATATAAAAAATTGCTGGTGTATAATGATATTCAAGATATTCTTCATGGAAACTGTTTGCCATTGCAAATTGTACCTATTTTGACTGCTCTAGTAAATACCAAAACATTGAAAACATTGATGTTACTTCTGTTAGTGTTTTGAATAACTCTACTAGCAGAAATAGGATTATTGAACTACTAGAAAACTCTGTTACTGATCATGATTATTTTTTAGTTCCTGATGCTAGTTGTTTGTCTACATGTTCACAAAGTATTGTGGGTTGTATTGCAGGATTTGCTGTATTTAGGGGAAATTCTGGGGAATTCGTTACACTGTGAAACATGTATTTCAGCGCTAAATACAAGTAGCAAACAAGAACAATATGCATTAACTTAAAAACAAAAGGTGCATTATTAATATTTCCCTCAAAAAATGATCATGACATTTGCATTTTGTGTGAAAAGTTGTTCAGAATCAATGTAGAACACAACAGCAATGATTCATTATACTTGTCAAATGTAAGGTGCCATGCAATTTTGCAGTCAGTATTATCAATTCACAAACGCTTGTTTTTATTTCCACAAGAAACGTTCATACTGTGTAAAACATGGTGTCTGCTAATTTTGTGTTGACATACAGCTATCTGAATGTCTGTTTCAGTATTCCATATATTTTGGAATAAGCTGAACCAGATAATCAGTTAGCAAACAATTCATTGTAACATAATATAACCTCGAAAGTATAACTGGCGAATTATTTATTGACTTGTTGCAATTCTTTGATTGCGTTTCATCTGTTTTTTCTCCATTGTTCTGCGCAAAATATAAAAATGTTTTGGGTCAACCAAGATGGCGGCTGATTTTCAAAACTGGCTTCAGCGCGTTTTATATAAACGTATATACCGTGCCGTCTCCTGTGTATTAAACCTCCTTGAGTAAAACATGTTTTTTGCGGCATTTCCGTTCTTAAGAAACTTTGAGCACTAATAATTTTTAGTCATAAGTTCTTTTCTAATGAAACTAGCCCCAAAATGTACGGTAAAGAAAATATTTTACACATCATTATCCCATTTTAATTGCACCTTAACAGTCTTACTAAATAACAGTTATCTAAGGATTTTTTGCGGTAAAAAATTCTTTTGTGGTATTTAAAAAAAAAAAAAATCTCCGTTACAGTATTCTTATGAGAAAAGAAAAAACTAAAAATTTAAGAAACATTAAGATTAAATTGCTTTTACTGCTGTTTTTGCTAGTGAAATGAAACAAATTCTTATCAAGTTTCTCAAAATATTATAACTTTCACTGAAAACCTCAAATGTTGTTGGATATCTCAGCTGGTCTTTCGAGTTTCTTTTTAGTAACAGGTTTAGATGACTTTGGTTTTGTTTTCGCTTTTTCCAGCTTTGTTTTATTTGCCCTCGTATTATTTTTTACTGTTCGCAAATGTTTTTCTCTTCATCTTTCTCCTTTTCTTTTTTTCCTTCTTTTCTTCGTCCTCTTTCTCATACATTTCAAATGCTTTGACACTCGTAAAAATTCCATGATTGATTTTTTTTGTATTGTCTTTTTGTTTTGTGCTTCATTTGTTCCATAAAAGTAGGAGTTTCAATACGCAAGATCTTTCAACCTAGTAAACTTCTCTTTCAAATTGATCCTGGGTTTTTAACATAGAGCCATAAACTCCAAAACAATATGACATGTTTTATTTAGGTTTTGATGAATTAACTAAGGTATTTTTCGCACCTTTCCTTGAAAGAACTCTCTTCATGCTCGGATTCAGTTCAAAACTTGTCTCATCAAAAATTGAAAAAAGCGCCTGGACAATCAAGGGCATAAGGCAAACCATTTTCTTTCTAAACAATTTTGAAAATGGTCAAAAAACCTCTTTATTCTGCTGGTTGGAAATATCGCTGATGTTCTGTTAATTGATTCAACTGATAGTTTTTAAAAAAAAAATCATTCCTTCATTTCTTTTAAGGAATAATTTTAACCAATATTCAGTCAGAACTCCATTTTTAAACTGTGGAGGATCCAGATTTTTTGTACATCTGACGCGACCTTTGTTCTAGAATTGTGTATATTACATGACACAGCATGCTATTCAACAAATTGTTCTTATCCAGATTCAATTATTTTTAGAAACAATTTTCTACAGGCTTTCTGTTTCATTTTATTACTTTCTTTAGATACCAACTAATTGTTTGCTAGAGTATGTCAGACTTTTTGGAGACAGCTTTTTAACTGATAAGGTTCTTTGGAAACCTTTTAAAGAGACTACATCATAAAAGCTGATGCCAACAAAATTAAAAAACTTGAATCATCGCAAATTTCCTTTTTTCGAAGGAAAATTTCAATTTTTACAATTTAATTATAGTTAAACGATAAATGTTAAATTTTTGTTCTGGAAGGCTTTATAAACATTTTTATACGATTTGCGAGCTAGTCAGAATGTTAAGTAAATTAGGGATTTTCGATATAAAAAAGTGAACAACGCAATAAACAAACCTTTTGCTCGAAAACATTTTTTCATAGAGTAATTTTTTTTAGTAATGTTTGTTACATTCTGAGATATATCAATGATGTAACCCTTAATGTAACAAACATTACAAAAAGGGGGTCTTTAGAGATAAACAATGATATATCCTCGTACTTAGATGAAATATTGTTTAAAACGCTTAAGCTTGAGTTAAACATGATAAAAGTTCAAATAGTAAAATAAAACACTCGCATTAATGCAAGTAATGAGAGATGAAGCTAAGAGAAACTAAATGCATTCATTTCCTCATATGAATCAGTGATGTTGACTCTGTGAACAAATCTGATCGATAGCATTATTTGTTTTGACTTTTTGTTTTTTTCGCAAGTCTTTAATAAAATTCTTAAACATTTTGTACTCATAAGCTTATTGGTATACTTTAAATACTTTTTGTGTTTTCATGTATAAGTTCATTTGCATTTTAACATAAAATTACCTGCCCAAGCTTTTCTAAAAAAACTTGACCATTGGGTTGAGCCCTTGAGTTTCTTTATATTATCCTTTTTTTAGGGTGTCTAGGATAGCTAGGGTATATTTAGTTGGTATGGAATATCAGGAATAACAGACATCTGGTAACCTGTCGATCCAGGTTACGCTGAACAATTGAAAAAACTTGAAAAAACAGGTGTTTTACAGCGACGAGGATGCATAAAAATGGTATTATCAACGACTAACTCATTTACAGCGTCAAGAGACGTTTTGATGGCAAAACACTTTTTTATTAACACAGCATATCGGTAATTGAAAGCTATCAAAGTATGATGTTAATGAAATTTACTTAAAGCATTTCAAATACTTTTTATTTAAGATTTAATTTAAAAGATAAAATTCAATATGAAATAAAGTCATTATTAAAAGGCACTCAAAATATTCAAAATTTCAAATGACCCAAAAATTAAAATATACAAAAGAAGATACATTATAATCTTTCATTAATCATTTACCACAACATTATAAGTGATTTTAACTGACCAATGAAAATAGAATTATTCGAATTGTTAAATATGTAAAAAGCATAACGTATGCTATACCAAACTTTTTATGCGATCAGTTACAACAGTTAACGGATCTTGTTTAAAGGTCGACAAAGAAAAGATTTGATGAAACAAAGTTATATCGTTTAAGCTAAAATAAATAAAATGTTTTGATATGTAAATAAAGTGAAGAAATTTAACAACAGTCAACAAATTCAACAACTTTTATATTACAAAAGTTTTGAAGAAAAGCGTATTTTAATAATATTCTTAAAATGAGAAAAATTATTAAAATAGAGAAAAAGAACAAAAATAATAAACAAGAAATAGTTTTACAAAGTTTTTGCTGTTGATATAACTCTGGCGAATAAAAATTCGCAGGTTAAATGCTCTCTGAAAAAAAAGAGAACTTACTCCGATTGTATCCTCTTCTTTTCCGAAGAAATCTTCTTTTTGCACTCGTTTAATGGCTTTCTAAATAGATAAACAAAAAAGTAACTGAAACTTTTTTTCAAAGAACATATACTTTACAAAGTAGGGATATGACAATTTTTAAAATTTTACGAAACTCTTTTTACAAATTTTTATAAACATTTCTAAGTTTCGTACAATTTATATGCATAAAATGAACTTTTTTTAATAAAGAATCTATTTAAGATTTTATCAACCAAGCATTTAACAACTCGGCTAAACTAGGATTTCTCAAAATTTAGTTGAAATCTTAGTAACTAAAACTTCTGGGGCAGGCCAGGCCTTGGCAAACCACTTATAGTGTTTATAGCTACATTTTTTATGTTGTTCTTATTCATTTCTTTGATGCATCAATATGTGTGTGTGTGTGTGTGTGTGTGTGTGTGTATATATATATATATATATATATATATATATATATATATATATATATATATATATATATATATATGACATCCTGTAGTATTAAATAATAATCATAGAAATAATCAATGATATATATGACATCCTGTAGTATTAAATAATAATCATAGAAAAACTATTATTTACATTTTTAGTTCTGCTTTTTTTGGAGATGGCTTAATATCAGAAAGAGCCTCAAGAAGTGGATCCATGTCACCAACAATCACAGTTTGTGCACGAACTCTAGCACGTTTAATTTTGCTTTTTGCTTCGTGAGATGCAACTAACTCTAAAAAGAAACAAATTGCTGTTTAATGATGATTATTAAACATTTAGGTGAAATAGTACTATTTGAGGCTTACTATTTGGTGAAATAGTACTATTTTTTTGTAAGTCAATAGGCTTTATTTAAAGTATTGACAATATTGTATAGTATTTATATTAAACGTTATTTACTGAGTTGTGTTGTTTGAAGTACAAGTGATTTCATCAGAACTCTACAATTCATTTATTGAATTTATTACAGAAATTATTGTGCCTCCCTGAGTACAAACTATAAAAATAATGGTTAAATCAGCTTAACAAACACTCCAAATATATTTTCAAAAATTAAAATTATGTTCTCTGACTGTAGCACATTCAATATTTTAAAGATAATTTAAGATCTTTAAAGGAAATCACTTGATATAAAATTTGATTTTTTGGTTTCTCTTTTTTTCCTTTTTGAAATTGCACCACATCCATCTTTTCTTTTTGCAGATATCTTTAAAAAAAAAAAAAAAAAAAAAAACAATATAAAATTTAAATTAAATAAGGATTCGTGTTAAATGAGGTTTAAAAAAAAGATATAAGTAGTAAGATAATCATTTTATGAAAACAATTTTCAAATATCAATGAGTACTAAAATTAAAATACCTTAATGGTTTTTGTCATTTGTTGATTTTGGTTGAATATTTTGAGTGGCTTTTTTTTAATTTTACCCATCTTTAGAAATATAATAATAGTTTTAAAAAATGTAAAATACAGAAGAATGTAAAATAACTCCCAAAGAAGCAAGCAATACTAAATACGAGACATTAATGAAAATCTTATATTATCAAATTATTTTAACTAATGAAAATACAAACAGAACATGGAATATAGTTTTAATAACTGAGAACATTATTTGATTCTAAATCAGATATATTGTGTAGAAAAAGTAAAAAAAGTTAAAATCAAAAACTTTATAAACACATTAACTATTATAAAATACCTTAAATTAGTTTTATCATTAAAAAATTCTAAATTCTAATTCATAAATTAAAAATCTATGACTTATAGAGAAGTAAATCAATAGCTTTCAAACAGTTTGCTAATTGGAATCTGTTCATCATTGTTAAAATTCAAGTAGCCATCAGTTTTAGCTTGCTCATGCAACTTTTTACCTGCATCCTCTAATCTAGTTCGATATTCAACATTAACATGATTACAGCTTGGAACACCAGTAAATCCAAACATGGCACCAAAACAAAACCCTGCAATTATACCAGTAGAATCATTATCACCACCATGTAGCATGGCATGATGACAAAGTTTTACCCAGTCCTCCTGAGCCACCAATAAAGCATCATATGCAATCATAGGTGCATCATGTCCACTCGAACCACCCCAGCCAGAAAAAGAAAGAGAATGGTAAAATTCATCTCTGTCTTTAACATCATAGATTTTTGGGAAAACAGGTTCATTTTCTCCGTTTAAAATATTTCTTTTTTCTAAGTAGCTCTTCCACTGAGTTTCAAAGTAGCTCCAATCAGCCTGGTTCTTTTCAACATCTCTTCCTTGTGACATTACAAACAATAAAACTTTAGGTAAAAGATCTATCAACAGGCAACCCCATTTTTGCAAAGGATACCTCACAACAGAGAGTGCACCAAACAAGGCAGATGCAAAAGATCCTAAGTAGCCAGTAGGATGATTATGAGTCATTCTCCCACTCTCTACACTGACCATTATCAACTTTTCTAAGCACTTAACATCATAAATGTTTGGGTATCGCAATCCAATGCACATAGCACGCATAGCAGCACCACAACCACCACCTTTTGAGTTAAAAGGAATGTACCAACCCTTGGAAATATGTGGTCTCAAGATTGAACAAGCAAATTGAGTTGCTTGGCCAGCAGCTCTGCCTTTCATGTCTTTTTCACAATCATCTTTATATCGATAAGCCAGTTCACTATACAATTTCTCAATATTATCTGCATTGCTTTCTTTTATAAGAGCCTCAGCTGTTGAGAGCAAAAGAATTGTATCATCACTCAGAATAAACTCAGGTTTTTGAACGTTGAGATTTTCAATGCCACCAAGATCAGACAGCTCTCTATGAATTCTTACACCGCTAAAACAAAATTCCCATTTACCACATTTATAACCCATTGCATCACCAACACCAGCCAACACCATTGATGCCTGGTATTTAACTTCCATCTCATTCATTATTGATAGTTTTTTCTTACAAACAATATTATCAATTATAATAACTCTGTATTTTGACTAACCTTGAAATTTGGTTTCAGAAGTTACAATTATTCATGCTAAAGTTAATAAAAAAATATATATATAAAAAACATAAGCCAGATTTTTAAAACACAAGATGTATGTTCAAACACAAGATCAAATATAAGGTAGATAACATGTAAGCCATAACTTTAGCAAATACTTTCAAAAAATTGATTCACAAATCAAATTAAAATAAAAAACTTATCATGAATATTAATTGAAAGCATTTATCTCAAATGGAAGTTTTCCTAAGCATAACATTGAACCGCAAAAACAAGATTTTTCACAATCTATTTGCTTTTCCACAGTGTTCTCAAGTGCTCTTCCAGCATAATTAAATGTCAGCTCTTCCCCAGCTTTAATATCGTGTAAAGTAAACAAAGCTGCATGTGGTATTGAATTGTTTACTCGCACTGGAACAATGCATAAATTAGGTTCACAAGAATGATTAATAAAACGAGCATAGTTTCCAAAATGACCTGCATCAATACATGTTCTTAACATGTTTTCTCCAAAATGCTCTCTCATTACAAGTATATAGTTTGACTCATTAGATTTCATGCTTGCTGATCTATGCCTGGCTTCCTTATTGCACAACAATTCACCAATGTATTCAATAACAAATGCACCTTTTTTAATAAATTCAAGAGTTCTAAGTCCAATGCCACAATTTTGAGTTAAAAAAGTTTCATACACTCCTTTTGAACCTTGTTGAAATATACGATTCCCACAAGACAAACTGCAAGAACAGCAATCATTGCATTCATACAAAGGCTCACTACCTGCAATAAATTTTATCAAATAATTTATAACCTTAATGTACAATTTTTTAAATATACACAACTTTGAAATTTCTTTACTTACTATGTAAATTTTTCAATGTTCCATCATTGTTGTATGCAATAGCATGTTGAGAAAAACAAAAACAGTTGTCATCATTAAAGCAGTCACCTTCACAACTGCAACCAACCCAAAAACTGTTAATTGGATTTTCAATAACATAAGAATTTGTAGTAATACACTCATCAATATGCTAAGGTAAGAACAATAGATTTTAATGTACACCTTCAAATATTTATTTATTTATTTTTATTTAAAATTATCTAAAAAGAGTAAAAATAAAACAAAAATCAATAGAAATGTACTTGATAAACTGCATTCAGTTTATTATGATGCATTTCTAAAAAATCTGCAAGAGGGTATTGAAGGTAAGTAGGACAAAATATAATAGCTAACTAAAAATATAATATATTGTTAAGTTAAAATAAGTGATTTAAAATAGATAAGTAGGAAAAAAAAGTAAACAGATTACTAAATAGATTTTCTAGATAATTAAAGACAATTTGAATCAAAACATTTAAAAAGAAAAAGGAAATAGTTATGAAATTTGCTCTAATTTATAAATAATAACTGTAGGAACTATAATCTTTTATACAAGTTATTCTGAGATTGGACTATTTCAAACAAAAAATCTTTTGCATGGTAGTAAAATGAATCAGAACTATATGTAACTTCTGCTCAAGGTTGTAAATATACTTATAATTTTTTGAACTCTTTTTACATGTTAAAACTTCTAACTCCTTAAAACTTAAAACTAACTTAAAACTGACTCTTAAAAGACACGCTTCAAAATAAATTTACCTCAAAAATGTAATTAATATATCTAGATTATTATTTCTAATATACTAAAAATGATCATTCATTAACAAAAAAAACATTTTTTCAAATAAAATAATTTAATATAAAAATATATGACAAATCTAAAATATTTCTACAAACTATAATAACTCAAAACTTGAACGAGCTTTTTCCATTTCATGCAAAAATGAATAAAACTGTGGTAGTGTCAATTCCATATTTACACTTTCAGTTTGTTTGTTTCCTTTGTCTAATACAAGCTTCAATTGTAAGAAGGATTGACCCATTACACTCTTCTCAGAGGTTGCAGCAGTGACACCAAATTTCCATTCCATATCTACAAGTTGATTAGTTCCAAAAATTTCACCTACAACTCGACTAAGCAGAGGAAATTTTTCTTTCCAAACTTCACAAACTACTGCTGATTTATCATCATTTAAACCTGAGAGAGAAAGAAAACTACCATCATACAACACATAGTCAAGCTATTATTAATTACTTCAGGCATATCGATAATTATTGCACAGCCATTAGGTTTCCAATATTTAACTCATGCACATTGTTTAACTAAGTAATTCATTACACTACATTATTGTGTATTATAACCTAGAAGTAAAAAAAGATCCACATTCACACATTTTTTTTTTAAAAATAACTTATACATTATACCGCATTAAGCCTATAAAAAAGATCAAAGTATGAAATGAAAACAACTTTAAAGTAATTGATCTAGGATATTGGAATAAAAAATTTAAAAATTAAAATTAAAAAAAAACCTCCATTTTATAATTACATTATAGAAATGAGGTTTTTCAAGTTTTTCACAAAATGATAATAATATGGATATGATTCTTTAAAATATTTTAATATATATAAATATATTTAAATATTTTAATATAGTTAAAGCATCCTTTTTTCACATTAGGTTGATTTTTTTTTACCAATATATTACCGAAGAAATTTGTGTTTTTTTTGTCAAGATACGATATAGATAATTTCAGAGGTACAACTTCCTTTATACAGTTTTAATTTTCCTTTTCTTATGTTTTGTTTATTTTTAGCAAGTCAGATTTTTAAGTTTGAATCCAACATAATTTTACAAGATTTAGAGTGAATTTGAAAGTTAGGATAGAATGAAATGGGGTGAAAGCAAAGTGGAAGGTAATAGGTGTTAAGAGTGACTTCAAATTGAAAAAATGTAATATACTTTAAATAAAATTGAAAGTTGAAATTGGGAATTGTCCAACCCTTTATCCAAATTGTGAAAGTTGTGAAAAGACTTAAGCTTTTTTAATCACAAGATACATTTAAGAGGATACTTAGAACCCACAATCATTCAAAGTACAACAACCATTATCCTCTTTTCCTTAAGTAAAGCTTATTTCTTAAAGAATTCAAGTGTTGATGGGCATTGAAACCATTATCTTACATAATTATGAATTTAAAAAATTTTGACTAGTATTTTTTGAATAATAGGGTGATGATCTGTTACATTTATATGATATCATAAATGCTCATTAAATTGTATTAATTTTAAAACCTGTGTAAATTACAATTGCAATTTTGTACTCTATTTCTTATTACTAATTTTTGAAAGATTATTTATTGAAGAAAATTGGCATCCACTTAGATATTTGACCAAGGCAGGTCTATTTGCTCAACATAAACAATTTAAATTCAATAACTTGAAGACTTGTTGATTGTAAAAAATTAATTAGACAAAAATTTCTTTCCTGTAATCATTGTAGTTTTCAAACATATATTTATTACAAAATTTCTTAATTTTATCCATTACTGTATTACACACTTCAAAGTTTTTTAATTATTACTTTAAATACTTTATAAATTTGTTTTGTAAACATATTTTTAAATCTGCAGTAGGTTAAAGTAAGTTTAACAAAATTTTTCTAACTTTTTTTTAAGCAGGACAAGTTAAAGTATTTTTGTTAAAGCAAAAAAGAAAAATGTTCTCTAAAATACTGTAACCATATAATTTCTGAAAAAACTATAGAATTATGCTGCTTTTTGCTTGCTGCAAAAATGTTTCAACATGATTTACCATTTGAATTAACAAATCATTTATTGTTGTGAAACTAAGAAACTATCTTCATAGTTTTTTCCTAATAATAGGGATTGGGCTATTTCAACAATTTACTCTGATCCTATTATAGGTTCCAGGTGATTAATGAAATATGAGATGATGCTTCATATTTCAACATTTGAGCAAAACTAATTCAAATGAACTATTGATTGTCAACTATGTTCAATTCATTTTTAATATCTTCATATAATAATCCAATTTTTAAAAAGTTTTTTATCAGTTATTCAAAAAATTTTTTAAATTTTAAGTATTTTCAGTTACATTGACATTTGTTATTAAGTATTAGTCATTTTCTGTTTCAAATTCCTACTTAAAAATTTTATTTAGAGCGAATAGTATCTTAATAATTAGGAAATATTTTTTTATACTTACCACGTCTTTGAAGACGATCAAAAATAATATCCTGTGACAAGCTTCGTTTTGTTGCATCTCGCAGTAATGATAAGAAAGACGTAACCAAACTTTTTATTCCCCCAAAATTTGCACCTATTTCACTACAAAAATTTTCGAGATCAACAAGAATTTTTTCTGAATTCTTTGAGTTTATGATAAATTCAAATATCAATAGTATAAACTCTTTAAAAGAGGCATCTGGAAACTTGTTAAGGGCTGAAATTTCCAAATCCGTCAACTCAATATATTCAGCCATTTTTCGGACTGTAGTGGAAAAAGTCTTCAGAAGGTCGCAATAATGGTTTAAATGTGTGATTTTATAATTTATAAATTTCATCGAAGCGAGACGGATTCATAAAGTTATATTGATACACGTTTTCTGCATATGGAAGAAATAATACAAAAGCACATCGAATCCTAAACCTTTTTAAAGATTATGATAACTGGCATAATTTGAAAGTCATGGTTTTACTTGAAAATGAAGGCGTTAGTTTTTTGATTAGTAATTTAATATATTTTGTTGCTAAGTACTATATAGTTTACAAAGTCACGGTCAGGAGAATATATTTCATCTTTATCATAAATCAGTATTAAAAATCATTTCTATTGATAGTGCTTATATTTTGTTTTATATTATGTATTGGCTTATATATTGCACTTCAAAATAAAATTCTTATTAATTTTGATAAGAACCAAGTCATGTATTATCATTTATGTGCTATTTCAGTATCTATATTGTTTATATATTTTTCAAAGAATCATCTGTAATCAGATTTAGATGACACTAGTTTACCTGGAAATTTTTCACTGACTGAAAAACGTACATTTTAGTAAACACATTAAAGCATTCACTAATACTCATCCTTTATTGTTATTTAGTTCCTTTTGCAACTAGCAAACTTATATTCAAAAACTAAAATCCAAGGAACTGTTTTAGTTACAATGAAACAATGTAAGTTTATTGCTTCTTCAGATTATACATTATATTATATGAAATAAAATAAATTAGTTTCATTCATCTACAAATGGTTAATCTTATAGTGTTTAGTTGCTATAGTTAAAGTGTTGGTGTTAAATTGCTAATTGTAATTTTCTATATGGTTTACATAAATTAATTTTTTACTTTTTTTTTTAACTATTTTGGTTTTATTTAAATTTAAAAGGGTGAGGTTGTTTCTTAGAAAAATGTTTCAAAAGTTTTACTAAATTGTTTTTTAATGTTGCTGGATTATGCTTCTTCTATAGTTACAATTTTTTAGATCATGGTGAAACAAAGCCAAAACCTCGTGAGCTTAAGTCTACAGATCCCAATCCTCATGCCAATGGTGAACCAAGGTGTCTTTTTAGAGCAACAAATGGAAAAAAAAAATACAGTACTGTTGTAAGCAGTAGAGTACTTTAGTAAAATACCACACAATTAAATCAAACTCATATTTTTTCTAATTACTTTGGGGACATTATGAATTATGATTGAGTTGTTTAAAATGATAACTTATTTAAATTTTATTATTATTATTTTTTTATTCTTTTTTAGGTAATGCATAAAGATGTCAACAAATTTCAACTGGTTAAATTTTATTTATTAAAAGTTATTTTCAGAGACAATTTTATTTCCCAAATCTCATTAAATTTTAAAAGATTGATCTTAATTTGCATTACTTTTTAAATTAATTATTTGTATAAAAACAATTTTAATCTATTTTTACAGTCTTCTAATACTTTTAATTTTTAGGCTTATGCAGCAGTATTACGACAAAATATAGACAATATGAAGAAAAGAGACAAGAAATCGAAAAAAAATAAAAAAGCTAAAGCAACGCAATAGTGAAACTTATAATTAAATGTTATTTTTATTTACTTTAGGAATATATTTAACTTAAAATTGCATGAAAACCATTAGTGATAACTTAAAATTAAATGAAAACGACTGCTAATGATTTTATTTTTATTTTTCTTCTAAACGTGAGCAAAAATTATTTTGAAGTATAATAAAGTTGGGAGGTAAAAATTCAAATGCTTATTTATTGTCTCATCCATTAATGAAGTAATATTATGATGTTTCAGTAATCCTGTAAAAGTAAGTTTTAACACAGAAAATTTATAGGGACCCTAAGGACCTAGTTATTTAGGTGCTTTCATAATGGGCGAATCTCCAGCTCAATATCTTCATCTATAAAACTTTACAAAAAAACACGTGCTGTCATGTCATTTTAGAGTTTCTCACACAGAATCAAAATTTTCCTTTTGTTTCGCTTTTATTTATAATTGCTGTTTAAAACTACTTTCCTCTCCTCTCCACAAATCCAAAACTGACTTTTCGCGGCATGTCAAGTTTTTGATAATCCCAAATGTTTCCTCTTCGTCAATTCAGTTCTTCGTTAAAATGAGAGGATTTGTCAAATCTGGGCATATCGCCCCTTTATAAAAAACAAATCAAACATTTTTTATCCAAATGGCTTAAAAGCACACCAAACTTCAAGTATCTACGTTTCGATAGAACAAACTTAACAGATGTATTTAAAAGATGTGTTTATCGTATAAGACCATGAAAACCCAATGATATATATATACTAGATGTCTAACTTGCGGGATTTTATTGGACGAAAAGTGAAGCCGCTTTTTTTGTTTACAAACTTAATCCGCCATTTGTAATAAGGGCAATTTTCCCGAATATTTACCAAAATTTCTATACATCTGATTCAATGATATGAGTTGTGTCGACATATTTTGTAATATTTAAATTGCAAGTTTTAATCAAAATTATTATGGTGACTGAGACAAAGCGCTGTACAAATTCTGTTGACAGCTTATGTTTTATAAAACTAGATGCATTTCTTGCTATATCCATGTTAACCTCAGAAAATGCTGAGGTGGTCGTTGACTTTTGATCCCATTTGGCTACCAATGATTTGGAGTGAAATAAAAATCATGATGTATTATTACTTTCGTTTACCCGATACTAAAGAGTTTTCTTCAAAAAACAAAGAAGTTTTTATTACCTAAAGCTTTCTTCTGTTATTTATTCTGTCCTCCGTTGTGAAATTTTTCATATTTCAATTGTTCCAAAAACAAGTGAATTAGGTGAATTTAAAAGTAAAGTACGTTTTGATAAAGACATGGACTTAAAACGTCGAACCAAAGAACTCAATTTTATCCGTCAAAACGAACTTAAACATCAGAGTATGGATCTTCCTCAGACTAATACAGGACTCCTAGTTTCTAGATTAATAATGGAATTTTTCGAATGAACACTCATCGTTTACAATATTTCGTAGTTGGTAAATAGACTTATTGAGATTGCTTAGTTAAAACTTCAACCAGGAGCTTGAACCAACTATTAGTGCTAATGTTTCTGGTCAAAACTAGCAATTGGTTAATCCAAATTTTTTTTTCCCCTCCCATTCATTTAAAAATGTTCATCTCATCCTATAGTTCAACAAAATTACAATAACCTTTTTTTTTTTTTTTTAATTTTTCTTTTATTCTTTCCTTCCAAACAAACCTTTGTTTACTGATACATGCTCACTTTTCAACAAAAGACTTTTTTTACGAAGCTTGATACATATCATGGCTTTGGAAGTTATAACCATTTTATTAAAATTAAATTCAAAGTTTCTACATTTCTTGAATGTGATGGGTGGTGGTTTTTTAGATTGAATTTATAAAATAATTAGTACTCTGAGCCTCGGAACCTCGGAATTTTTCGGGATAAATTTCTCTTTTGGGTTTTAGATTATTTCCGAAACATAGGATTTGACGGCGATATTACAGACCTTTAGAAAATACTATTCGTAAAGTACTATTTTGAAAATTTGGAGAAATATATAGAAATTTAGATGAGAAGACAAAAGCTAACCTTTTTTTAAAAATAGTTTATACTATATTTTAATACTTTATGATTATATAAAGAGTTTTATATAATCATAAAGTATTAAAATATAGTATAATTATTTTTATAATTATTTGTATATATATTTTTGTACTAACATACATTTATGCACTGCAACATGAATATTCTAATAAAAGTTTATAAAAATTTTTTTTATATTATTATGTTCTCCCTGAAAATATTTTTCGGTAATATTTTTTTTTTAGTTTCTTCTAAAAAATCATTTGTCATTTAAATTTGTTACTGATCGTTGGAACTTTTATTAAAAATTCTCATTCGCTTAATCTGTGCTTATTTAACACGAAAACGTAAATGAATTTAAAATTCGTTGATAATATACATAAAAAATTGTTAATTACACATTATATTTAAAAAGCAAAAATCCTAGCATTACATTACTTTCCTGTAATTTGAAATCTTGTATTGAAAATTTTCCTCTTGCTTCAAGATAATTTATACATCATTCGTTTCAGCAGTGAATGATCTATTGAGATTAGGGTCTTAGCAACGGACAAGTTAAATGTTTTAAATGTTAAATTATGCAAAACCTGAAGGGTTCTTTTATTGAGTTCATTCAAACACACAAAACGTTCTGCAATTTTTTTTTGCTTGATATTGAAAGAGTTTGACTTTGGAAATAGAAAAAAACAAATAGAACAAAAAAACACACCAAAAAAAAAAAAAAAAAAAAAAGAAGAAGAAATTTATCAAAAAAAAAAGGGGGGGGAAATGTTAGAGAGCATTTCAAGAATCCTTTTGCTTCTTTTTGCTTCTTCTGCAAAGGTTTGAGGATTTTTCTGATTATTATCTTTATTTCTCTTTTGTGTTACTGCAATAACTTGTACTTTTAATGGGCATGTTTCAGGTTGTTTCGGTTGGAACGCGGGTAGCTAACCCTACTACCGATATAAGTATGTTTTTAGCTTTTAGTTTATACTACTTTCTTGTTATTGCTGAGTGTCTGACTATTTTTAAATACACAATGTTTAAAAGAAATAAATTCATGATAAAGAATTTTTGACTGAATTTAATACTAGATTTACTTTAGTGCTAACAAAACAATTTCTTTCACCATTTATTTATTACTGTTTCATTACAGAAGATACATACTAATCTTATTATGTATGTTTGAATAACGAATCTTGAGTGTTTGGAAAAAAAAGCTGGAACTGGAGCGAAAGATCAGAATTATAAATACCGCTAGAATATTAACTTTAAAGTTTCTATTAATGATATGTTCTTACCTTGTTCTTACCCAGGGCTAATTTTTTTTAATGGTTTCACAAAAGTAACAATAAAGATGTAAAAAGATTTACCGTTGTTGATTTTACACAACTTTTGTCGTTTTAAGTTAGAATTTCAGCAATGAATAATTGAAATACGTTCCGAATTGGCACGCATATACCTAATAAAGTCATGGCATTATTCAACTTAAAAAATAGTCGTAGTTTTGAGTTCCTCTTTTTTTTTTACTGTTCTAAAATAGTCATTCCATGATGCGGATTTATTTTACATAGCTGCTTTTAATAAATAAGACATAAACACATTTTAGTAAAAATTAAAAAAATATTTTTAAAGAGAGAATGTTTGGAAAATTTCCTCTTAAACCCGAATATACCTTGGCAATCCTTCCTTTAATTATTTTAAACTTATACTTGAAAGTTTTGTAAACTATAACAAGATTTGTAGGCCAAAAATAAAAATGAACACAATCCTCATTCATTGACAATTACTATTCATAATAAGGTTTCTTTAGACGCTAACTGAAGATATCTATACCCGATAGGAAGATAAATAAAATGGTACTCTTCACAATTTAAAGAACAACCAAAATTTGCGTTTAAACTTAGCAAAATTTTCGCAATTTTTTTTAATTCGAATGATTTGTCACTTTAGGCTCAAGCTGTAGCACTATAATCACCAAAACTGACCCTCGTCCAGTTATTTCTTCTCCAAATTTTGGAATTGGAAATTATCCACTTGACACAAAATGTGGCTGGTTGGTTGAAGCTAGTACAGACCTTGCGGACATTACAATAAAAGTGGATTATTTTGATGTAGAACCAAGCAAACTTTGTTCAAAGTTCGATTATTTAATGGTATATGCGCAAAATGATGGAGATAATGACTGGGCAGTAGTAAGTCTTAAATTAAAAGATATTGAAGATTTAGACAAAAATTTATTCACATGTATTCATACACATGTATTCTTCAAATTGTTGTTGTTCAAAAAAGAATAAAAGTTTTTAATTTTTATAGATCGAAAACGATGAAGGTTTCTGTGGAAAATTGACCATTCCACCTATTACAGTTAATGCAAAACGAATGTTTATAAAGTTTGTTTCTGATATCACAAAAAATTACCCCGGTTTTAATGCTACACTTGATATCACTGTGACAGAGGGTACAAAATTAAATTTTCATATTTTCTCTTATAAATTATTAGTTACTTTGAGATCTTTTACAGGAATAATTTGATTGGCTCCTGCGTAGCGTGCTTTTTTTAGTGATGTTGAGAGGACAATTAAGGTATATCGATTGTTAGTATCAAGCGGGCAACAAATGCGCATCTAGCGGGTGGCGTTAGTCAGTAGCGCTAACATTGTGATCAGGCGGTACTTGCATCTGCCCAGATGTCAAGTAGCAAAAGCAACAACAACAGGATGACAAGTAGCCTAAAAAAATGGACAGCAGTTCTTTAAAGTGTCGGCTACTCAATCCGGTATAATTGAAACCACTGTAAGTTAGTCTTGTCGTGTGATGGCCTACTACGTAGCGAACTTATTCCCAAGTTTAACTCAGAGTTTACGCTGGTATTCACTCAACAACTCTACTGAGTTGACCGTTTTCTGTGGGGTAAAAAATATTTGGTGTAATTCATAGTAATGTTTTTAAGAAATGATGTTTTTAAGTGACGTTTTAAAAGAAAATGTCTGGAAGTCACTTCAAAGGAGAAAAATTTGTACGCAAATAAAGATTTATTATTCCTAAACATGCCAGGCAAGTCTATACTGCTGTTTCCTTTGTACGTAAGCTCATTATAGAAGCCTCATCACGGCCGTAATTTATATGTCCTCTCATTTTAGAATTATTTTAATTATTTTGATTATTTTAATTATTTTAGAATTATTGCTTCTCCGGTAAACAATTTATGAGCTAAGGTCTGTCATAAAAATTTTTTTTTGAACTACAAATTAATTTTTTCTTTCCTTAGCTCTTGCATAATAAGATTCCCATTAAACTGCGTACATAATTGGGTACAACTGCCACTTTAGTATTCAAGGCATAGATACGCAACTAAAAATTGTATAAATCTTGCGCTTCATACTTTCCAGTTTTATGACACGTCGTTTTATGGTCTCGAATTTCACCATTAGTTAGAACCTTACTATATATAACAATTGATTGCCATATTAAAAGATGTAATTTCATCATACCGCAGAGTTACTTGGAACTTCATAAAGCTGAACGTTTTTTGTTTCTTAACCATTTCTGAACAATGCTCGAGCCCCACTCTCTTCACAGTACTATCAGAGCGGACAACCACGAAGCAGTACATCACACTAGTTTTGAGATTGGATGTGTAGTAGTCTGTGATGAGTTGCCTAACGTTCCATTGACATGAACCTTCAGTGATTTAAAATGTGTTTGTGTATATAAATTTTAGAAAGTCTTTCAATGCACAAATAATGGTCTTTTTTACCATTAAATAGAAAGAAGAAATAGGTCGACGTTCTTCTCTTGATTGCTTTTATGATGATGATCGGGGATTGCTTTTTTTTATCCAGCATTTAGCTGGGAAAAAGAACAAAATGTATTTTTTTCTGTTTGAATTTTTAAACCGCTGTAATCCTCATTAGTAATTCACTTCTTTCGAAATTTATTTTCATTTATTTAACTAATACCTCGGTAAATTTCAAATATAATGAACTGCTTTATTGCATTTTTTTTGTCCTTCACATTAATCGTAACTTTTATGTGACGTAAAAGGTACCAATAATGAAGAACAACAATTTCTGGTCTTGAAATGGATCATGTTTTGGAATGTATAAAGTTAATGTCTCAACGCACTTTGCAGACCATCCCGAAACGCACTTTGCAGACCATCCCGAAACGTTTTTGATGTGTTCATCAGCTCTTGTTAGAATTCCTTATTAGCGCAAAATACCTTCGTTTTCAAACATTTTTTTTTTTTTTCTTGAGACGAAGTAAATTCTGTTCACAATTTTGTAACTCTTAAATTCCTACGCTGGGTTACCATCGACTTTAAGGACCTTGCAAACTTATATTTACTGCTTCTTACAGTATAATAGCTAAATGAATCAGGGTGCTTACATATCTCATATTCTTGTAGAATTGGATTTGGTTTTGATGAAGGAGATGTGTACTTTTCCAAAAATATTCCTCAAAAATTATTAAATAACCGCTAACACATATTTACAATTATTTGGTTTTTACTGGTAAAAATACTAAAGTTTTTAGGTCCGTAATCATCTCCTCACCGGGGGCAAGGAAAGGTTGAAGGGGGCTTAACTAAGTTCCACACAGTGGTGTACGACTCGGCAAAATTTGCATTAAATTCTTGTAATTCCTGACGCAAAGGCTTTTGGGATGTGTAGTACAGCCAGATTGTAAACATAAACAACGAAATACAAATAAAAAAATATAATATGTACTTTGCTATTGCATGATTCGGTTGGTTTTTACATATTTTTCCTTTCAATTATTTTAACTTGTCTAACTATAGTATAGAATACCAAACAATGTCTGGTGGATTTTGCGCAGCTCCTAATTGTCAACATAAACGAGGAAAAATTGTTGATAAAAGTGTGTCATTTTTTCGCTTTCCAAAAGACAAAAATAGGTTAGTATCTAGTTTATTAATAATAATAATAATAATAATAATAATATATATATATATATATATATATATATATATATATATATATATATATATATATATATATATATACACACGATATGTATATATACACGATATATATATATATATATACGATATATGTGATATATATTCTTATTACATTATACAAATATATGAATGCATAATTTTTTATTTCAGATGTAAGCAGTGGGTTATTAATTGCCGTCGCAAAGATCTCGACAAGAAAACTTCATTAGAACTAAATAAATCATATGCTCTATGCAGTGAACATTTTGAGCCAACACAATATTACCCAACAAATATTGGAGGCAAAAGAGCAATTATAACAGCAATTCCGACCCTTTTTGATGTACCAAATCCTCCTCACAAAATTTCAATTAAAAGAAAAGCACCTGCAGAAAGATTTCTTCAGTCACACAAAAAAAGTAAATCAATTACAAGTGAGCAGTCTGTAAAGTTACCAGCTTTTTCTAGTACAGACACTACCAACTCAGAAGAATTAAATGTAAATGATAAAGCTAAAAAACAGATGGTAAATTTTCAAAAAGTAATAAACTTAAATCGTGTTAAAAATTATCGTTTAAACAAAAAACTATTGTTTTTAAAAAAACATAATAAAAAATGCAATGGATCTATTGAACATATTTGTGATCTTGCAAAGAAATACCTTTCTGAAAACCAGATTAAATTTTTTGAGAGTCAACTTAGAATGAACAAGCGAGCAAAACATGGAAAAAGGTGGACAGTACATGACAAACTAGTTTCTCTACGCATCTTGTATCATAGTCCACAGGCATTTTGTATTTTGAGGCAATTTTTTACTTTGCCAAGTAAGACAACTCTTCTTTTTTTTTTGTCAAAAGTATTTGGAAACCTACAGCCAGGATTTTCTGCAAAGGTTTTTGCTTTACTCAAAATGCGAGTCAATTATATGAATGTCAATGAACGCAACTGTTGTCTAGTATTTGACGAGATGTCTCTCAAGCAGCATATAGACTATGAAAGAGATCTTGACCACATTATTGGTATTGATGAAGATGGGAAACCATTAAATCATGTTTTAGTTGTAATGGTTCGGGGTATTGCAATAAAGTTGAAGCAGCCAATTGCATATTTTTATAGCAACAACTCAGTTCAATCAGTTAAATTATCACAAATAATATTAGAAGCTATTGACAAACTGACTTCAATTGGGCCACATGTACGAGCTGTTGTGTGTGACCAAAGTACTACAAATGTTTCAGCTTTGAAGTTACTAGGGTTCCTTAAAACAAGACCGTACATATTGCCTCCCACAATTCAAACAAATGTATACATAATATTTGACCCTCCACACTTGATAAAAAGTCTTCGAAATAATTTAATTAGACATGATATATCTACAAACGGAAAAATTGTTTCATGGAAATACTTGCAGTCTTTTTACAATATAGACAAGCAAAATCCAGTTCGACTTGCTCCAAAGTTGACAGACAGCCACCTTGAACCTGGATCTTTACTATCTATGAGAGTAAAATTGGCAACACAAGTTTTCAGTCATCAAGTTTTAGCAGCTATGTCCTTATGTATAATTGCAAAGCTTTTACCACCTGATGCTTTGGCAACATGTGAATTCATTAAAAAAATTGACATTCTTTTTGATATAATGAACTCTAGAAAATTAAAAGCAGACAAACCAGCTAGGTGTGCATTAACTGAAGGAGAAACTATGAAAACCTTGGAAGATATTAAAAATTGGATTTCTACATGGCATTATGAAAATGCTAGAAGTCAGACTAGTATTTCCAGTCACTGGGGACTTATAACAACAATAAATAACATTATGACATTGTCCAGAGAGTTGCTTGATGAAGGTTTTCATTTTGTTTGCACATCACATTTCAATCAGGACTGTATAGAGAATTTTTTTTCAATTATACGAAGTAAAGGTGGTTGGAATGACAGGCCAACAGCCAAACAATTCAAGTCTGCATACCAAAATGCTTTACTACTTACTTCCATTGAACAAACAAAGTCTAATACAAACTGTGTTGCAGAATCTGATTTCACTGTAGCAATATCGTTAGAATCATGTCTTAATTTAGTATATGAACAAAGTAATGTAGTGAATAACTCACTATTCAATGAAACAAAGTCAACTCACATAGGTATTGTAAAACCTTTGATACTAATAAAGGATTTCAAACTACAAATATGTTCTGAAACTGTAGAACAGAGTTTATGTTCTCTTGCTAGTTGGCTAATTAAAAAAGTTTCTTTATGTCAATTATGCAATAATATTTTATCTCAACCATCTACTGAAATCTGTGGTAATTTTGATGAATTTGTTTATGCTAAAAAATATGAAACAAAAAATCATTCAGTACAACCAAGTTCATGTTTACGTGAAGTTGTGAGAATAATGGAAGCCATTTTCACTAACAACATAAATAAAATAATAGTATGCAAAAATATAGCAGGAACTATCATTAAAGCTATCAAGAAAGACTGCAATTTCGTTTTTTTATACAACCTTCATCCAAAACATGCATCACATTTGGAGAGAAAACTAATACACTATTTTGTTGATATTCGAATTTATTACTTTATCAAATTTTACAATCGTGACATAGCTCCACGTTATAAAAAATGCCCTAAAAAAATGGCTCGTATTACTCATAAATAGTAAAAGATAATATTTAATTGAAAAAAATTTTTTTTTAAATTTATTTATAATATACTAAATTGAAGTTATAAATTCTAATATCCTTAAAAATTTTTATATTATATATAAGATTAGGAATAAAAATAACAAAATAAAAAAATAACAAAAACATATATAAAAGTATAAAAAAACAATATTGAAAACATATCAAAACTAGAAGGAACGTTGCTATAAAAAGCTTTATACTAACATATTCCAGCGTTTTCAAAATAAACCATTTAGTTTAACAGTAAAAGAAGATTGGTACTACATCTTATTAAAGCATTTTTGTTTAAAAATAAGTTAAACCATCTTTACAAAAGCATAATTCTGTTAAAACGCCTTTATATACATATTTTTGTTTACAAATCTGGCTGTACTAGACATCCCAGAATCCCCGTTCGCCGAATTACAATAAATCGAGCGAGTCGTACACCACTGGTTCCACATAAGCACCCTGAACATAAAGTCCGGGGGTCACTACCACTGATCTATATTATAACTGGATAGCGCATCTCTAATATCGAAATTGAAGCGGAAAAAATATTTTGGCGGCCATATTGTGAGGACCCACGATTTGTTATGATGCGTTTGAAATATTAAGAAAAGAAACCAAAAGAAAGAAGAAAAAAAGAAAAGGATTGAAAGTACCTAGAAATTAGAAGCAAAAAATGCAATATCAACAAATTAGTAAAAATCTGTTGTAAAATGTCTAACGAATGATCGTATTCTTTAGATAATTTATCTAGATTCTTATGTTGATATTTAAAAATTATGATTATAAGTACAAGTTGAAAATATAATGCTCCTAAAAGTAAGTAAATAATCTTTTCAATTATTACGTTACTATTTACAATATAAAATAGTTTTGTGTTTGTAAAAGCTGTAGTTATTGATGATTAAATAATACCAATTTACTTAATGTTTTTCTAATATTTTTCGATGACATTTTCTCAGTGGCTTGTTTTCCCACATCATAAAGTCTGACTTTGCAATAACATTGAGAAATTATTTTGATTAATTTAAAAACATGGTTTTCATTAATACCAGTATCAAACATATGTTCATGCAAGTCTCTAAATATAACAGATCCTAAACTTTCTAAAACTGAAATAGATATAGCTTCTGGGATATTTTTGGACTGTGGCAGTTTTCCAGGTATTGTTGCTAGCATTCCTGTAATTTTTTTTTCAGTTTCTTCACAAACAGTAATAACATCTCTTGTTGGTTTCATAAGACCACCACTATCCTTTACTTTAAGAAAATTGGATTCTGGAGCATGTTTTTTAGAACCAAGTGCATCACAACATAACATACAAAATATTTGCTTTTTTGCCATTTTAACAACGAAGCCAGATATATAAGAAACAGCTGCTTTTTTATACTCAGTTAGCAATGAAATATTAGTAATAAAAGAATAATCATGATCAGTAGTCTTAGATGTTCTTTCAGATAAGTCGTATTTTCTGATTATGTTTACTGTTGTAATATCCAAACTGCTGTTATTTATCATAACTGAATCATCTAAAACATTTAAAATATTTTCTGCTTGTAATTTTTCACAATTCCCTGATCCTCCTTCAATATGGCTCTGAAGTAAAAGTCGTTTATATGCTGCTGTGAATTGTTGCGCTGTTGGGTTATTGTTAAATCCTCCTGATCCTCGTATTGAACCAAAAAACAATTCCAGATGGTCTTGACTTAACTTATATGTTAGAAGATATTTTAAAGGTGCTTCAGGAATTTCAACAAGGTTATAAAATATCTAAACATATAAATGAAATATATATATATATATATATATATATATATATGTATGTATATAAAATACATACAATATATATAACTTTAGACACAATTTTCAGATATAAATAAAACTTTACAAAATATTTTAACCTGCTTAATACTTTTTATAGCCATTAAAAATCCAATAAACCCAGTTTTTCTTTTTGTTGTATGCAATAATCTATGAGATGAGTCTTTTAAGTTTGAAATATAATCATATGCTTCATTAAGAAATTTATCCCATATATGCTTATTACTCATTTTTAGTGCGGATTTATAACCTTTAGCAAAAGGATTTCTTGAGTTTAAAATGTCAAACAATCTATCAAATATTCTAATAAATTTAACTGTTGCATCACTTCCTTGAAACTGCATTAATTTAAGGTCTTTGCAACAGAACTCTATTGCATTAGCTACACCTGAACTAATTGCCTGAGCAGCAAGATTCACTTTCATTTTTTGTTGCCTCCAATTAATATGTGCTAATCTTAATTTATTTCCAAGACGTAATCCTTCATTTTCTTGCAGTTTTTGAAGATAAACTATATATTTCCATGATATTGCATTGTTTTCGCTATCAAACAAAACATCACTATCTGCGAAGCAATTCCGAATTAGCTTTAGCATGTGACAAATATCGAGTAGAGTATGAACTTTTTTATCAGAGTTGAGAGGATGAGTGAAAGAAGTGTTCATTTTTAAAACATCAATTGAAACACCAAGGTTTGATAAGACGGAAATGTGACATGAGGGTCCATCACATGTTAGTGATATGACTTCAACACCAACATCTGTCAATCGTTTGATACATAAATTTACAATGTTTGCTCGTTCAGCACCATTTAACCCATCTATAAAAAAATATCCGCATGGAACTTTCCATGAGCTGTTTATACTAATAGCCATGAGAACTAGGGCATCTTTTGCAACCGGGGATGAATCATCTTGTATGCCATTCCCAAGATCAACATACCCCTTAAATGCTTTTCCATCCCATGATATGTGTTTTTTAATAGCCATTTCATCTAACATAAGTGAGCAAATGACTTTAGATCCTAACTTTTCAGCTTCTATAACCTTGTATTTAAGTGCTGCAAAAGCTGGCTTTGTAAAACCTGGTTCTGCTGAAACTTTTCCATACCATTTCCTAATTTGTGCTTGGTGTGGTAAATTAAAATTAAATGTTTTTCGCACATAATCATAAGCTTTACTTGAATAAAACTGCAGGGTAAGTGCAAAGGATTTAATTTCTTTTGAATACTTAAATCCTTTACCATAATTTTTATGCATAATCATTCTTCTGGTTAGAGCTTGCAGAACTTCTGAAAATGTTTTTAGTAGCATTTCTTCACAATTTGATGATATTTTTTGTTTATTACTTAATATTTTTACAACTGATTTAAGAGATGTTATCTTTTTTTTCATTCTTCGAGATTTTTGCTGTTCTGCTTTTACCTTCTTTTTCAAAGACACAATTATCTTGTTTCTACGATCTGTTATTTTTTTTTCTGGAGTTAAACTGCAATTAAATATTTTTTTTGGGGAGCCAACTTTCATGCAGATAGGTATAACACTAATTTCAAAATCACTTTTTACAGAATTTTCAAAAGTTGATCTATTAACAGGAACTTTTCTCTCTTTCATTTTCTAATATTGAAAGAAAAAAATATATATATATGTATATATAATATATAAAAAATCAAAAATAAAGTATATATATATATATATATATATATATATATATATATATATATATATATATATATATATATATATATATATATATATATATATATAATATACTTGTATAATTTTCAAATTTTATATCAAACTAGAAGGAACCTCTAAGTTGTGTTTACTCACAGAGCTTAGCTAATAGTTCATGCAGCATTTATAAAATAAAAGCATACAATAGCAAAATGGTTATTATATGTTTTAGCTGCTTACCATACAGTTGTGTTATAAACCCTCTAGCACACTGCATAGGGCAACTAAGAACTAAAAGGTACATATCAAACAAACCTGTACAATACATTAAAACATAATTGATTATATACCTTTTTTAAGTAGTCTGGAAATTTTTTAAATCTTTTAGGAAAAGAATTTTCTTTTAATCTAACAGTTTGTCCAGTTCTGTCAATATCTTTTTCTAAAAAATGATCAGAACATATCAAACTGCTACTACTTGGACTCCATTCTTGACGGTGTATTTTGATGGTCCATTCTTTTCTTTTTTCAGTGTTTGAAGGAAATCTGAATAAAATTAGTAGGAAAAATAACATTTGATATTTTATTAAGTTTGTTATACTTTTTGCACAACTGATATTATTTAAATCCATTTCTTCACATTGCAAGCAAACTAACAGAGGTCAATAAATTTTAAAATATTTTTATTTTTAAAAGTAATTAAGAAAGTCACCTATGAAATGTTCTAGGAAACTTTCGTTTTAAAGATGATTCATCATCAGAGATTCCATCGCTATCACTTCTTTTACTGTCGCTATGTTTTCTTTTACTGCAACCAAATGCAACACACTGTGTCCCTCGCTTTTTGGAATTTTCTCCAGACATTTATATAATGAATATTGTAATTATTTTACTAAAAAATAATTATCATTATTTGAAAAAAAAATAATAATAACTTTCCTTACATTCAATCTATGTTAAATATAAAAAAATATAAAGTTAAACCATCAAAATAAAAAAATAGCTTGTTCACCTTTCAATATTTTAACTAAATAATTTTTCTCCGTGGGTCCTCCCAATATGGCGCTGGCGAAAATATTTTGGCTTCAAAAATTACGCTATTTTCTTAGGAGATGCGCTATCCAGTTATTATATAGATCAGTGGTCACTACTATAAAACTCATTCCGATCGGAATTACAAAAATCGTAAAACCGATGAATTTTTTCGTATTCGACAAAATTAGCGTAAACCGATGATCCCAAATTGACTCCACTGTAAATATTTTTTTTCAAATCGTAAAAACTTTCCGAAAGTATTAGCGGATTCATGAATAACGAAAAAATATTACTATATATCATAGAATTTTCAATTTAAAAAACTAATTTTTCTAAAGCATAACAAAGACAGGCACACAGCAGCAATTAAGCAGTAATTTTAAAGTAGTGAAATTACTATGTCATGTGAAATAATTTTCATCACATTAAATCAAAGTTATCCTTAATTGTTATTTTTGTCTGTCTGTGTTGGCTCTATGCATAATACCATTTCCACACTTAGTATATTATATCTAATATGCTTTTAACATTTTCTATCCAAGAGAACAGAAAAAAGATGCCTAAGCAGTTTAAGTGTCATTGAGTTTGTCACAAAAAATTCTTTTGGTAGAGTGGATTAGACAATACAAAGATGTTTTAATGAGAAGATTTGTTGGCAAGTTCACAGATGACTCAAAAACAGAAATCTTGAAAAAACCTAGGCTTTTTATTCTGAAGCAGTTGCAAATGGACTCCCCATTCCAAACATCTACTACCTAAGACATGTAATACTTTCTTACATTTCCAAAAGTATTCTAAACTTAGTTTAAAAATTAGATAACAAAATTTTATTCACATTAAATGTTAGCTTGGTTTGTCATTTTGACTAGACAAACTGTATAGTTCCTGAAATGCTAGTTATTATAAGCCCTTAAAAAGAAGCCTTCTCCACTTCTACTCTATAAATAACAATAAATAACTTTAAAGACTATCAAAAAGCATCCTAAAAATTGTTCTAGGAAACTAAAATTGAACAATTCAATTCTATTTATCTAATTTTTTTTAGCAGAAATTAAAGTAATAATTAAGCTTGCTCTGACCTATCTAACAACTTTTTGTTGTTTCCTGAAGGTTTAATTCTCTTTATAATCATTTAGTGTAATTTTGTAGGAGAGGGAGGGAGAGTTTAGTTTAATTTTGTAGGAGAGGGAGAGAGTCAGTGGTTATCATATCCTTACTAATTTTACTTTATAAAAAGTTGCCCAAAATGTAAATGATGCCTAATATAGATGGTGCAAGATACTGCAATAATGCAATATCATAGTGTAGGATGTCATCAATGTTGTAAAATGTTACAAACTTAAAATGTACTATTTAACTATGTAGAACTTCTGAGAGAACATCAAACATGTAACTACAAAGAAGGTGACAGGTTCTAATAAAAGTGGTATGGGTGATCAAAAGCCAATAACACTGGATGAGATATCTTACCAATTGTTGATTATCTGTTATTGAGGTAGACTGTTAAAAATGAAGAAATGTGGAACTTATTATTCTAATTTTGTCAATGAGAAATGTTAGAGATTGAGTTTGATTTCTGTTTTTGTTTTCAACATAACAAATTGTTTCAAAAAAACTAGCTCAAATTATTGGATTTACAATTTCCACTACACAAAGTTAACGTAAATTTTTATCAGGTTTTTATGCTTAAATTGGCAAAAATTAAAAAATAATATATTTATAGTAGCAATACGCACACTTCAGAAGGTTTCAGATGAAATAGTTGTGAATTCCAATTGGAATGAGTTTTATAGTAGTGATCCCGGGTTGGTCCAACCTGGCCTAGAACCTTCTCTGAAATAAGGCCTGTGTGAAAAATTTGGTGAGGATTGGATTAAAACTGTGGATCTATATAAAGAACACACCCACATACACAGATACAAACTTTGGGATTTATATATTAGATTTAATTGACTATTATTTATACTTTTAGCTGAACCTATCATTGATTGCTTGGGTCTAATGAACACAGAAAGCAAAAAACCAGTTTGTAATAGTTCAGTTTCTGTATTAGAAGGCAATACTGTTATTATTTCATGCAGAGCATCATTAGCTCTTCCACCAGCTGGTTATACATGGATGCAAGTTATTAATGAAACAGTACCTATACCTATAAACTCTTCAAAAATAAAGGTTTTCTTACATTAATTTTCTTTCTTATCTATTTTTTTTCAACTTGTAGTTAAGATAAGCTACAATTTTTTATTGAATATACGCTATTTAGACAAATTCATATGTTGGATTTAAATTAAATTTTAGGCAGCATTCAAGAATGGTGATATCATTCTTCAAAACTTGGCATTAAGTGACTCAGGAACATATAGCTGTTTAGCATCAAATAGAAGAGGAAATAACAGTGGTACCTTTGAACTGATAGTGAGCGGTAAATGTTTTTGATTTGTTCTTGTTTCAAATTAAGTGAAGCAATGGTACTAGTGGTTGGGCTGAAAGTTTTGAGACAATTAAAATGCTTGTTTCAACGTCACTTTTCTCTTTTACTTTCTTATTTTTTTATCAAAACAACATGAAAATGGAAGAAAACAGCTAACTGGTCACAAAATAGAAAAAGGCCCCTGTTCTTCAATTTTCGTAGTTTATTGCATCATGGTCTGGACAACTTTCCTATAGACCTTTTTTAATTGTTTTTTTTTGTTGATCCTGTTTGCCAACTTTTTACCATCTGTTTCTGCCCAACCTTATAAACCATTATATTTATTACATTATTATATTTGCTTATAAACCAAATTACTCAAAATCAACCAAAAAACCTTGATTGGCTTTCAGAACATTAAGTGGATTCATACTCTTTGGTACAAAAGATATATTGTGCTAATTGAGCCTCTCTGATATTGTTTTTGTATAATGAGACATGGTTAGGTCAGGCCAAAAAAAATTTTTTTTTTGTAAATGATGTTTTTGTTGAAGAATTTTAACAATTTTAACAAGCAATTTTGATGATACTTGAAAAGTCTGGTGATCAATGATTTTGATTGACAAAATTTATGGTGTGAAAACACCTTTACTGGATAAGGGCAACCATACAAGTACCTTTGGTACAAACTTCTTCTTACATTTATATCTTACATATGGTAGACTAGTTTGTTGAATTAATAAATTCTGGCATTCTTGGACATGTTGTTTTTGAAAATGCAATGTATTTTTTATTGTCAATCACAACAAACTTTTTTTTCTTCTACAAACTTCTCTGCAGCTTTTGACACTTGGTTTAAAGTTGCTGTTGGCTGTGCTTTGGCGCTTGTTGCCCCTAAAAGATCTTGAGTCTTTAAACTTTGAAGCGAGTTTTCATTGCCAAGTGTATTTTCTGTAAAGTTTTTCAATTTTTGTTGCTGCTGTTTGTTCAATTTACTTGGACAACCGTTTCTTGTCATATTTCACATGGTAAAATTGTTGCACGTGGAATTTTTTCAACTTGGAAATGTTTTAAGAAATGGGCTTTACTCATTTGTTTAACTAAAGTGTAGACACATCTTTGAAGATAGATTTTTTTTTTTTTGTTATATGTGAAATAATAGTTGAAAATTTATCATTTATCACAAGGTGCCATTATAAGTCACATTTTTAAACATAGGATTAATTTAATGATCAAATTGAATTTTTATATCAATAATTTTGTTACAGAGTTGTTTAGGTAGTTAATAATTGGTCAAAGGTCTGGATTGTGCCAAACTAAATCCTTAATAAATTTTTTAAGACCCAGCCAATAATTTTTTGCTCTGCCATTTCAGCTTGTTTTGAAATTGTTTTGTTTTATTTAAGATCTCTGTGAGGTTGTTGTTTTGTCTTAGTAAAATGTTCAAATGTAAATCTTCTATTCAAGATTTCCAATTTTGCTTTTTTTAACACTATTTTCCCTGCT
Source organism: Hydra viridissima (assembly GCF_058129835.1). Taxonomy (NCBI): domain Eukaryota; kingdom Metazoa; phylum Cnidaria; class Hydrozoa; order Anthoathecata; family Hydridae; genus Hydra; species Hydra viridissima. The sequence goes on along the minus strand of NW_028324308.1, from coordinate 5,027,786 downwards.
TTGTTTATTCAATGGAATAACATTTCTTTAGAAAATTGTTTATGTCCAAAGTTTATTCACACAAGCTGGTATAGTTATCCTCCATATATATATTATACAACAGCTTCCAATGGCTCACTTATTGTGAAAGGCATATTTCCTGCTGTTTTAAAAAAAATGATTAATGAAGTTTGTGGTAAATGTGCAAGGGTGAGAAAATACCCTTTTTTTTTTTTTTTTTTTTTATTACAAATAATAAATATTAAAGCATGCCATTGTTAAATTTGAAACAATTTTGAAAAGTTTGAAATTTTCAAATTTCAAAATTTGAAAAATTTAAAAAAATAATAGTTAAACTAATGCAAAAAATTTAATATTTATTTTAATTTAAGGAACTTGAAGATTATAAAAATGCTTTTTATTTTAATATTTTTCATTATTTCTAATAAATAGCCGAATACTTACGCTAATCGACCACATCAACTTCTGCACAGTGTCTTTGGCAATTTCTTTCCCTACTAATGTCCATTCTCCAATCAAATCTTTCGTTGTACTTATTATTTTGCTACTCTAATGCAAATATAATTTGTCAGTTTCTTAAAATTTCTCAATGGGATGGAGCTGTGGGCAGTTTGGTGGATTTAAGCTTTTTGGTATGAATTTGATGTCTCTCAAATTGTACCACTCTATGGTCTATGGTCTTCTTAGAATAATGACAAGAAGCAAGATCAGATCAGAACTAAAAGGGGACATCGTGACTTCAATAAAATGGCAAAAGTCTAGCTTGCAAGCATTCCTTGATGTAAACATCCGAGTTTAAAGTTGACAATTGACAAAAGCTCGAGATCTTAAACGGCAGCTGCATATTGCTTGCCACAAGAGAAGTTTCTTACCAAATTTATCCAATCATTTATACTTGAACATGTTGCTGACATGTCCACGAACAATTGAAGTGTAAAATTTTGGACCTGGGAGCTGTTTGAAGTCACATTTGATGTGCAATTTGTCATTCATAATTATAGATGACAAAATGTGCATCAAATACTTCATCATAATACTCTCTGTTTGATAAGCTGGGATTTTGCGTGAATGATCGTTGAATACTAATTGCTGCTTTCTTATCCTTATAGCCACTCTTTCTTCCATATCCTTTTGCTTGTTCTATAGATAGAGAGCTTTTTTATTGTTTTATGGCCATATAAACATTAGTTTTGCTAGATTCAGATGCTTTAGCAATTAAAAGTAACAATGCAAAGGAATTTGTAGATAGTTGTGCAGAATTTTTTTTTCGTTTTTCTAACATTTTCAATGAGATTTTAATTATGAGAAATATTTTGACTCATTTTGTTGATGTTTTTAATTTATACTATCATTGCTTAATTTAATTACACAAAAAAATTGTTTTAAAATGTGTTAGTGACAAGTTTTAAAATAAAAATTCATCCTTCTGAATTTAACAATCACATGCTTTAATGTGGAGAAGTATTTTTTTATTGCCAATTATATTAATCTTTTTTTTTTTTTTTTTCAGTTTAACTTTTAAAATTCATTCTTTACATATCTTATTTATCATCAGAAAATTCTTTTTTATCTTTATCTTGCCATCTTTGGAGGGTATCAAAACCTTTTTCATATTAAATAGATGTAAAACGTTTTCCAGTTTAGAATTCTCACTAAAGGGAATGACAGATTAAATTTTCGATTTGAAAAGTGTTTCAAATTCTTTTATGCTTGAAATCCTTTTATCCAATAATATCTTACATTGTTTAAAAATTATTTTAATTTGAAAAAAAATTTGATTAAAAAACAAGTTCTTTAAAATTGGATCTGTAAAGTTTACTGTTTTTTTTAAACAAATTTAACTGTTTCTTCATAGTAAGTCAAATCTTTTTTTTGGTTTCAAACCAAAAAAGCTGTTGTTTAAAAATTGATTAGGAGATAGCAATCCCAATGTAATGATTGTTGACTATAATTTTATAATTAAGTCTGTAAATATTTTTAAAAATAGTGGATAAAATATTAAATATTTAAACATGAATATTTAATAATTTAAAGCATTTGTTAAATAATAATGATAAGAAATTGCAATACTTTTAATTTAATCAAAAATTTTTCTAATTTAAATTTAAACCTTTTTAAACTTTTTAAAGTAGGAATTTGTAAAATTAAAAATAAATCAACATACATGTGATGTCCTGTGATTGTTAATACCCTAAGTTAATAAGCTTTTTCTTGATTAACAAACTAAAGTAGCTTAATTAATATACACCACACTTTTAAAAGTATCCATGTTTAGGGCCATGGACCTACTGAGATTGTGTGGGATCAAAAAATTGCTGGACAACTTCCAAATGTTAAAAAAGGACTGGGTGATGTGAAAAATGATGTCGAAGAATTGGATTCTTCTCTGAATGGTTATGACATGGTATTTCCGTTGAGTAATGGAAAATCATCTGACACATATAGGTAATTCTATGTAAAGTGTAAAGGGTTTAGATGCAATGTTTAGACCCTTCTTTTTTTCTTAAGCACCGTAAGAAATGCCTTATTTTGGATTGAGTTTTTGCAAGTGTTTTTTTGAAGAAGAGTTTTTAGGAGGGTTTTTTTATTTCAAGATTTTTCAAATAAAAGCATTACTTTTTTACTTTTTTTTTTTTTTTTTTTTATAAATATTGCTAATAAAAGTATAACTTTTTCAACAACTTTAGGAACAAGTACTGTGTAGCAATTTTAGATTCACCTGGTACTGCATTGATTGTAACAAAAGAAGATGAAAATGCATCTTCCAAAGCAATGTTTAATTCAATATTAGGTGCATGGCCAATTTTAGTTCTAGTTCTTGTAATGGCTACACTTGCTGGTATTATTATGTGGATCCTTGTATGTCATCATTATATTTTTTTTATTGAAAACTTTGATTTTTTAAATTATAAAAAAATGAATAAAATGTTTGAATAATGATAGTGAGACAGTTCTATTTTTATATTTGGTGTCACATTCAGAAAAATGGCAGAAAATGATACCTATTCTTTAATTATTATTTTAGCAATCATTTAAATTATATCTGTTTTATATCATGTTTCTAAAAAATGCAACTTATTTTACAGTAGTTTTGTTGTCAAAAAATAATATTGCTTTTTACCCCTTTTGTCTACTTTTTAATATTTTATTTACTAGAAAATTTGATGGTTTGAATAGTATCCTGATAGCAGGCTCTTTTTTCTAAGAAACATACTTTTTTTCTAGGAAAAATAATTTTTTCTAGGAAACATACTTTTTTTTCTAGGAAACATACTGGAATGAAAAGCAATTTCCTCGAAGCTTTACTTCTGGAATGGGTGAAGGTTTTTGGTGGGCTTTTGTTACCATGACAACTGTTGGGTTAGTGACTGTTAACTTAATCTTCTTTAAAATGAGTTAAAATTTGCTGCTCATTTTCGCTCATTTTCTTGTATATTTAAAAAAGAACTTTTGTCTTAGATATTGCTGTAATTTTTTTCAGCTTTAGTCTAAAAATCTTTGAAATAAAATTTTGTAAAAAGAAACATAAAAAGTAGGAAAAACAACTTTTATTTGCAATTTGAAATAATTATTTAATAGTTTCACAAATACATAGTAATAAAAGATTGATCTAAGATATTGTACAAGTAATATAAAAGTACTTTACTGTGTTGGAGCGAAGCAATATACATATTTTAAAGTTTTTTCACATAAGTCAGGGTTGTTTAAAATTTGCAATAGATGAAAATTTAACAAAGTACTTAGTTCTTGGCAATATTTTGAGGAAATTAAGTTGAAGGTTGAAATTTTATTTCATTCAATTCAATTTCATTTCATTCAAACATTCAATGTTTTGAATATTTTTGTTGTGTAATTTAAATGTTACATTAAAAGCAGTTGAGTTTTTTGATGTGCCATTAATAGTTTAGCGATTATTTCTAAACTTCAATCAAGTTATCTTTTTCTATTTGTTTTCAAGATACGGTGATATCGCTCCAATTGGAGTGCCAGGTCGTCTTTTTGCAGTTATATGGATATTGACAGGCCTAATCCTTATTGCAATTTTTACCGGTGTCATCACCACATCACTTACTGTTACTGCTATGTCTAATGATCTCATGCTATATGGAGCTACGGTTAGTATTTGTTTTTTGTAAATATGCTTTGTAAATATGGAGTTTTATTTTTGTATATAATGTACCAAAGACATAAAAAGCTGTAGCAAAATTGTTATCAAAATGTAAATTTAAGATTTATTTCTATACACTTTTTGTAGTATGAAAGTAAAATAAGAGTTTTAATCAACAGAATTGTAATTATGTATGGGCATAAAATATTTTTTGTTTATTTGTTCATTCAAAGGTAGGTGCACTCAACAATACTGCTGAGTTTAGAATGGGGGTAATCAGAAATGCTAAAATGAAAAGTAAGCTCGTCTTTTTGAAATAAATTATCATATTCTGGCATTATCAGTGAGTTGAAAAGACTGTGTTTCTTTTTTTATGAATGAAGAAATGTTTTATTTATTTCTTTGTTGTTTTTCTGTTTGCAGATTACTCCAGTTACGAGACATTAAAAGTTGCTATGACAAAGAACGATGTTCAAGGGATGTTATTGGATGCGTATGTTGCAGCGTATCATATTCAATCTAGCAAAGACTTTCGTGTTAACAATATTTTTGAGACGTCTTCTACATATTGTATAGTTTTGGGAAATGAAATGAATCGAAAAGCCATCTTTGATAAGTTGGTTGAATATACAACTGCAAAAAAGGCAGATATTCTGAAAGACATAGAAACAAACTCTTTTAAGTTATCTGTAAGATCTTTACTGTCGCTTACATTTAAAACTTTTGTTTGCTACTTATTATTTTGCTATTTTGAATCCTGGTTTAAAATAGTGTTATAAAAAATACAAATGTATGTGAAATTACTACTGCACTTATTTATCACTATCGAGTAAATATACAATTCTCTTACGCTTTTAGGAGCCTGGAGCTAGTGCAGCAGAAGAATCTGCCAAGAATATTTTTAATCCAAATAACACATTGTTTTTATCTTCTTTAATTACTACGACATCTATCTTAGTAGTTTTTCTTCTTCTTGGGGTTTTATTTGAATACTGGTATCTGCGACCAAGAAAACGTATGATTGAAGCTGCTAAGAGTAGGATATTTTGTTTTTTTTGTTAAACTAATTATCATCCACAGTAAGTTTTGTTACAAAATTTGAATGCCAATTAAACTCTTTGTTTCAATAAAATGCGTCTTTATTGCAGATCTTGAAATGGTGGAATCGCGTGAAGTCAAAGAGATGGCGAAACGAGCGAAGATGTTAAAAGAGTATTTATTATTGGAGGTGAACGAGTTTTATGACAGGTGGTCAGAAACGTTGACCTCTTTGACAAAAAAGCATAAGCTGCAACAAGAAGTGCTACTGGCAAGAGGTATATTATGCATAAAATTCATTAAGTTTAGTCTTTTTCTAATCCATTTTTAAATATTAAATAATTTGTATAGTGTTTACATTATATATACATGAGTATAAGTATATATATATATATATATATATATATATATATATATATATATATATATATATATATATATATATATATATAAATGGTAATATTAGTTTAGTTAAAATTACGAAAATCTCAAATTATAGTTACGTGTTTCTTTTCTTACCTAAAACTTTCTTTTTCTACGAATATTTTTCAGGTGCATCCGCGAAAGTTTCCGACAAAAAACCAATTTTATCTTCAGCAAACAGCCTTCAATATGATAACGGAGACGGACTCGACGGTTCGTCAAATGGTTCATCGGGTTCTCGAACTACACTACCGATAAATCGACGAGCGGAAACAAAAAATCTCTAAATTTTTAAAAGCACGCCATTAAATTATCAAGCAGAAATAATCTTTAAATACAGAGTTCTGAAAACTTTTCTAAAACTTCGCAATATCATCGATTTGTACTCTCGGTTTAGTTTTTTTTCTTTTCTTTTTTTTTTTTTGAGTTTCTTGTAAAATGTTTAATTGTATATATGTATATATATGTATATATATTATTCATTACCTATGTTTCAATCAAATATACTTTCTTTTAATAAATAATTCTTGGGTGTTGCTTTTGTCACCTGTTTCAAAATTAAAACAATTAGTGATAAACTTAAACGTGCTACTTTATTCGTTGTTTACAAAATTTTGGTTGCAACAAGCAGCATTTTGAGTTAATTTTGTCGCATGTGTGAAATGAAGGCGTATTGTGCAACAAATAAAAGGTGCAATGTGCATCAAAGACGCATTGTGCAACAAATAAGTCTTCCATTTAAGTTAATGTTCAATTTTTTTTTTTTTTTTCACGGTGCATTGAGGTTCGGAAAGACAACAACTGAAGTGGAAATTTTGGCGAGAAATCTCATATTTTTCGGATGGTTTTATTTAAGGTTTGAGTAGTTGGAAAAAAAGTTACACCAATAAACTGATTGCTACTGAAGGCAAGCCAGGTGTGCATAATTCTTATTTTGATCCCAAAATTTTTTTACTCGCTGAACCGTACAAGATGTAAACGACTCGGCCGTTGCACAGTGGTCAGCTTTAAAGCAAGTTGCGCAAAAATTAATTTTAACCTTAAAAAAGCATTGATTTTTTTTTTCGCAAATTATTAAACTGTCTTAATTCAGAAACAGTATTCTGTTTCAATGCAAAAAAAACAACATGAATATTACTATAAGTTTTATTTTAAAAGTTGTTAACAACTAACTTTAGATCTGTTACAATTTACTTCTGCCGATGCTGACCAGTGGCGTACCTAGGGTAAATAGCGCCTGGGGCAAACACCGATCTCGCGCCCCTCTTCCCCCACATAAAGTGCTTAATTACAATTTTTTAATAGATGATGACACAAACTTTATTTTATATAATATATTTATTTTATATGATATATTATTTCTTAATTTATTTTATATAACTCTCGCTTATTGTATCGCAACCAAGCCTCTTTTGCGCCCCTTTCAGGCTGGCGCCCATGGCACGTGCCCTACCTGCCCTACCCTAGATACGCCACTGATGCTGACTGACCATCAAACAAAGTTAATTTTTTTCAAAAAAGGATAAATAGTTTTGTCTAATACACACTAGATTATAGATATTGTACTTTTACAAAAGGAGATAAATGAAAATGGAGATGAAAGAGAAAAAAAAAGAGCACAGAATATATAAAAACCGGCTGTCATTTAGGTACTTACCTGTGATGCATTTTAAAAGCTTATCACATTGCTCTAGAACTTGAAATACCTTGGCAAACATTCTTTGTAAACAAGAACTTGAAATACCTTTGTAAAAAATTTAAATTGAAAAAATTGTTCATATTTAACTAAAATTTTGTCTCTGTGATGATTCCATCATCAATTTTTTTTTACATTTGAACTTAAGCAACTTTTATGGCATGAACTTTCAATAAAATCGGACCAATAAAATCGTTGTATAGCAAAAATGCTGCTAAATCATTCGTTAAAAAAACTGCTTTGAAAATTAAATATCTAAAAAAAACTTATTTTTAATATTAGATAATCCGTATTGAACATATTAAGACCATGTTTTTGTCAGAATTTTAAAACTTTCTTAACGGACTAAATTCACTAATTTAACTTCGGCTGACCACTCTGCGTCGTCAAACAAGAATAACTGAGTCAGTATAAGTAATCTCATTTTATCCTAGTTTATTTAAATAAAAAAAGGTTTCCATTCATAGCTGTCGGAATGAGGTTTTAAGGAAAAATTTTCCTGTTTTTATATCTTTATTGTATGTTATAGCAAAATAAACTTATGAATTTGAGTCAGTTTTCAGGAAAATCATTTAACTAAATTACAGTAAAAATATTCGAAAAAGTTTGGGAACAAATTCTTTCTTATCGAACGGTTATTCTTGTGCTCTTACTGTTTTACCTCATGATACCGACGGTTGAAGTCCATCACGTTTTGAAAGAAAACCTTCGTTTTATCCTTTTAAATAGGATCCCATGTTATATTTAAATTTTTCCAAGTTGTGTAAGAGACTTTGTGCTCAGACTTTTGTGTTAGAGACTTTGTGCTCAGTATGATAGTGTGTTTTTGTTCTCATTGATAAAACAGGAACCACGATTTGCATGCTGATCAAAATTTTTATTGAAAATAAAACATGAATTATTACAGCTATTCCAACCAGTTTAGTAAATAATTGACTAAACAAACTTTCACAAATAAATGAAATTTTTTAACCACTGTAATTATTGACTTTTATGGTCAATAATTTCGCAAAAAAGGTCAATTACTTAATTTAAACATTCACGTGTAAAGTCAAACAAAAAATATAAAATATAAAACAATTTGTACAATGTTGCTGTTGTTGTGGATGCTGTTGTTGTAAAGTCTTGAAAAAAGTATTACTTAAAACAAGTTACAAACTTTTGCACCACCAACTACTTTTATTACAAACTGACAAAATTAAAGTAAATAGCAGGGGGGTACATTTCATCACAATGCTCCAACCCATAATGAAGGCGCTTCTAAAACTTTTTAAAGCGTCGGTATTTAAAAACGTAAACAAAATCATTAAAATTATTCACTTCCCATTCTCTTTTATTCTTCCATTTCTCCTCCATTTTTCCCATTATTTTGGAAAAACCTTTTGAACCGATGAAAACTGTAAACATTCATAAAGGACCACAAAATGTTACGTCCAGCAATAAAACATCGCTGTTTGGTTTTACCAAATTTTAAAAGATAATAACGAACAAAGTACAAACTTCTATATCATTTTTTTTTAAATAAATCGAATTTTTCTAAAGTTTATTAAAATAGAACTCTATAAAATAACAAGTTTATATTCATAAAAGATTTTGTTGTTTTTGAAAAATAAGTTTAACAGATTTATTCAAATACCCGTTATTCACAATTTCTTAAAGAGTTGAAATAAAATAACGTAACAAAATGACATAACAAAGTAGCATGAAACATAATAAAATGACATAACAAAGTAGCATGAAACATAACAAAATGACATAACAAAGTAGCAAGAAACTAAGGTATGCACCTGATGTATCTAAAATTTGTTTCTTGAATCTTATAACTTTGTAGGTCTAAATAAAAAAATTATTTGAAACGGAAAATCAAATCGGAACATTGACCCCACATTTTTGGGATATTACTCTGGTTTATTAGTCCGTTGCATGGTAATGGCAGTGGGAAGGTACCAATATTAGGATGCTAAGATTTTTGGATTGGACAGAATGCTAGACTTTTTGATTGCTTTGAAGGCATCAGGTACTTCCTTGGATTGCCATTCTTCTTGATGATAAAATAGCCAGTTTTGCTGTTATTGGTTGGATCAACGGTGAAATAATTTTCGTCTAAGAACAGCAAAGCCGGAAACTTTTTCTTCAACACAGGGAAAAGCTTTTTTGGAGCTTTCCAATCTGAAGTTTCTAGACTGTCAGTAAGATGAAATCTTTGGATTCTGTCAATGTCCGGGCACCAATGTTCTTTTTGACAACCTTTCTCACTGTTGCTTTAAATTAATTTGGGTCTTTTATCATCTTTATAATTGGTCTGATGGGGTTCCTGTCAATCCGGCTTTTGATAACACTGACTAGCCTGGGTGTGACAACTGAAGGCTTCCTTCCTAATCCTAGTCTACGTTTTCTGTGTCCTTGTTTTTTTAAAACTGTTTTTCAATTTGTGAAGTGGGTTCAGAGATATTCCAGCTTCCTTTATTTTCTGTTGAAAATCCATGAAGAGCAAAGCATGTATTTCTTCAAGTTGGATTCTATTGTCAGAAATAGGATTTATCGGTTTGAGGAAGTCGTAAGCCAATTCAAGGTAATTTCATAAAGTTTTATCTGTTATTTACTTTGTAAGAAAAAATGTGATTTTCGGTTTTTAACAAATATTAACTAATTAAATATAAACTTCTAAATCAGCAACTTGAAAGAAATTAAATTTTAAGAAATTTATATTTTTATACCTACAAACCTATATTTATATTTATAACCCATATTTATACATACAAACCTATTCTGGAAAATTTTTTGAAAGTAATATAAAAATAAGTATTCTAGAAAAATTCTAGAAAAAAATTGCGATACTCGCATACTTTGTATTATTTTGTTTCGACCCTTCAAGACATTGGGTAGAATTGCAATTCAATTAAAATCGTTCAATTCATCTAAATAACAAGTTTAAAATAAAACAGGTTTACGTTTAAATTTAAACTTGGCTCACACAAAAGCTTTGCTGTTTTAAACCCGTTAAGAGTCCTATTTAAGTTTCTATTTGCTTTAGAAAAATCAATTTATCTTAAAAGGTTGATATAAAAGTTGGTTATCATTCGTTATTATTGATTAAAAACCGAAAAACTAAACTCCAATCCTCAGAAAAAATATCTAACTAACCAGGTATTCTATTGCCTAAAAAGATTAAAAGGAAAAAATTGTAATGGGATGCAGATATTTACAAAATAGCTGTATAGTTTTTTAAAGTATTTTTCTTTTTCATTTAAAATGCAAGCTATTTTAGAAATATTTTTTTTTTGAAGATTGACTTCTGACATATGTTAATCCAAAATTCGTTTTGAAAAATTTTGCCCATATGTACAAAGTTGTTTATTAATCTAATATTGAAAGGCCCCTGATGATATCATTTAACAAAAGCTACCAGTTCATGATATTGCTAAAAAAATTGTTTGTTGCCAAACAGGCAGCCAACAGGTGGTCTGAAGCAAAGCAACAAAATCGTCTTAGAGAAGAAGAGCTTTTAGCTGTGTGATGTGCTGACACAAGTTGAATACAAAGTTATCAACCAACTAGACCACAGATGACGAGTTATTGGAAACAGCATTGGTTTGAAAATTATACGACCATTTACCTTGATATAGAAGACAATCACATTAAATGAGAAAGCTCCACAACTGAACACCCTTCGGAGACAACCTAACCTTATGCCAACTTTTTAGAAACAACCAAGAAGTTAGCTTTCACACTCAGCATTTATTTTAAATTTTGATAGATACAGTTGACTCTCGATATCTCAAAAAATCCGAGGTATCGATAGTTCGATATGTCGAAAAGGGGGTTGAAAATAATGAAAGTCACCTTACTTTCGCTGAAAAAACACTTAATTATCTGACAAAAACCAATAACAATTAGATTACAGTTTTTGGAAAAAATCTGTTAACGGGCTTTGCTTGAACTATCTATTTTTTCTATCTTCGTTTGATCTTCAAGTTTAAGTGCAGAGGATTGTGTTTCATTTTCGTATTTTTGGCTGCGTAGCGAAGCATTTTCCTGCTTTTCAAAAGCATTTTGTAATAAAACATCAGATTGGTGTGACGGGGCTTCGATGCCTAAATCTTTGGTAATGCTATCCTAAACTTAACATCATCATTATTAAAATTAGGGTCTAAAATCTGAGTTATAGTTTTAGCATAAGTTCATTTTTGTCAACAGTCCATGTTACATACACACTTGATACGTGATAGGTGCACACTTGAACTTTAAGGCTTCGTACTATGCCTTGATCCATAAACTGAATGAAAGATGTGATGTTAAGCGGAGAAATATCCGCTTAACACCGCATCTTGATGCTGCTTAGCCCTTTAATGTGTGGATGGGCAGGACAGTTATCCACCGAGGCCATTACCTTCCTGTCCTGAGCACGATAAGAAGAGTCAAGCTTTTTAATCCAGTTATAAAAAGGTCTCTGGCCATCTAACCTTTAAGCTGATTTCAATAGGAGCAAGGGAGTTGTTTGATATGCTTAAAACATTGTAGGGTTTTAGATTTCCCGATAACAAACACGGGTAATTTTTCTCCCGTTACACTTCCTGCTGCCATTTTGTCCACGTTTTCGAAATTACCAATACGAAGCTTCATCTGCTTAGTTTTTGTGTCATTTTTATCCCAGCGAAGTAAAGAATTTGTCTTTATTCTTATCCTAAATTGATATTGTATTCTTTCGAACACCATACCTTTGGGCTTCCTCTTTTTTAGTCATTTCTTTTTCCAGGTCTTTTCATTGCATTTTTCTATTACAATATTTAGTAGTATTTTGTAAAATTCGAATTTTCAACATGTATTCCTTTGAAAGATTAATTGATTGTTTCAATCAAACACAAAAAATGGCGCTCGATAAACGAAGACTTCCAAACAAATCTATACCAGATTTTTATGAAATCAGTAAATGGATAGGTATTTTATTTATCCTTTATGAATGCCTCAACTAAAACAAAAAAAGACATTCAAATGTAAGAAATACAAGAAAGCTCTCAAAGTATAACTTTAAGCATGAAATATATATACCTAAAATACTTTCACTCTTACATTTGTAAATTGGCATGAGATGAATTGGTTGTTTAAATCAAGAGTTTTATATGCTTTAAGTTGATCTTTACAAAGAGGATAAGATATAAATTACTTAGTCGAGGTAATATTTGAGTAATGGATAGATTATATGGGTTGTTTAACAAAATGAGAAAAGTCATTTTTAAAAAAAAGGATGAATTTATCTTATTAATAAAACAAATTTTATCAAATAAATAGATAAATCTTTCATTTATTTGTAAGTCAATCTTTCTTTGCTAGGAAATCATTCTTTTTCTGTTAACATTGCAGATCTATTTATAGCTCTGTATTTCTTTATATTTATTTCTGTATTTCTTTATGTTCGTTTATCCTTCATAATGTTGGTATATTTTATTTGCGTATAATTAGAGTATTGATGAATATATTAACAATATAAAAAAAAAAGAAAATAAAAAAATGACGAGACGGAAAGGTCATCAAACTGTCGTCAACAGGTTCAATTACTGTGAACCTATAAAAGTCGATGCCAGTAAAAGTCGATGCTTAAGCTTACAACAGGTTATCTATTCAATATACTTAAACGAAAGACTGTCTTCAAGTTCATTTCAAATACCTTTTAAGGAACACTTTAAAAAAAAAAAAATTGACCCGAAAAACCAGTTTAACAAAAATGAACTGGATAAACCTTAGGAATTTATGAACTTTTTATTATCTTTATGTTATGCAGCTTCAAAAAAAAAAAAGAAACGAACAAAAAATATTGTTGCTGTTGTTTTTATTACTTTTCTTAAAATTTTATAAAATGCATTAAAATGCGTCATAGACTTTTTAGAAGTATAAAAATTTAAAGGTATATAGTGTTTTTTACATTGCTGTGACAATAAACTTGACGTTTATTTCGCTTTTCGAAAGAGGAGTGTATTTTAGTGATTGAACTACGGCGGCGATTTATTTATATAGATGCTCAATGGGCGTGATTGTAGTGCAATAAACGCGTATACGTTTGATAATTACAAAAATAAGTATTTTAAATTATGTATAAAAAGCCTAAATTTCAATAAATTTTCTATTTCGCTAGGGATTTGTATGTAAAAATGTTTTTCAACACGTTATGATGAAAGCTATTAATGTTCCCGGAAAACTTTAAGTTGAAATAGAGCGTGGGTTTTTTTTTTCTTGTTATTGCTTTGCTATTTTGTTTTTTAAAATGCTGTTTGACCACGCCGCATCGTTTGATTTTAAAATTTTGAACATAGATCAAACGCAGCAAAAATGTCATAAAAAAAGTTTGCATGCTTTAAATACTGTCACTCTTGTAAAGAACTTTCAAACAATAGTTTGTAAAAATAAGCATATGAAAATACTAAACATGCAAACAAAATTTGATTAGATATCTTTATTAGCTGCTTAATAAAATTGTTTTGACCCGTGTTCGCATTTGAATTTTACATTAATAAATTAATTTAACCCCGCTTTTACAATCACCACATTGAAAATTCTTACACTGAATTTTTAATCTGCTTGATTTTCATAAATTTTCATAAATTATTGACGTGTTTCAAATCGTGTAATACTTTTATTATGAGCACTTTTTCTATTTTAGAACTGGATGTAAATGACACAGCCGGACGAACATTAGTATTATGAACATGAAAGATATAGTGAGTTCTACCTGGTGTATTTTATATTATTAGTGTGTTACAATAGACCACAGTTTGGTTTTGCAATAGTAATTGTGCCGAGATTATATACTTGTATGAGTTAGACTGGATAGACAGGATTTCAAACGAGAAAAAAGTGAAATTAACATGAGAAATTTTTTTAATTAGATTTATTTTAGTTATTATTTTTGGCTTTTCTCGAAGACTTTTAAAACATCGATAAACTTAGTATTTTAGTGTGTTTTACGTTTTGTTGTCTAAAATGTGCTCATTCTTCGAAATGAAATTGAAATGATTATTTAACTTGAATTGCTGATAAAGTTTCCACCTGCTCTTGTTGCAAGCTGCTACACTCTGTTCTTTTTTTTACACTATTGCGTTCGGGTAGAAAAATATGAAAAAAGATAACTGTAGTTGTTAATAATTATGTAAAAAATGATACAACTCGCGATAAACTTGCTTTGTAAGTCTGCTTTGTATTGTATTAGGTGTAAGCTTGCTTTGTTTGAAAATTTGTTTTACTGACTCAGCATTTATATGAGGTGCTGGTATTTGACGAACGTAATATCATATATGGCTGGCCAAATCTCGACATTTCTGCGCATGAGACATAATAAACCCTTTTCATTAACTTTTTGCCCAGATGATTAGGTTTTTAATTTTCAACTACGTTTACTACTTTAGATTTGAAAATGTAAAACGGATATTACAAGTTTAAAATACTGAATCAATAACTATAATAATAATAAAATCAGCTTTGGTCAATTTATCAAAACTTCATTTTAGCGAACTTCATTAGCGAACTTCATTAGCGAAATTTTACCAGAAATGGATTAAGTAAAGAGCAAATGTAAAATAAATGCTTACAGGTAGTTAAAAGACAGTAATTCTTCTTTATTACCACCCATATTATGTTATTGGTTTAAAATATTGCTTTTCTTTTGATCGTTTTAGTGAACAATTTTTTTTTTAATTTTTTATTTAATGAGCCATGAATTATAAATGTAAACAGAACGAAAGAGTTAATGATAATTTTGTAATATGGGGTTCTTTTCAAAGCGAACTTCATTTTGTACGTTTTGCCATTTTTCAGGTGGTTGTCAATTACAATCTTTTTATTTACTATGTTAGGACTATAGTGTTATATATATTATTAACATAAGCCAGTGATAAAAAATGATTTTTTTTTATGATTAATGATTTTGTCTGACTTTTATGTTTTGGATGTGTAGAGTTACGAAAGTAATAATAAAAATGTCGTATCGCTAACCATTTTTAAATTTTTTTATTTGAAATATACGGATGTGAGAAATTTAGCACCCAAAAATGCATGAGACGCAATTGCATTTGTTGAAAAAGTTTTCATAACATTTTTTTTAAACGCAGGTTTAAAAAAAATGTTATGAAGACTTTTTTCATTCGAGAGGTATAAGAAAAGCAAACAATAAATAACTTATATAATCAAAAATATATATAGTAATAAAGTAATTATCAATAAAGATTAGAAAAAGCAAGAAAATAAGAATTAAATAATTACATTAACTTAAGAAAGAATTAAGTTGTTACTTTTTTTTTTTAAACAGGTTTGACAAAAAAAGTATTTAAATTTTTTAAAGATTGTTTTAAAACATGCTGATGTCAACCAAAACGTATATTTAGTATATCTGTGTTTTACACTATACGCATTTCTCAGTTCGTTTTTTTTTACGGCATCATTTTTACGGTATCATTTTTACGGTATCGAGCTATAAGTTTCAAAATCAAATTCTGTTAGTAAAGTATTTACTTCATGGGCAAAACGTCGTTTTTATTAATTACTTAACAAATTTACATTTAAAACTAAACAACTTTTTTTTCTCTGTTGTTTCTTTTATCTTTTTAATTCTGTGCAATTCTGGCCGGCACAGATGTCTATTGTGAATCTCTGAACATGGTCGAGATGTCGTACATATGTCTTTATCGTCTTGTGCCAACTGGGATTTGCTGATAGAATATAAATTTGATATCGGCATCGTTGATGCCTCTCAAATGTCTCTGGGGTTTTAAGGTTGGATGAGTTATGCAATTTTTTTTAATCTCTTTGTTAAAAAGTTTAAGACTAGTGAACGTTTGCGATATTTTCTTTTGGCAGGTATCTTACATAAATAACTTCTCGTATAAATTTCAAAATCACTTTTAAAAATAATGTCCAATTAATCAAAAATCTAATCTGTTCTTTTCATAAATTCATTTTTAAGGTATTTATCTCACTTATTCTTTTACCATTCTCTATTTTATAACTATAACTTCTGATGGTAGATTGAATACTTATAAACCTTTTTTAGTATATATATATAAAAAAAACAACCGAAACGTGACGCATTTAAATTGTATAGCCTAAATTTTCTGCCTTATTTCTGTTTCTATCTAATATATCATCTGCCTATTTGCGGCAAAATAAAAATGCTTATTTCGGTTTTTCAGATAACAACAGCTTATAGTTGCACGAAAGTATTGCTAGTTAAGAAATAAAAAAAAAAAAGCGATCTAACGATCATATTTTTAAAAATATATATATTTTAAAACGTGGGGCATAAACGAAAGATTTTATTTTCAATTCGGCGGGACATTTGAATTTTGAAACGTTTGTCAGAAATAAATATTGTTGAATCAGCAAATTAAAGTCGTCAATACATGGAAATATATACAAAAATACGAAATATATACAAAAATACAGATAATATACAAAAATACAAAAATCTCGGAAATTAAATGTGAAATAGTAAGAAATAAATAATTTGTTGTAAATTATCGGTTATACTCTGTAAAATATTTGAATAGCATTTCGTACGTTCATTGAATGGCACGTGTGGTCAATAGGGCTATTTGTGATTGAACTACATATAATACGTGTTTCTTTACACGTATCATATGTATTGCAATCACATATAGCTCTATATCATAGTCTTCGTTTATGTATTTATATTCTATGGTTGTTTTTTTAAGACTAAAATATGACAGCTTTGGATAGTCGAATGATTTCAATTATTTGTGACTCAGATCCAGAGAATGAAGATGAAAACCAAGCACTGAAAAAAGAATCTCATTTACCCGCAGCGCCTCAAACTGGCCCAAAAGGTGTTCTTGCTGACTATAGACGATATTCTGCTATCCTTGAGCAAGAAAAAGAACTCAATAAATTGGCACAGATTGCAGAGCACAAAAAGTCTTCATTTACTGCAGATCCTAATAAATTTCCTGATAAAAGTGAAGATGATGACTTTGAGGATGATGATTTTTTGAAAAAGTATCATGAGAAGAGGCTACTTTTATTAGCTAAAGAGATAGAGTCTGAATCTAAAAATACTACAAAGTTTTCTAAGCTATTTGATTTGACTGGAGAAGAGTTACTAAAGAAATTGGAAAATTCTCACAAAGGTGAAATACTTGTAGTTCATCTTTATGATCCTAAAGTGCAGGCATGTGTTAAAATGAACGAGTGTTTTGAATACCTAGCAAAGCAGTACCCCTATGCCCAATTTGCAAAAGTTTTAGCAAAAGAAGCTGGGCTGAGTTTAAACTTTCAGCGAAGAGCACTGCCCACTATACAAGTTTATAAAGATGGAAATTTGATTGGGAATTTTTTAGATATGCAAGATAAGCTTGACATTGAATTTCATCCATCTGATGTGGAAAACTTTCTGATTGATTCCAATATGTTTGCTGATTTTCAAACATAGTTTGCACATGTTTTTTGTTATTGAAAAAAGGGGATTAAGAATATGTTTAACATTTGTATGGGTGTTATTGTTGGTTAATATTAAAGTAAAAATATTCTCAATATAAATTGTATATATACCAAAATCTATTAACTCTTGTTTCTGTAGTTACAAGTGTTTATTTGTTTCTATTAAGTCATGTGTTTTAATAAAATTACTCTGCAATGTTATTAAGTCAGTTTAAAATGAAAATCACTTTCAAACCAAAGCTAAGATTGTGCAGTAATTATTTTATCAAGATTACCAAGAGGTTAGTCACTCTGTGGAAATTAACATGAGTAAATTTTAGGTAAGCTTTGGTTTTTTTAGTTAATAGTGATTTTAAGAATGGTGCGTGGTGCTCTTGTAGCATTTGAAGGCTGTGACAAAAGTGGTAAATCAACACAGTGTAAACTTCTGGTTGACTATTTAAACAGCGTTGGTAAAAAAACAGAGCTTTGGAGGTTTCCAGGTGAATTGTGAGTTATGAAGTTGTAGTTCATACCTTAAATTTTTTATTTTATAAAAATAGCAACACATTCAATCTCTTTGTTTATATTCTTTCAGAAAGATCAACTGCTATTGGGCAAATAATAAATGGCTACATCACAAATAAAAATGAACTCCATGACAGAGCAGTGCATTTGCTTTTTTCAGCCAATAGATGGGAACTTGTGTAATTTTATATATATAAATATATATATATATACACACACACACACATACACACACATACACACTATCGACAGAAAGCTTAAGGCAGGTACTGACTTTTAGAAACAAGTGAATAAATAAACCTTTTCAGGTCTAAACAATAACTGATATACTAGAATCAAGAACTAAAGCATAAAGACACTCATTTAAGCCAAGAAAATAATTGATAAAATCATAACCTGCCAAAAACTTTCTCTTGATTGTGTGTGTGTGTGTGTGTGTGTGTGTGTGTGTGTGTGTGTGTGTGTGTGTGTGTGTGTGTGTGTGTGTGTGTGTGTGTATGTGTGTAGATATGTGTATATAATTTTAGTTAAAATTGAATTTGTGCTGAATTAAGTAGATACATGATCTACTTTCTTTTCCAGTCCATTAATGAAAGAGAAACTTGCCAGTGGAGTGACATTGGTAGTGGATAGATATGCATATTCTGGTGTTGCATTTACTTCAGCTAAAGTAAATATATGATGTGAATGTAGAGTATATGATGTAAAGTATATGATGAATGTAGATTGACTTTCATGTTAACAGTCAAAAGGTTGATTTTCATCAACCTTTTTGTTCTATTTGTGTTGTGTAGTATTTTCTAATTAGATGTTTAAATACCACTTGTGATTTTGCTTATAGGGTTATGATGTACTTTGGTGCAAAGGTTGTGACAAAGGTCTTCCACGACCTGATGTAGTATATTATATGGACATTGATGTTCAAGAAGCTTCAAAAAGAGGTGATTATGGTAGTGAGAGATATGAAGCTACTGATTTTCAGAATAAAGTTCAGCAGTTATTTCAAACTTTAAAAGAACCATCATGGAATGTAAGACAAATTTTGTTAGTACAATCTAGTGTAATCTGAAAAATAGTGTCCCTGTTTAGAATTAAAAGTTAAATGAATTAGTATTGATGTTCTTTGACAATAGCAGCTTTTATCTAAATAATATTTTTTAATTGAAATGTATATTATCAAATAAGAAACATGAAAGTGTTCTGTATTTTTAAAAATCCTTTATTGAGAAATCAGTCAATATTTTCAATATGATATATTGATAATTTCTGTTTTTTGTTAAAAGGTTGTTGATGCCAAAGGATCGATAGATAGCATACATGAGAACTTGTGTAAAAGTGTTTTGAGCACTATAAAAAACTGTGAAAATCTTCCTGTTTTGGAAGATCTCTTCATGTAAACCTCTATTACTATGGTGGACCATGATCTAAAGATATAGAAAGTTTTCAGCACATTTAAATTATACAAAAACCATACTTGAATGTGTTGTAAAAGGTAGTTTTCAATAAAATTGTAATTGGAAGGCTTAGAACTTAAATAGTTTGAATGTGATTTACCATTTAGAACATGCAATAACTATTTAGAAAATGCATTCAGTATGGAACACGCATGAACCATATATAGAGAATTCATTAATATAAGAGCATGTATCAACTGTTTTGATTGTTTTTC
Organism: Hydra viridissima; assembly: GCF_058129835.1. Classification (NCBI taxonomy): domain Eukaryota; kingdom Metazoa; phylum Cnidaria; class Hydrozoa; order Anthoathecata; family Hydridae; genus Hydra; species Hydra viridissima. The sequence continues at coordinate 5,007,905 of NW_028324308.1, read as the reverse complement.
TTTATGTTGTTTTATATTTTTACATTTTTATTGAACAATTAAGAAAATACTCTAAAAATGATATAGTTCTAAAGTATATTTAAACTAGTTTTTTTAAAGTATAAGGAATTTAAGGTGATGATGAATATTGAATACTTCTTCATTATCAAGAACTCTTTCTTTGCTTCCATTTTTTAGGAGGATTTAATAAAAATATTCAAGTTTATTTAAAAGAATTTTGTTAAAGTATTGCTGCTGCCATTTATGTTGATGTATTGCTGTTACTTTTCTAATTTTTATTGCTGTTTTTTTAAATATCATTTATTGAACATTAAAAATTTACAACTTTCATTTTTTTTCTTTTTTCTTTTTTTTAAGATTTACAATATTATGAAGTTAATTTCTAAATTATGATTCTGCAAAAATGGATAATGAGAAGGTCTCCTTTAAACATATATTACTTCAGAAAGTCTGTTTACAGAACTACTTTCATGAGAAATGTATTTAGCTATAGTTCTGGAGAAAAGAATCTCTGTAAATTCCCATGTAGAGTGTTTCAGCCTGCCAGGCTTCACCAAGCTCAGTTTCATACAACAAATGCTAACCGAAATGAAAATGAAGAAAAAGTCCGGCATTCTATCGCAATCATCAACCCGTTTAAATATATTTCTCTGCGAATAAAAATCTTCTTAATGCGTTCTTTCTTTGATGAAAATTTTAATGAAAAAGAGTTTTTGATTGGTGCAAAACAGGTAAAAATGCACGGGTATTGACTTTTTTTTATTTTCAATTTATTGAAGTTTTCATTAATCTGATGATGACATCACTAACAAAGTGTAAAACTAGCCAAGTATGATTTTCTAGGCAATGTTTGTCGTATCTGAACAAGTAGCGGAAGGAAGATTTTCAGAGATGAAGGAAATACTTACGACAGAGGTTAACTTAATCTAATTTTTATTTTCTTCACAATTTTAAAGTAAAAGTAAGTTTCTTTTTAATGTTTAAACTTTTTTTTTAAATGGTGGCAAAATTATTTTTACGTTTTTATCTATGATATTCACATCTCTTGTAAATTTTGTGTTAAGACGACCAAAATGTTTTTACATTTTCTTTGCTATCATTTGATTCACGACGATTGAAACGGTAATCTTTTGTATTTGCCAGGGTATCACAGATGCAAAAGAGATGTATGAAAAATACGGAAATATACCTGACCAACTAAAAGTAAAAGACGCGGATTTGCTAAACATGTCTTTCAGTGATCTTGATTTTGAGTATGAGTCTAACGGTACAGATTTTTGCATTTTCTCGTCCTGTGTCTGATTGGAAGTAGAAGATATTTGAGTATTTGGTTTCGGTATTTTTTCTTTTTTCCAGGTCAAAAGTTTGCTTATGTGCGTGTTATTTATTACTGTCTGACCAAAGAAAAAGTCACAAAAACGATCGGGAACATCGGCATAGAAATAGCACCTCTAAGGATTTTCACTTACTCGTAGGCTCATTTTTCGTTGTCGTTTTTGTACGTTTCGTTATGATGCTAAATGTACGATTAAAATATTAATGTAAGAAAAATAGACAGTTTAAAAAAAAAAGACGTAATAGCATGCGGAAGAAACCTTTGTGAATATGCGATAAAAATGCGGCCACCTCTGACTTCTGTTTATTCTTTGTCAAAACGATAGGTTTTAACGCAATCAGCTCTTTTGTTTTGCTTGATATTTTAAGTCAGTTGATAAATTAGTTATCCAGTAAAGATTTACTGTTTTATTTTAAATTCAATCTTGTTGCACTCAAAGTAAGCATCAAAAGTTGTGTTTTTATAAATTATAAATTCATCTGGGGCCAATTTATCATTTCCCAATTTAATCACGTTGTTTTTTTCGACCATGAAGTTTTTTTTTTGACAAGTTTTTAAGTTCTTGGGTTTTTTAGTGTTTTTTTTTCTTTTTTCAGTTTCCGGCGAGAATATACTCCTGGTACCAGCGGAGATTGGTTAGTTGATCAATTGGATCTAAACATACAATCAATTCCATCTTTTTAAAGACTGTGTTTTTTACACTCTACTTTTATGGCTTTAAGTGTTTCATATTGGATGGCTTCTTTTATCTTTTTTTACGAAGGAAATTTTCGAACAAGAACTTTGTCATCATTTCTGTACTACGAAAAATGTTTTATACTTTTTGTAAGATTTAGATATAGATAGCATACAAATTGATTAGAAAATTGTCCATCTATCTTGTTATAACTATTATCATCATCAGAAGAAAAAATATTTAGTTGTATTATGAAAGCTAGGTGGGCGCCGGTAGAGTAATACGTTTGGAGGAGTATGCGGTTAGTAAACAGTTAATTGTTGAGTTCATAGTCTGGTTTCGCGCCCCGGGTAGTACAACAACAGATTAAAATAATATCCTTCAGATTAACTGTCTCATACCAACTGATTGAATATAGAAACAAGTGCAGATGGTTGGCGTGCAAGAATTATTTAATGTCTTGTTTTAATTACTCTGGCCATCATTTTGAAGACTAGTTTGTTGGCGTATGTAACTTGTAAATTTGACGGATTTAAATTTAAATTCTGTAGAATTGAACTCATGCTATCGTCCTGAAAATATTCATCATTAAAATACTTTTGTTTTACTGGGATAATTTAGATTTCAGTTATCTTTTTTCTTTTTTTGAATTGAAATAAAAAAGAGCATTCCATAAATAACTGTTATAAAAACAACAACGGCACGCTAATAGTGTAAAAAGCAGTAAAACTTTAAATATTGATTGACTAAACGTTAATAATACTGACTAATTATTAGTCTAACATTTTTTAGTATTTGTGCTTTAGATTTTGTGCTCAACTTGGGTATACAGGTATACTCATTAATATTTTGTACTATGGCCTTTATTTAGTTAAAAGATCTTATAGATCCTGTTTTATTTTTACTTTTTTAATTTATCTCAAATTGTATGTCTAGACTATCATGATTGCAACAACAAAATTTTATTGTAATTTAAACAAATAAAGAATGCATAGAATACATAATCCATCCACCAACAGTAAAAGATTTTGATAGTGGTGATGAATATGATAGTGAAAACGAAATTGAACGAAATGACATGATCAATCATATTCTTTTTGAGTCAGAATTTTGTTTTGTGGAAGTTCAGATGAAGACTATTGTTATTGACATTGATAATTTGTATTCAGATGGCGTAAAGAAGCTCTCATAAAGTTAACACACATTTTCAGGGACATCCAACACAGGGTGATCCTATGCTTACTCCAAATCAATGATTCAAAGATCTTTGATAATGACACCATAACTAAAGATACAAATATTTTTAGTTTCCAACAACAAGAGACTTCCATTGATATAATACATCATAATATAGAAAAATATATAAGAGTTGTAACACATCAAAAGGGGTTCTTGAAATGATCTCAATAACAAAACTGCCGCAGTAACTCATGTATTGGTCTAAAGAGTGTACATAACATTATAGTAATCATAGAAATAGTACATCTCATAATATTTTCTTTTAATTACATTTTATAGCGTGTTTCTACTTATTTAATCTTAATGGTATTTCTTATGATAGGTTACAAGTTGGAACTTGCAATTTTAAGGAAGTTTACTACTGCCATATTCAAAATCAAACCAACTTTAGGTTAGCATAAAACTCTTAGTGTGATGGGAAAGTATATTTTAGGCATATGTAACAAGAATACAATCAGTTGTATACTCTAAAGACGGTGGGAGTAATACTAAGGTTTTGAGAGTTATGTCCTGGCTTAGTATCGGTCTGCTGGTCAAAATTGATGGAAATTTGGATCAATGCAAATACAAAGATTCTAATTTTATATAAAAGCTTCATAGTTAATACCGAAAACCTAAGTATTATTATCAATGTTAATGTTAATCTTATTTTAAAGAATCCGTTGAGGGGCCAGTGTTGTTCAGAAACAAGAATTTGAAATGGCTTAGTTATGTACGGTTTTTTTAAAAGTAAACATTTTTTGATTTATTTATAAAGTTACCTAAAAGAAAAATATCGGCATAATTTCTTTTCAATATTACATCACCTTGGTAAATGAAAGAGTTAAGCATGGTCAGTAACTAGGGTATAGACAGCCTGGGTTAAAGATGGACTGTTTGAAGGATTTCGGACTCAACAGAATTTTGTTTTTTCTAATAAGGGACAAAATATGGTATAATCATATTAGTTATAAGTAATTAGTTTAACATCAATAGTAATATAGTTCTATATGTCATCATAAAGAATAGCAAGGATGAATTTGATTGGCATATTGTGTCTAACCTATTTGAAACTAAAATGTAATATACATATGGCTCTGTAATTTTCTACGCCAATTAAATCCTACGATGGCATACCTATGGCAACATGGGCATTAAAACTACAACACCACATGCCAAAATTTATGTTTGCTGATTATAAAAGTATTATTTGTGCCAAATAGACAAATTTTCACCAAAAGTAATGAAATACTAATATATGCATGTAGGTCAAATCAATTATGCATCAAAACCAATACTTTTGGAAATATGACCAGTATGCCATCATAAGCGCCATGCCATCATAGGCACTTTTCCCCTATGAGTTACCAGGCCACACATTTACAAACAGAGATTTTTAAAGAAAATTGCATTTTTAACATTTGAGTAAAAATGTTTAAAAAAAAATTAGAATCAGGTTCTCTATTTAATATGTAATATGTTAATATATTGTTTAATATGTTAGCTTTTAAAATGTACGAAAGTTTGAAAAAAATTTATTATAAATGTAATTTTTTTAAAATTCTCCCTCGCTTTTTCAGCTTCAAACAAAGAAAAAAGGTTATCATTTTTTTGAGGCTGAAGAGACAGGAATAGAAAAAAAATTCCTTGCCAACCTGGTAAGGTTCGACCATTGCAGAAGTTTATAACAAAAATATTATATTATGTTGGATTGGTCTCTTTCATATCTATTATACGACATTTGGCTTCACACTTAGCCTCAAAAATGGAACGATCTTTATCTAACAGTATGTTGTTCTTTTTACGGTAAGCTTTTTAAGAGCAATCATGCTAGCATCTTCTTCATCAAACAATTAGATTATCTACAGATTAGGAGCTAGAAATTGGGGGCTTATCAAGGTTCTGCGGTTAAAGCATGGATTGAAATGTTACATCCTTTTCATGCCATCATTTCTGATTTTGGCAAGGTTGCATTTCTTAAATCTTTGGTCTAGGAAATGACACATTGTATTCTCAATATCATGAGCTCCTTCTCTATAATATTTTGGAAACTCAAAATAAAGTTATGGTTGTCCTCATAATAAAAATCTTTTGAAGCTTAGAAAAGAGTTGTTGAAGTAGTTGCAGCTTGCCCCGCAGAATACAGAGTTTTAGTAAAAGACAATTAATGTTTATTCCTTAGTCTGACAAAGTTGTGATGAAAATACTGAAACAGGCAGTAGAATTTCCACCAGGCTTTTAATGATGTTAACTGTATTTTGAGTTGGCTTTAAGTTATAAGCTGAACTAATACCGTGACAACACTTCCAGGCTACCTTCAAGATCCAGAACTGATAGTAAGATGGAAAACAAAACAGGTCAGCTTTTATGAAATATTTGTCCGTTCTGGAACTCCCCTCAGTAATTGTATGACAACCAATTGAATTTGCTGTTCAACACACCACCATCGATCGTTGCCCAACCATCAGTTTGCAGCATTTATTTACTTAACTTAATGTTTTTTAAATTTTTGACCTATGCACCAGTTTTGTTTTGCAATTACTTCTCCTATGTGTTTTTAGAAATCTCTTAAGCTCGGTGATTTTGATGGTGTAATGACAAGTGAGTAATTGGAAAATAATTTTGCTTGTTGATGTCTATGTCAGTTGAAAAGCCTGACATCGACATCATTATTTACTTAGTCCATATCAAATATTTTTTAATGTCTGATGGTGCTTCATTTATTTTTGGTATAAATGAGCGAGAGTTGGTGTAGAAATTGGATTATATCTTCATTTTGTCATCTATTAAATAATTTCATGGAAATCTTGACTTTCAACAACAACTCTAAATGACAAGATTTGATTGATAACTCATTTCGTAATCGAGTTCATTACTTACGGGATCCATGAATGTGCTTGACTAATCACTACTTTAAGAATAGTTCTTTTACTTGAAGACGGTTGAGATCCCATAGTGGTCGCAACATGTCCCTTTTTTTAGTAGGTCCTTAAAAGTCTTCTAGGTTTGTAACTTGTATCTTCTACTTCAATGTCATGTAAAATATTGTTTTCATTATTTAATTTCTTATAAGCTTTACAAGTTGAAACAAATGGCCTTGAGCTGACTGATTAAACCTTTAGGCGTTGTCCAATTTGGTTATGAGAATTTTTCCACATACATTTCTTGGGCATATATCTTCTTTTTCTAGAAAAACTCCCATTTTTGGGACTTTTTTGGGCATTCTACATTTAGAAATGAAATAATTAGTTTCAATAAATTCTTTTTTGATAGAAAGATTTATTGAGAAATAGAACGATAAAAATATAAAAGCTAATTTCATTACATTAATCAGTTTTTACGGTTTACTTAAGTAAAATAGTAACTTAAATTTTATTGGTTTTTTTAAGTTTTGCAAAATTTTGAAAAAGAATTTATAAAACCGTATAAAACAGGTGTAAAATAGACTTTAATACTAATTTATTATACAAAGCTATTCAGACTCATTTTTAATTTAAAAAAATTTAGAAATACTAGGCTAAATTGCCTTCATTTGTAAAATAAGGCTGGCGCATACTTCAAATATATATATGAAAATAATCAATAAATGAACTCCTACATAAGCCTCTCTTCTCAAGCTACTTATGTTTTTCCGAGCTGAGCAAAATCAAGTCGATTTGTTTGTATGCTTTAGAATTGAGAAGACTATAATAATATAAATACAATAGCTGATATAAGTATCTCAATATATCTTAACCTTTCCGGGACCAGTGACGCTTTAAAGCGTCATTGAAATTTTACATGATCGTCATGAATTTTTTTCTCAAAACACAGAATGTGATGTTCTACTGTCCGGAGTGTTTCAAACAATATCACACTTTAAAAACTTTCTGATGTTCACTTGATGAATCTGAAAAGAATCAATTATTTTTGAAAAATTTGGAATTTTTCGCTTAATGTACTTCTGAAAAAGTTTGCTAAATTTGAATTTAAAATTTTTTCTGTAGAATTTTTTGTTAACAAAAAGTACTTTATAAAAGAAAAAAAAAATTGCAAAATCAAATTTAGTTTTTGAGCTGAAAGTAATCAAAACCGGATCACATAATCGACCACTGTATACTTTTAAAATGCCGACATTCCTCTCGCTGAATTCACTCCATTTTTTTTATATTCGTTCTCGATGTTTTTTTTTTTTTTTTTTCTTTCAGACCAAAGTGTTATTATTAGCAAAGCACTTGTAAATTCTGATTTAATTGTTGTTTTTTTTAAAGTTAGTGATCGTAAAAATTCATTGAATGTATAATGACGTTATTGGCATTTAAACGAACTGAATTTATTACAAATGACCATCTTCCTGCGGTTGTATGTTTATAAAATAACGGGCGGCCATGTTTTTCTAAACTCATCGCAAATAATACCTTTTCATCTTACACAATATAATCATTAGACGTCCTACAGTTTTAATCATGTGTTAACCACATTTATGTTTTGAATCCCAATTTTAAATAAATGAACATTTAAAATCTGCTTAACGGTATTGTTGCAACGATTTCCGCTTTAGGACGTATTGCTGTAACGATTCGCGCGTTAGGACGTATTGCTATAGCAATTCGCGGATTAGGATGTATTTAGGCTTTTGATTTTTGAGTTAAGTACAGTTAGAACCTCGTTATTACGGACCCTTAATGGAATAGAAAAACGATTTCTTATATTTAAAGTTTGCCATATCGAAAACGAGAGAAAGAGAAAAACGAGAGGAAACAGAGTTTAGTTTATTGAATTTAGATGTTCATTTTATCAGCTATTCGTTTTATCGAGATCCTGCTGTATCGTGCGTTTGTAAACAAGCTAACTGATTTTGTTGTACTTTGTGTTATGCGATTATAATCGCAATATATCTGAACAGTGATTTTTGTGGTTGTAATCGCTTAATCGTAAATCTTTTTTAACTGAAACACGTCAGTTAAAAAAGACTTAAAGTTTCTCGTATGAAAATTACACTTCTACTCAAATCACAATCAAATTTTGTAGTAGCGACAACAACAAAATTAAGCATTTAGTAAATAGTAGTCTGCATTACATTTATATATAGCGCAGTTTACTATCTACCAAATACGCAAGCAGAGAACTATCTACCAAAAATGATAGTATATATATAAACAGTCTTATTTACTAAATTTTTAAAAATCATTTTAAAATGTTATCAATTTTATGTTAAATTTAAAAATGATAATCCGTTGGAAGGTTCGAAATTGAAAGTAATTTGGGGGAGAGGGGGGTAGAATTTCAGTTACAACAAGTAAAAATAACAACCAAAAACATAAAATCATTGATAAAATATAAATATGAGCAGCACATTTACAAAAACGTTAAATACTTCATGTTATAAAACGCATTGCATTTTCTAAAAAAAATGATGTTGGATTAAAAAAAAAGAATACGCGATAATTTATTTAACTTACTTACATAAATGGTTTCTCTTTACATACAATTTATAATTTGTATAATTGGCTTCAGTGTATGACCTGTGTTTTTAACAGGTTACACTGCTGGCTTTTTATTCTTAAGTTTAAGTCATTCCTATTTTATGACGCTTCTTCTCAAACCATCGTTTGCAACGTGGATGAATTCTGTTTCGGGTTATGGTGCACGAAGTATTTCGATGCTTTGCGGAGCTTTAGTAACTTTTAAGAGCTTTAAGCAATCCCTTGGGAGTAACGCATTGTTTTGTGAATAAAGTTTATAACTGCAGATGCAGGTTGATCTTGATCGAGTTCTGCACACATGAGACACTCATTTTCTAGAGGCTTAGCAGGCTTGCGCACTACAATCCCGAAAACTCTAAATCATGATGTTAAATAAAATTTATGAATTGAAGAAGAATAAAAAAAAAAAAAAAATACAAAATAACAACTAAAAGAGATGTTGCACTTGCAAGAAATATAGTTTTCTGTTAAAATAAAAACCATTTTTCAATTATTAATAATTGAAAAATGGTTTTTAATAATTTATAACTAAATATCCAATACTTTAGTCGGTAAGACAATTTTTCATTATTACATGCTTATTTCAATAATTACTTTTTTTTTAAGTTGATGAATTGTGATTCTTTCTTTTATAAAAATGTTGCGTCCGTTTAAATGGATTAAAAACTTACCGAGCTTCTTTGTCGCAATCAGGAACAATGGTCTTTAAACTAATGAGTCGTTCTTTCGGGTCGACTCCGCAGTGTAGCACATGTTCCATTGGGTAATGACGACGAAAGAAGATTCTGCAAGATGAAATATGATCGTTTTAATGAGCTTCATTTCTTATTTTCGTTAATCTTTAAAATAAACAATTTTTTTCAACTTTTTGCAGTTTAATCGAAAAATTTTACGATCAAAACTTACTTTCTGTTGTTATCTGTGAACGTTATGCCGTGTTGGTTGACCTTAATGTTAACGATAGTCGATCTCAAATTGACATTGGCGGCGATAATTTTATTCATAGAATACTGAACGGCACCGTCTCCTGTCAGAGATTCAACATTGACTATGCCTAAGTACACAAGGTTGCAAGCTGCTCCTTTTATTAGGAGTTGTGATTCTGTTATTGTTGATGCACGAGTGCTGTGACCATCAACAGCATCTTAAAAGATATCAAAAATTGATTAAATTTTTGCTACTAACTTAGAATTTACCATTCTTTAATTATGATTTTTTTTTTTTTTTTTTGTGGTTCACACACAAGAGATATTTAAAAAATAAAATGAATAAATAAAATGGCATTAAATTTGAAGTTGAAAAAAAGCCGACATAGGTTTTTACCCGATTCATCATTTATGAGTAGTGTGATTGGTAAAGCCATTTTCGTTAGAGTGTGTTGATAAATAAGCGCCACCAAACTTGAAAAAGTTGGCTCGTTGGTGCTACCTTTTAAGCGAACTCCTTTTTTGCAAGGTTCAATTAGAAAATGTCGGACCAGTTCGTTGTTCATATCAAGTTTACCTAAAAAGCAGCAAATTTTTAATCATCAGTTTGATAAAAGTACAGACAAATTCTAGATCTCAAACGTTCACTCTCAAAATGTCAGTGCAGTATTTAAAGTGTAAGTTTGTATAGATTTACAATTGACGTTATTTTTGGCAAAAGTTCAGTTATGCTTAGCTTTGAAAAATTGTATGACAGTGTGGTGTATTACTTCAAGCTTTGAACATTTTGCGAGTGTTTATATTCAATACTTAGTTCAAGTTGGCTATAATTATGGCCAACTTTAATTTCTTAAATTTTGATCGCATATAAATTAATTTGCTTACTTAAATCTCCACCTGCTTGTTTAATGATATTTATTGGTAACACTTCCACTTTTACAGCTAAACCAAACGCGCCTATGTAAGACTTACTGTCCCGAACAATAAACGATCCAGGGGGCTTGTCGCGAAGTAGTTCAGCGGCTATAATTTAAACTTTTATATAAAAAAAGCTTATAAAATATTTGGTAAAGATAACTTTCAAATTTTTAGCGGGGTGAAAAATAGGGGAAACTTTTGTTTATATCTTTTAGTTTTGCAAAATAAATTTTTTGGGTACCTTCCTCTCTAGATATATTTGGCTTATACCAAATGTTCTTCGTATCTTTTTCAAATTTGACAGAAGGATTTCGAGCAACTTCGATAAATAGCTCTGGGAAATAATATACAATAGTTATTTTAAAGAACATTCAATCCAAAAACTTGAGGTGCAAAATATCAAAAAGTCAAAAGCAATCAATCAACAGTATGATGGATGGACAGTCGAATCCTATTTCTCAAGCCTCTGATTTGTCCATGACAGCATAACACCAAGTCAAAAAGTTTGAAATTAGCTAACACTAGCTATATTTTTAATGTAAAAATTTTCATAAGCATTAAGTTGATTATTAACTAACCTGCTGAAGATGCGGATGAATTGCTACTTCCAGATCCTCTGTATTTTCTACTTCGCATAGAGGAAAATCTTGTACTGTCAGGTGATTTAGGACTGGAGCTGCACTCGCTACCAATCGCGCTGTCTGCAGATACAGAATGGTGATAAGGCAGCGTTCTGTTTCTTTCTAGCGTACCATTTGTATATTGCTGAGCTGAAAGGTTGCTTATTGATCGAGGAAAACGCGGTAATTGAGGGCTGTCTACTACGCTAGTTGTTGATTTAGGACTAGAGCTAGACTCGCTTTCAAAAGAGCTATCCCTAGAGTTAGTTGGATCAAAATTTGTTCTTTCCAACGCACCGTTCGGAACCTTTTTAGTGCTTATTGCTCCATTTAAATGTGTTTGTTTCTGGCCAAACAGGTCAGGTGATTTAGGACTTAGGACAGTCTCTCTTTCAAAAGAACGATTTGCTGGCGCATTATAATAATAGGGTTGAATCTCGCTTTTGTCTGTTACTCCGTTTGTATCAGATTCAACGGTTCTTTTGATTGTTGACCTTGGAAACAGTCCTAGGTTCGGACTATCCTCAGATCTAAAAAAAAAAAAAACTATGTTAATAGTTAATTAATCGCAGTTTTAAATTTTTCATATTTCTTATTATGTGGTTTTGTAATTTCTTCTTCTACTTTTACGTGCCATGTAAAATTGACGGAAAGCGCAGTCAGAGGACTACTTTTTAATTATTTTGAATGCTTTATTTATTCTCTTTTTTGGTGAACCAGAATTCGCCATCTAATTGTAGGATAAATGGATGTAGATTGGATTTAAATCAAACAGTGAAAAACATTTAAAAGAGAAAGATATCTTACTTCTTTTCCGTATATTGGTTGTATTCGTTTAACATTGTTTCAGTTTTTAGTGTTAACGGTTTTACTATGCCATTAGATTTCGGCATCCGTTGTAAAGTTTTCGGCGATCCTGTTTCTACCATTGTTTTTTCAAACTCAAGCAAATGTTGAAAGATCTCGTCGTTTAAATGCTCAACCTCTTGCGATATATGAGAAGGTTGAATATGCTCTTCGACAATTGTTAACGAACTAATGTAAGAGTGCAATAAATTTGCTCAAAACATCAAATAAAAGAACGTTGATTTTGTCTTCATTAAATTTAAAAAAAAAAAAAAAATGATTTAGTCTAATAATGGAAAGCTAATCCAAAGAAGTATATCTCTTTTATCATTACATTTCAGACTGTCTTTTTTTTTGTGTGTGGTTATTAAATATATGAATTGACAAGGTTTTTCGATTAAAATACGCAAAATTTTTAAATAGTTACAATATTATTATCATTATTATTAGTATTACTAATTATATAAACCATAATAAACGTCATTTCAGATCGTATCATATATCATTCACTATATCATCACTATCATGACACACATACATGTTTGTCTATATATATACATCTATATATATATATATATATATATATATATATATATATATATATATATATATATATATATATATATATATATATATATATATATATATATATAGACAAACAAAAACTAAACGTTTTTATTTGTATAATAAAATCTAGCATTTAAACATGTAAAAAGTTAGTAGAGGAAATAAAGTTTTGACTGAAGCTTTTAACTCGTATTTTTAAAACAGATTTCTTTTAAAAACATTTTTTAAAAAGGTTAAAAAAATGATTTGTTGTGACTCTAAAAAAGTTTCTCTTCAATCATCATTTTTTACCTGTTTTTCAAAATATCCCATAATTGATCCAAAAGTGTCATTTTGCTATATTTTTTTTTGTAATTAAGTTCAACCTCCTGCTTCGTTCTTTTCTTCTCTTCAACAAGAGATAGTTACCCTGAGGTCAACCAAATCTCTTAATTCTTCCTAATGAAAGGGGACAAAATTTTTTCTATCCTAATTACAAACACGCCAACAACCGATTTGTTTTTTTACTTAATATCTAGGTTACTATTACATAGCGTGTTGGAGTCTCTGATATTACAATGCAAACATTAGAACAATTAAATTTGACCTATCATAATTTCAACGGAAATAGCCTAGAGTAAATATTAAACGAACGTGGTTTTATCGGAAACAATCTTATGACTCAAGACTTTTTTAGCTCAGGTAAGTCATTAAACTTTCTCTTTTAAACTTTGGAGATTTATTTTTAAATGACCATAAACGGAACAGGCAATCAGAATATGGTAGGTAAACCATTGTATTCGGAAAGTGTTTCCTACCTCTTGTTTTTTTTGGAATATTAATGGTTTGTTTTCTCAATAAATGCTTTCAAAAATAGTTCAGATTTCAAATCAAAATTTATTTGAAAATTTTTCTTAAAAACTTTATTTTCAGAACCTTTAGATCAAACATTACTTAATAACTTTTCAGAAAAAAAAAAAAAAAAAAAGTTGTTTAATAGGCTTTCTCTAACATTTTATCCCGAAAAAAACAAGCTCTTTTTTTGACACGTTCAGATGGCTTTGATGATTACATCATCACAACTTCTAACGCAATGTTTAGCATGAAAAGAATACGTCTTACAACTTATGACCGAATAAAAAAACGTCAAATTTCAAGTATTAATAAATTCGGTTTCAAGCGTGTTTTTTTAACGATTTTTGCTAATCCGCACCATTCAAAAATTCATTCCAGAACGCACGAAAATAGAATGAATGCGTAACTAATACAAAGCAAAGACAATTTCTTATCTCTTGGGGAGATAAGATTTTCCTATGCAAGGTATTGATTTTATTGTTTGTGCTAATGAATTCTTTGTAAATGGTTACCATACTTTGCTTATTTAACGCGTATAGTTAACGAACCATAAACGGAGGCATAGAAACGCCGTTAGGAGTTATAAATGTAAATATTTAAACGTGTATCTAACAACTCAATAAAGATCGCATGTATAAGAAGTATTATTCTAGAAAACAAGCACCAATTAAGTCAGTAAACAATAATAACTCGGTAAATAAAAAAAATATAAATAAAAATGCCCTAGGCATTTTTCATAATACTTTTCGAAAGGTTATGATTTTGTAAACAAAACGAAATTCGATCAAAAATTTATTTACTTATTTAGCTTAACTTTTATGCTCAGAACTTTTTGTGCCGAGTCCCCAATATTTCCGATCCACTTCTTGTGCCGGCAAAATTTGCTCAATTTTTTTGTTTACTGTCTGAGCAGTTTTTCTTATAAAATTTTTCATTTTCGTTTAATCTCTCTTTAAAGTACTATATACTTCCTTCCTATAAAGATTTTCATTATAAAATGAAAGAAAAGAAAAATTTTGCTAATTTTTTTTTAGAAGAAACACTCGATAAAATGAGCAAAATGAAAATTATCGTTGAGAAGGAAGTTTATGCATCATTTTTAACGAATTATTTTGTAATTGACTTCAAAGATGACTTAGTTATTACCTAACGCGATGGAAACTTTACAACTTCACGTTGAGAAAAAGCAACAACAATGATAATAATAGTAATAATAATAATAGTAATAGTAATAATAATAATAATAATAATAATAATAATAATAATAATAATAATAATAATAATAATAATAATAATAATAACAACAACAATAATAATAATAAATACATATAAATTAGCTCTAAATTATTAAAGTAAAAATTGTGGCAGATTGAGGATGAAATTAAACTTAAAACAAATATAGAGCTTACCCTTTAAGCGCTTTATTGGCTTTTATAGCTAGGGTTTTTGTAACATAACTCTTAAAAAAAAAAAAACCATAACTTATCGCAAACCCTTTTTAAATCGCTTATAAACTGTTTTTAAAACAAGCTGTAACTGCAACTGAATTCCTCACAGATTAATGTATTGTAGATATCTTAATCCGCTCCTTTAAAAAAATGCGGGGTTCTAAAAACTTATTTTATTTAATTCAAAGAACATTTGAAAAATTTTTATAAATGATATTTATAACATTATTTTTATTGAGTTCTTTAGAAAATATCTCGCTTTCACACTGATGATTAACTTGTTTTGTCCGTCTTTTAAATTTCGCGCATTTTGGTGATTTTCACCAGTATTATATCTTTTCAAATTGCATTTTTGATAGGATCAAAAAAAATTAGTTACCTACTATACGCAAAATTCATTTATAAGCTTAACTAAATCTTTTTAATTTGGGAAATAAAGGAAATAAAATTCCGCAATATTTCGTGTTCATATACATGTATATTTTTAAGATATTCCGTAAGTAACATTTTTATTTATAATGGGATTGTGATGTGAAATTGTATTCATAATCGTTCAACTTGGCTTTTAAAAGTATGAAGTTTAAGTTAAAAAAAAAACTCAAAAATTTATATCTTACCCATTTTTTCTCTGTGCTTCCGTTTTAGGAGAAGTAGCCGTTTGTGGTTCTTCCGTCGATTTATCAACGTACCACGGACCAACTTCAACAGCAGATGGTTGTTCATTAACTTTGCAATACGTTTTATTTTCTATGATTTTTCAAGGTAAAAAAATGAATCATAAGTTTTAAAATATAATAGTAAACTTTTGTATAAATATTGTGCAAAGATATCATTTGCCTACCGAACAGGTTTGGTGTTTTTGAGGTATAATCAGTTTGGATCCAAAAGGAATCGTCTTGCATTTCAATCGGAGATTCTCTTCCGTGTGTAAAGGGTTGATTAAGAGCAGCATCTTCTTCATTGCTCAGTGGGGACAGAATTGGAGACGAAGAAGAACTCCTCATGGATTCGCCATACGCTGAATCCGTACAAGGAAAGCTCTCTCTACAATGTAATACTGTAAATCACAAAGATGATGGGCGACAAATTACTTAATTTATTCAAAAGTTTTAAATTATTCTGTAAAATATTCAATAGAAATTTTGAATCAATCTTGAAAAAAATTAAGTCAAAAAAAACTAACGATTTTAGCGAACTTTCTATCTCGCTTGTCAGTGGATCATCAAGAATCGTTGCGTAACTGTTGCAAGCATAAATATCGTTCGAGAAGCTTTTACCATTAACATTAATAGAATCTTGACCATAATATTTATTTCCGTATGTGTTAGAAACCAACTTATCGCTAACTCCCGACAAATCTGAAAATTTATTTAAATACATGTTAAATTTTGAAAAGAAAAAAAAATGTTGAAAAAAAAAAAAAAAAAAAAAAAAAAAGGAAGGGTTCTGAACATTGTTAGCACGAAACTTTCCCGTAAAAATTTTAAAATGGATCGTTTTTTTTTTCAAAAAAAAAAAAAACAATTTTATTATTGATTGAAGAATTTTTTTTATTGATCTTGTTTTTTTTTTTTTCAAAAAAAAAAAAAAAAAATTTTCGGTTTTTAAGCCACCCGACGAAACAAATAGAACAGCAAAGAAGAAACTGCGTACGAATTAATGGCTGGTTGTAATTGGTTCGCGGACTGTCTCGTGAACAGGGGTCGATATCGGTGCTACAGAAACCGGACCCTAAAGAGCGGGAGTTGAATTGTGTTACTTTCTCAATAACCTCTTTTGTCGGTGCAAGTCCAGCAAGAGGGATGCCCATCTTTCTGTTATACTCATTTTCGGCGAAAAAAACGTTACTAAGAAGATTGACCCTTTGTGCAACAATCCCTGGAACAATCTCTTTTTTCTCAGTTTCTTTCAAACTGTTGTCTAAAGAAAAGTCGAAATCATCGAATATCAAACCGTTATAGTCATACTTTGACTTTTTAACTCCTTTGATCAAATTTGAGCCAGAATTGACGCCATTTAATGGCGAATTGTCTAACTCGAATAAAAGTTCTTTAAAATTTAAACTGAAATTCGTATTCAAAATACCCTCATTAGAAGGTTCTACAGATGATATACGTCCATTTATTAACGATGACATATATTGCAGTTTCGCAGGTAGATGTAAAGTACAGCATTTAAGCAGAGTGCTTTCGCCTTTTATCGGAATTGGTGCTGTTTTGATTTCGTAAAATCCCGCCTCTGGTTCACTACACTGTTTATCGAGTCTTTCCTTTTTGTTTTCCTCATATTTTGCTTTAGTGAAAGCTAAATCTCCTAATAAAATATCTAAATCATTGATAATTGCCATTGATGTTTCTTCATTTTCAATAGCAGTTCGAGATCGTAAACGATCCTTTAAATCGATTTGGGCGTAAGGACTTCCGTCAATTGGTCCGCGAACATAACAGCGACTATTCCCTGTATCATAAATAATTATAGTTCAGAAAGTTAATAAAAAAGTTTATGAGGTTTTTCTATAAAACGTTAATTTATTATATAAAACAATTTATCTCTAAAATCAAATAACTTTTTTTTAACTATAACAATGCTTAATTGCGTATGCTTTGTTTTTTTGTGTAGGAAATTTCATTAAGCGTACCTTTTTCTTTATCTATTTCCTCTTTCCTTCGCTCCATGGCAAATATACCTAACAAAAAGTAACTTTTCATTAAACTAAAGCATGCTTTTCTGTAATTATTTAACTTTTATATTAAAAAAATGTCTAATAAGTTCCTTTAAAACGATTTAGTAGCAGGTACATTTACTTAGTGATTGCGATCTTTAAACGAATAATTCAAATTAAATTATAGTGTTCGGTGAGTTGCTAAAGCAGAAAAAAAATCTCCATAAAATTATTTAAAAAAATCTAAAAAATTTGAAACAGTTTTGCGCTATTAAAGATAAGCGTTTGCAAAATCCAATAACTCATTTACTGTCGCTCACGTTAGATCCTTAATCGCAAGTTTTAATGTTTAGCATTCTTTTCCTGAACTTTAGACTGCCCAATAAATCAACTCAAGTTCGGATGACGTTGACTTAGCCAGCCTTTAAAATGTTTAGTTTTAAGATACACCAATACCCGTTTACATTATTACTTATTGCTGTAATATTTTGGCACTACATTTGGTGTTAGTTTTTTCGTTAACAACGAATAGTAACGAATAAAGTAAAAACTTCTTGACCAGTCTTGAAATAAATCAGATATTCAGATATTGAATACAAATGCAGATATTAAAAACAACAATGTTGAATCATATTATTTAAGGAACTTCATAACATATATATATATATATATATATTATATATATATATATATATATATATATATATATATATATATATATATATATATAAACTATTTAATGGAATTTAATATATATTATCAAATATATATAAATTTCGATTTATTTCAAGACTCTTACACAGAAGTTTATATTTTAGTTATTATTCGTCATTAATAGAAATACTACATGCCGCACTTTAGCTGCATTTGATGCCAAGCGCTAAAAACTTTTTCCATTTTAGTTTAATGATATTTTTTCAGATCTAATGTTAATTTCCTTGAAGATCAAAATTTAACTTTGTAATGATTAAATCTTCAAATAAATTAATATTAAGTCTGGCAAAAGATCATTAACTTATTATAGAAAACTTTTAAGGCTTGGCAGTTTATGCAGCGCCAAAGTATTCAAAGCACGGGTTAGGCATGTATTAGAACTGCATATTTTTGTTTAAATGCCGCACAACGCTTATGTAATTTTGTAATATTCAGTTATAGAAAAACTTTATTGAATCTTTAAAACATTTAAGAGTTAATATTTTAAGAAATAGTGTAATATGAAAGTAAGAAAATTTCATTTCAATATTTGATTGTGGACCTGATTGAAACTAGATTAAAAACGTAATAATTAACTTACTTGTCAGTTGAAAGTTGCTTGAGTTTGTTGGTATGATGCGTATGAAAAACTTTTTTTTTTTTATAAAGGCTCTAAGATGCAGGTATTATTACCGCATTGTTTTTATATAAAATTTCTGTATTAAATATTTCAATTTGTAAAATGTGTAATTTTCAAAATACATGCACTTTTAACTCCCCGTTTTAACTAACCTCCTACATTCATAATATTTCGCATATTTTCTTAACAGCTTTGTAAAAACAAGTAATGCTTTGTACAACTCATCTCATTTATTTGATGACGATACATTTGCTCCTAAAACAACAGCTTATCTTCATTCCATAATAACGTTATGTCAATTCTCTTATGAATATATACTTATTCTTAAGTTTTACTAACGAAAATTAGGTATTCAAAATATTTTTTCAGTTATTTATTAATCATCCAACTCGTTATACCTTTTCATTCGAAATTCTGTGTCTTAAGTACAATATTGCTTTGTTCGAACATAAAACTGTTAAAATTCAAGTATATGTAAAGATTCTTTATTATTGAACAACTAATGTAAGAGCTGGAGGTCAGACTGATGCTTTGATGTAGATGGAGTTAAAGATTAGGCCAAGAAAGCCTTTCACTAAGCTAATTGTTTTTTTTGAATAGTTAACGTTTTTTATACAACATTTTCTCTTTCAAATACTTGACAAATGGAATTGCTTAATTTGCTCTTGATATAGTTTACATCCTCTGTACAAAATAAACTTCCTATGTGTTTGTACAACCTTCCTGTAGTATCATATTGGCTTCTTAGATGATCTATACAACAGCAGATATTTTGTACTTTAAAATGATATTACGTTTCCCTGTAATTATGATTAATAACATTTGGATTAAATAGATTAATTACAACGCATAGTATAAAATTTAATTAGGATTATGGTATGAGCAATAAATACTCATAAATAAATACTCGTGGGTATTAAGTGGTTAAAGCCGGCATTTTTCATTTCCTTTTTTAAAAAAGTTGCCGAACGATGCGCAGCAAATGGGAGAATTTATTATGTTATTCTCTTCTTAAAACTTTTTGCCAAGGAAAAGTAAAAAAAAAAAAAAAAAAATTAAAATAAAAAAACAAAACAAGAGAGAATGAAAAAACGTAATCGAGACAAACGTACCTCTTTTTTTCGAACTATGTGGAATAAAAAGCCATGAAACGAATGTATGGTTGTGATGAACCTCCGAGTTGTTATTTGAATCGATCATTTCTATCTTTCTATCTTTTAATATCCCTTGTCTTTTACACAAGGTCTCTTCACATTAACAAAAAACGAATTATTCAAAAAATGTTTTTGTCACAGTTGCTGCGCGAAGTTCATTCAAAAATCAGAAGCCGAGTAAAGAAATATCGCATATTTTTTACGTAGACATTTCTTTCCGCGATCACGTTGTGTTAAATATAAATTATCCGTTGTTTTTACTTTACATGCAAAAGCGAATAAAATTCAAAAAGTTGGTGGTTTAACACCCCTTTTCGCTTATATGTATTTTAAAAAGGAGATTATTAATGGCTAATACAAATAATGTTACTTTAACGAACTTATATTTGTAAGAAAAAAGCCTTTGTTAACTTAAGAATTAAGAGTTTGATTATTTCTCTTTTCAAATGTCATCTCCAATTACCACATTACGGCCCAAAACTTCTAAATACGATGCGTTGACAATAACACTAACAATAACTTGCAAAAACAATAATTTTTTGAGAACAAAAGTTTTTTTTTAGGAGCTATTGTCTTGATCTTTTAATAGTCGGATAGTAATGTCCGATAACATATATCGAACGAGCTTGACCTAGAAACGAGATTGAAAGAGCAGAGATATTTTACAAATTTTGTTTACCTATAGAAACCGGTCGGAAAAACGAGTAAATAGCATTGTAAAAGCTTAGTTTTTTGGGCAATAGTTTAGATGAATTTTTTACAACTTTTTCCTAAACATGAGTTTAAATATTAAAAAAAAAGGGTTTTAAAAATCAACTATATCCTAGGATCACATTTTAATAGAACTGATTCTTTCGGTAAATTAATTCTTACAATCAAATAAAATAATACTTTTTCAAAATCATTTTTTTGATAAAAAGTCCTGGTGTCGAGTTTTGTTAATAAGTTTGACGCTAGTTAGTTAATCAATGAATCAAATTAAGTCGAAGAGAGCAGACATTTGCAAAAAACGTTAAAAAAAAAAAAAAAACAGACGTCAGTCTTTTCGGTGCTGCCAATGCTGTTGTTATGAAACTTGTTTTCGAAAAACAACATGTAATATTAAATATGGTTGACGTAAAATAATACTTATGAATTAATAGAAGAAAAATTAACATAGAAAGTAACAAAAAAGTATTTTTGTTAAAGAAAATGCGGCTTTTAGTAAATAAAGTTATCGTCTTAAACAGAATGCAATGGTGGAAAAGTTAATTTTCTAAAAAACTTATGGTCATAGTGTAGCATGATTTGAGAAAAAGTTGGATTACAAAAAATGTCAAAATAAAAAGAAAACATCTAATATCCATGCATACAGCATGTACACAGTAAATACAATACACAAAAACTTACCAGGACAATGGAAAGTTAAATTCGTTTCGTATAAGTTACGCATTTAGACGTCGTTTAACTATGATTTATTGGTAGCACGTTTTTATTGCACACTTATTATCTCCAATAACTATATTGAATCAATCCCATGCTTTTTAATGCCTTTTAGCACACTGAAGTAATTAACAGGAGGCACTCTAAAAGGATATGTAATGCTCTGAGCGTTTGAAATAGCGTGAAATTAATAAGGATAATTTGATCAATCTCAGTTCTTCATGCTGAGTTCACTCAATATAGAACCGTAACATTAAGGTAAACGCGGAGCCTGATGTTTATTTTCAGTTAGGTTAATTATGGAACCAGCAGGAAATAAATTAAGGAAAGTAAAGAATGTCATTTGCTTTTATACGTTTAAATTTTCGTTAAATTCATTAAAACAGCAACAAATGGCATAAAAGAAAACGAAGATTTATTTAAAATAATCTTAGTTTAAAACGTTAAACTAAAATTGGATTATATATGTGTATGTACGTTTGTGTGTGTGTGTGTGTGTGTGTGTGTGTGTGTGTGTGTGTGTGTGTGTGTGTGTGTGTGTGTGTGTGTGTGTATGGATGTATATATATATATGTATATGTATGTGTATAAATATAATATATATATATATATATATATATATATATATATATATATATATATATATATATATATATATATATATATATATATATATAGTTGTAGTTGTTAAAATTAAATTGCGGAAGGAATTTACCAAATATAAATTAAAGGCCCAAAAATGTATATCACTTTAAAATGGAAATTTAAAAGCTATGATTTTTATTCTAAAAAGTTACTTTTCTTCTTTTAGTCTTTATTGGCGATTCATTCTAATATTAGGATATGATAAGACCACATGATGCAAGATTATTATGTAAGATTATAACCTTTTGTAGTTTTCTGAAATATACTTAAAAACAATTTTGCAAAAAAGTTCGGTATTTTTCTAACAAAAAACAGATATTACCTTATTGTTACTAAAACTATTATACTTTGATTAGGTTAAATTTTGTTTGATGTTCGCCGCGACAAATAATTGGATATTTTTATGTTTACGCTAACTTGATTACCTCTTTCTTCTAAACCGGCAAAACTCTAAAAATTAGCATAATGTTGAGAACTTAATTACTTTTGTTTGTTTTTTTATTTCCCTCAAAAACAATTTTTATATTGATGTTCATCGTGGTTTGTAAAATTTTCTCTACCTTATTAGCCAAACATCCTTAAAAAAATACTTAAGGCTACATCTACATCCTGAAGAAATTACGTCATGGTTTAAAAAAGTTAAGCTAAAAGTTTTGTCGGCTTATGCTATTTACGTTTGGTTCGGTTTATTTTGAATTACAAGTGATTTTAAAAATCCCAATTAATTGTATATATTTATTAATTTCGAACATTGTAAAAAAACGCAAGAAACAGAATGTTTAAAATAAACAAAAAACAAAAAAAACAAACAATCAAATTAAGAAAAGTAACCTTGATCAATATTCTTCACATTTTCTACTGACGGAGAGAAAACAAGTTCCACACAACAGGAATCTGGGAATCGCTGGTCTAAATAAGATAAAAAGTTTCGCAGATTTATTTTAATATGCTTTAAATTTAACAGCTGTCTGATAAATTTACAAATTAATTTTTAGAATAACGGAATAATTGATATTAAATAAAGTATTTCTGTTGGAATCAACAAGTCATCCAGTTTATTACTAAAGCCCCGTAAAACGCTTTCTTCTAAAGAATTTAAAATACATTTCAATGTTAATCAGTATCATGAAAATTCACTGTTACACCCTATGTGAATTTTAGGTTAGGTTATAAGTTTATATAAAAAAGACAACAAGTAAATGGAAATCAACTTTTAAACCTTTACATTAAAAAAAAAAGCTTTAAAAAAACGCACCGCAAAATGCTTCATCTAAATCATATTTGCCAAATAGGCTTACACAATTGTCAACGGCATCTGTATGAAACTGCATTCGAAAAATGACAGTGTTTATTGGAGCATCTTTTTGAATGCATTTTATCTAAAAACGTTTACAAAAAAAAAGTATTAACGAATTTATAAAGAAGGTCAAAAAACCAATTATCTAAATAAAAAATATTGCACGTGCAAATCGCACTCTTTACTATCGAAGTGTTAATCATTTTCACTTCGACGTTTGCTGACGTGCTTTATTTAAACCGTGATACTGTTGATAACACGTTTTTCACTTCAGATATTTTAAGTTGACTTAAGTACTCCGGGGCACTAATGAAATAACAAAGTAAACTCGCCCTTTCAGTTTCTATTGCAAAAGAAGTTTAGCGGATCATTCTAAGAGCATACCTATCCATTCCTATCTAAGAATATCTGAATTCGGTCAGCTTGTTAAAAAAAGTACTCACCATAACGTCGCCTTGCACTTGGATATTTTGTGTTGAAAAGCAGAGGTGTTTTGATTCAGACGAGATATCGCTTTAAAGAAGAAACGTAACAAAAAAATGTGAAAATCAATGAAATTAACGAATTTATGTTTAATAATAAAAAAAAAACAAAAAAAAAAACATGTTTTGAAAGAAAAAATTTCATTTAATTAACGTTTAATTTACTGAGTAGAGGTGGTATGTTTAAGGTGGTAGCCTTGATAAACTTTTATGCAGAATTGAAAAGATGAGCCATCATTAAAACGTGGTGCACCATGAATAATGATTGTATTTAAGCACAGCATTCTAAAAAGTGTAACGCATAAAAGGTGTGTTAAATTTAAAAACATTTGAATGAAAAAGTCTATGTAAATAAAAACCTTGCCAATAAAATTAGTTTAAATAAGCATTTCACACATTAAATTAAGAATTATTTCACTATCTTTTTCAAAAATTTATTTTAAAAAAATCATAAGAAAAAAGAAAAATAGTATGAAAAGCTTGTATACAAATGTTTTCATGTACCTGTTCGTAATCTTCAGTTTCTTTTCAAATATCATTCCAAAATATTTAACGTATCTATAAAGAAAAAGGAAAATGATTTTGCTCACAATTTGTTTCGAATTTTTCATATTGTTGACTTTTTAAGGTCGTTGTAGTTTTTAATATTATCGCAGTAGCAATTGACGTTCACATTGCTCGATGATTTTTATGGTCTTAAAGGTTTGTTTTTTTTTTTGCAAAACTTTTTAACACAATAATATGTTTAAAAAAAGCAAACCGTTTTTGAGATGGCTGCAAAGCTCCGTCGAGTTTCGCATCATAAAATCTTCCCAGCGCAAACCATTCAAGAGCGACTTGAGCGCTTGAAAATTGATAAAAAAGATTTTATAAGCAAGTAACAACTTATAAAACGAACTGTTGACTTTTTAAAACTCTTAATACCTGGGCACATTTTTGCTAAACTGTATGTAAGCAGCAACAGCAACCCCAATACGGCTTTTGCCGCCCTGTCAGAAGAAATAAACGGCGGTATTAATTGCGGAATAAACCCCAAAAATATTCCTTATAGACCTAATAATATAAAATAACTGACTTTGCTGTTACTTTGTTGTTAATGTTAATGGTAATGGTTATTCTGCTGTAGTTGAACTTTTATGGTATTTTTTAAAGAAGTTAACGGTCTAAAAGAATGTTTTAAATCAATAAAGGTTGCGAACCTTGCAATGAATAATTGCCACGTTTTTTTTGTTTAAATGCATCCAAGCGTGAATACTGTGAACTATTCTATAACAAGAATATTTCAAAGAAAGTACAAAGACAAGAGTTCTTGTAACTGGTGAAAAATAATGGAAAAATTATTGTTTACAAATGGTTTGACTTACTTACTTTGTCAACTTCTCAAGCGGTGGAGCCAAATGATCGGGCCAGCCGCAATCTAAAACCTAATTGAAAATTATTTTCGCTGCATATTCTAAGTATCAACCAAATTAATTGCAAAAGTTACTTTAGTGTCGACCAAAAGACCAAAAAGTATCGACCAAGCGTAATATCGACCAAATTACCTGCAAAAGTCTAAAAATTGAGTACCTGTTCTTCAGAATGCAATTGAAGAATATCATAACGTCTTTCTGATACATTGATGATTCTGTATTGGTCACCGTGTTTTCTGCGCAACATGGCCAAAACATCAATTAGGCCAGATTTATACAATGATTCCAACCCATTCGACGGAAAAGTAAGTGCTAAAGAAAGAACACTTTAGACTTTTAGTAAATAGGAATTTCTCAGACATTTTTTGCAGCTTAGATTTTTTTTAAATCTTTACGAAGCAATCTGAAAACTCGGTGCCCACTATTATTTTACCATATTAAATCGGTTTTATTTTAAACAAAACAATTCCGAATGTACACTGTCTACTTTCTTAAGTTTGAGAGTTTTTTTCTGTTTATCTAATGATTCTAATCATTTTAAATTGTTATTCACACATAAAATCGAAAAAAAAAAATTGTCAACAACCGTCAAACAATCTTTAATTACCTATCAGCCTATCAGTGATGTATGTTAAATCTAATTCACAATCATTAACGGCAATCTTTTCGCTATAAAATAATTACAATCGTTAACAGCAATCTGTTCGCTATAAAATAATTAAACACAAGTATAACACGTGCAGTATAGTTGTATTAAAGAAACATCTACACATTGAACTATAGATATGTATGCACTTATATGTTTTTATGATGAATATGTAGAACAGGCAGGTGTTTCTTGACAATATTAGGCATACATTTTGAAACGTTTAAAAACGTTCATAGGGAGAAAAATGAGAAAATAAAATTATGCTACGATTGGTTGTGAATAACAATAAAATAATACCAAATACCTTAATGGTGAGTCAGATGAAGAATACACCGAAACATCATTCTAAAGATCAGTTTATATTTAAAAAAGATTTTTGTGATGGTATTGCTTGAGATTAAAGATCATTAAATACATGTTTTAAGTTTATTTGTAAATTTCTTTCAACATCCTCAAAAAGATGCTTTTGATGCTTGAAGCCTCAACTCTTCTTTAGTTACATTTTTGCAAAATAAAGCTGAACTTATGTGGTTTTCTCTTTGTACTGATGATTAAATATGAAAAATATAATAATATATAAAATGGATGAAATATATAAAAAATATAAAATATGTAAACATATTAAATAAATAAAATATATAGAATATGTAAAGAATATAAGATAGTATAAAGTATATAAAAATGGAAATATTCCTTTGTCATAGTAATTTGCTTTAGTCTTAATTTTGGAAATAAAAATTAAAATACTGCATCTATTTTTAGAAGCAGTTCAATGTTAAACGCGATCTTCTTTTAAAATGAACGTCCCTTCACGTACCTGTCTTTTATTCTGCGTTCTGTTCATTTCGAACGTCAAACAATGTTTGAGAACCTAACCAAAAGAAAGTTTTAATTACAAAAAAGAAGTTTTCATCGTTTGTTTTCATCTTTTATAATACTATTCTCTTTTGTTTAAAGTTTAATATGTACTAATGGAAATAAAAAAGGAAACGATGATCTCGGCAGGATTATGTTTTATCGTCTATTTTAATTGGAGCCATTTTACAAATTAACAAAAAAACGAAAATGTATTGATGGTTTTTTCATAAATAATTAATGATGCAATCGTAATAACTTTACGAATAACAGCAATCAACTTGCTTCGTAATAAATTACGAGAGGGAAATACGCAAGTGTAAAGGAGTGCACAGGTGTCTGCTATTATAAAACATAAGCTAACAAAACAGTTGTTTCCTTGCAACAACTGTCAGCTCTTTGGATTTTTTATTGTGTATTTAAATTAAACGTCTGCGCTAAAACTTTTTTTAAAGCTTAAATAATAGGGTTCTCTTTAACTTACAAATATATTTAAATTCGTAAGTTAAAGAGAACCCTATTATTTAAGCTTTAAAAAAAGAAAGCAAAAAACTCTTGCTCATTGTTTTATGAATATAAACACTGAGCAAAAGTTTTTTGCTTACTTATCCAAACGGATTGTAATGAGTTTAACCATGTCAACAAGTTAAAAACTTGGAAGACTTTTGGCTCATAAATTTTGCAATTTTTTTATTTCAATCTTTGGAATTGCATTATTTTTAAGAGCTGCAATCCACCAGGTGTATTTTTAGAGAAAAAGAAAAAAGAAACCTTTAGTGTCGAAAAGCTACTATTCGCTTTGTACTCGACGCAGTGAGCAAAACAGAGCGTATCCTAAATTTTTGTTTCCAAACTTTAAAATAAAAAAACGAAAAATGTTTTCTATTTAAATGCTCGCAAAATAAAAGCATTACGTTCTGTATTATCTTCAAAACAACGAAGTTTCTCTCTCCAGACGAAAGAAAAAAAACAAAAAAAAACACAAAAAACATTTCATGTTTTTTCATTTGTATTTGCAATGCTTGTAAAAGAATTCATTTTTAAATTAGTTGCTATAACAATAACATATTAACGCTTATAATTTTTTTTTATAAACATTGTTTAGAGTCGCTAAACAACATACCATAACTTTGTGAGTAGAAATATTTTACACAAAATAAAGGGAATCTTAAAAAAAACCAACTTTAGAAACCAACAAGTAACTTTAGCTGTAAGACTATCTGTAATTGCAGACTATTAGTGCGCATCCCACATTTTAAATCTATTTTCCGCTTCTTATTTAAGTAGTTATAACTGTACATAAAAACTGAGAAAACAATCATTTGAGTAAGAAAATGTAAAACTCCTATAACATAATAGAAGTTTTTTCTCGACTTATTGTTCACTTACCATTGGCTGGCATTCCACGTGACATACGAATTTGCATCCTAAATTTAAAAATTAGAGAGATTAAAGAATAGGAAATTAAAGAATAGGAGAAAAAAAAACAACAAAAAAACAAAAACAAAAAAGGAATTTATAGTGATTTTGAAAAACAAGTTACTACCAGAACAAACTTTGGCACAGTTCCATACCATCTCATGACAGAGGTGACACACTTGGGGAGCATATTTATTGACAGGTCTTGTTTTAAAGTCGTGAAGCATCTGTGACGACTAAAAAATCGAAAAACCTTTTTTCTATTGGGTATTGTTGCAAAGAAATTTTTAAAAACCTATTCAAGTTCTAATAAATACATGCTTGCGATTTTACGATATCACGCGTTCGTTTTTATCTAAAGAAAACAACGTACTTGAAAAAAAAAACTATTCGGTAAAAAAAAAAAACTTAACCACATTCGATATTGTTTGTGATTTAGTAACATTAAAGTTCGTTCTGCGTACGAAAGAAAGGATTTTGAAAAGGTAAGTAAATAAGCGCGACTAAAAAAAATTTAGCTTGCGTGTAAAATGATTTTGGATCCCGGATATTTATTTAGAACTTTGCTATCGAGTTTGACACATGCACCAGAATGTTGGTATAACAGCCCGAATATTGGTCCTATTATCAAAAAGTTATGGATTTCTGAAACATACAGTGTTTCATATTTGGATACTACCTTATTGGATGACGGGTTTTTCCTATTGTGTTTTGCAGCATAGCGGAGAGATGGGTAGCTTCTTAAATTGTCTTGAAGCGAAAGATTATGAAAAGTTCTCCAATGCTCTTCTAATTTCACAGCATACGGAAACCGTACGATACATTCCGGACATATAAAACCAGGTAAAAACAGTGTAGTCATATAAAGGTTACATACAGAAAATAATTTAAACAATATTATTGTTTCATTTAAGTATAATAAAACTTAATTCACTGCTAGCAAATTCGAAATCTTAAGTTTTAATTACAAAATCCATATCTAGAATACAACTGCTGATGTTTTGAATATTACAATAAGTAAAGATAAATTCCCCGGAATTTTCAATGAATGAGCGCACCTGGTTTTTATCACTGAAAGCTAACGGTTTAAGTTAGTACATATATTTATGATTATATCGGATCAATAAATTTTAAGAAAGGTTTAATCTCAAATTACAATGAGCCGTCTTTTTAATCAGCTAATAAGCAAATAACGCGGCACTATAAAGTTAACTTAAAGCACTTATAAATGCACACTCAAAATAATTGTAATTAAAAAACGACAAATGTTTCATGATCATCAGAAATGTTAATCGTTTGTCTTGAAACTATTTCTTTATCCGGAAAGGAAAGAGACTATAAAGAACTTTTTTTTCTTTTTAGCGAATGGAATCGAGCGTCATTAACAATTATGGTTTATTGTTAAATCCAAGGAAATGTTATATTTTTCTCATCCAATCCATTTTTTACCGTTTAAATTTTTATGATGGTGCTTTTGGCCGAAATCCAGATAATCAGCTTGATTTGACGCTTGTTAATCTTTTTTCATAAAGCTCGTATGTAGATTTGCAGTTAGGCAAGCTAGGCGCTGTATGGATACTTTTTTAAAATGTATTTATTTATATTACGACTGCTGTTTGTTAAAATGACTTGCTTAATGGATTAGAATTTTAGAAAAAAATTGTTTGTTAAATTCGTTTCCAGGGTTCGGGTAAAAACCGCTGAGATTCATTAAAACGTTCTGTTGTTTTTTTCTACAGTTGTTAAATTTATTTAATTTACGAAAAGTAAAAAAGTTTTAAACTATTCCTGCCATAATAATGCATCTGTTAAGAAGTTGCATAATTATAATCATGTTTTGAAGATCCATGTAATAATTATTACTCTACTGTTAAAGAAAACAGGGATGACATTGGTCACTACAGATTCAAACTAAACAGAGCTAGTTTCTGTCATATATTTTAGAACTCCTTTTCATCGTGGTTATTCCTTTCATAGATTGCTACGATTGAGTAATACGTCAAATTCATATCCAAATCAAATCATAAACAGCAACATATCGGTTATTGTGGTAAAGCAACTATTGTTGGTAAAGATAAGACATATTTCACCAACATTAAGTGATCTATCTGGTTCCTTCTCTTGAAGTTAACCAGTGCTACATAAGAACTCAATATTTACAGAAAGTTTACGAATTCAAACAAAGTTATGCTCGCTGATGATAATGAAATGGTTGCTTTGTGCATTTTATTTGAATTTTTTCCTGCTCTTTCCTTTATTTTCCTCTTTTTTTTTGTGTTAATAAACTACAACACTTTAGATACATTTATTCTTTTCAGCAATACAATAGAATCTTTTAAGTTCCGTAGAAACTTTAAAACTATATGCTATTTTAAAGTGACAAAAGTAATTTAAAAAGCGCAAATTAATTTCAAGGGGGTTTAGTGTTGGAAAATTACTAAAGAAATGATTAACTAATCATAATTACATAAGAAATGATTACTTAATTGAGTTTACTCTTTAAAGCAGCAGCTTAATATGGTAATGCAACATACTTAATATGGAATGCAACATACTTAATTTGAAAGCTTTAGCTGTTGAGAGCAATTACATTTCCTGAATGTTGCATGTTTTCGCCAGAAATTTATGCGTTGAAATCTAAAAAGATGCGTAGAGATTAATCGAATGTTAAGTTATTTAAAACTTTTCCATTAAAAATTTTAATTAAGTTAGAACGAAGGCTTCGTAGATAAAAACTTAGATGACAAAGCTCAAGATAGAATAAAGTTATTTAACGAAGAAAGTGGATTAACAGCATTGCCAATTAAAGAGCATAGATAAAATTTAAGATCATTGGATGCTATACATACAAGATATAATCAGATAATACAACATTTGGCCAAATTGTTTGACACTAGGTTAATAGAAACGATTGCTGATAAGAGTGACTTAACTCATTTTGAAATCAGCATGCATTAGAACGATTCATTTTCGTCATAGTAATCGCTGCTGTTTTTTTTTTATAATTCGCGTTCAAGCGATATCAATGACGTACTAAAGCTATAATAAATAAAGCTGTAATATATCTTAATTCTAAAATTGATAGCTTCGTTAGATTTTGTATCTACTTAGATAGCATTTTTACAATATATATGATGATATTATAAAAGCCGGTTTCCAATTCACTTCTCTCTTTTTTTTCTTATAAAAGATAATAATTAAATGCTATTGGTTGATAAGCAATAATATAAATCCTCCCCTCCCCCCCCCTAGATTATAATTTATATCAACATTTATATCAACAACCAATAGCATTTCATTATTATTTTTTATAAGAAAAAAAAAAGAGAGAAGCGAATTGGAAACTGGCTTTTACAACACCATCATCATTATATATATATAAATATATAAATATATAAATATATATATAAATATATACATATATATATATATATACATATATATATATATATATATATATATATATATATATATATATATATATATATATATATATATAACTTCACTAATTTCTTAATACTTATTTTTCTTTTACTTATTTGCTGGTCAATAACTTCTTGATACTTATTTAAGTAATTAAACTGAACCCTCTGTTTAAAAATTCAATTTATGATTAATTTAAGAGTAAAAAAACGTCGTCATCGTAATCAGTTTATCTTTTATAACATAACTAATCAATCTACGTACATGGATATTTATTGATATACAAACATATGGACACTGTTAAAAAGACAACAGAGTTGTCGGATATTTCTCATTTAAATATTAAATGCATGCTTTTTCGAAACGAAAATAAAATTTTTATATGCCGAGTAACCTCTCATTCATTGATCTTCTTTTGCACCTCAAAAGACAATTATTTGCAACCATGATCAAGATTCATTGTATAAAACAGTAATCACTCGATAATGCCACTGACCGCGTTGTTTTTTCGCTTGCGCAACACATCCACGAGTCGCTCTAATCTGAAAGATAAAAAAATTGATGAAGGAACTTTTTCAATACTCACACAAATACACACTCAACACACGCGCACACACTGACCGACATTTTGATTGCAACTTTCACCAAAATTGCAATCAAAATATCGGTAAAACCTTACTAATGAAAGAAATTTAAAATTGACCACATCGAGTTTAGCGCCAGTTTTCAGAAAAAATTACAAATACCAGAGTTGAATCAAAAACATTTAACAAGACCTGAGCTAATTCTGCTAAAAGATGCACACCGCTTTGCGTTATATAAATGAATTTACACTTATCTCAGACAACACTTGATATATCTAAAGTAAAGTTGACTGCCACATAATTTTTTGAATGGCATATATATTTTATTGAATGGCATATATATTTTATTGAATGCCATAGAGCAGTCCAACAAAGAGTTAGGCTATTTTTCAATTTCTAAGTATCTTAAAAAAGGTTATGTCAACTAAATGTCAATTAATAACCTTGAAATATTTGGTACATGTTGGTTATAAGTTTCTCCAAACATGAACCAAAAGAAATTTAAATATTTTAAAAATCACAATATAATTCGAAAAAAAAAAAAGTGCAACTCACTTATCAGCACGTTTTTTATCATCTGTAGCCTGCTTCAATGTATCCTGAAGCTGTTCAGCAATTGCTTTTTTCTCACGAACTGTGTTGTTATACTTTAAAAGAAGATCTTCATATGAAGACTTGGCATGGTTCAATTGTGATTCTTTATCGATAAATTTTGACTCAAACTCATCAAGTGTTGTGTTAAACTGTTCACGAAGACCTTGATCAAGTGATAGAGAATTTTTTAAACTAAAAAAGTAAAAGAAGGATATTTCAAAGACTTCTAACAACAAATGCTATGTTTTAATGCTATTTTCATAAATCACTGTAATGTAAGATTTGTAAAAACAAAACAAACCATTTTAAGTATCTTGAAATTGGTTGAGTTTGAAGAAAGGAAGAACATGTGTCAATTTTATATATTAAAAAGTTAATTATTTTAAAGAAAAACCTTATTACAATAATTACCATTAAAAACCCATTTTATCAATAATAATATCAATTTAAAACAGTGGCTACTAAAAAAGGGTTGTATTATACTAAAACAAGTAGAAAATAACTGATTAGTAGTATAAAAAAATAAAAAAGAACCTGTATCTTAACTTTAAATTTTGAATTTCAGCTTGCAAGGCCTTCATTTCTGACAATACATCATCTAATTCCTGTTGTTTATTTTTTAATTGGACCTAACATTTAAATAATTTACTAAATAATTAATCTACAAATATACAGATTTACAATGATAAACTGTAATAACAAAAAACCAATTAATAGCCAACATCAGTAGAAAAACCTTTAGATTAACTAATAATTGTACTTGAGTTATTGTGAATCTGTTTCTCTCATTTTTGCTTTGTGTCTCTAATATCTTATGCTCCTCTCTGATCATATGAACTTCATCTTCTAATTGTGCGATCTTTTATGAAAAAAACAGCCTTTAAAAAATTCAAATTTCTCATTAAAATTAATTCAAAACAATATCTAAAAAATATAGCAAATATTGATACCATAAAGAAAGCAATAGAAATTTAATATCAGACTTTTTTTTGTGCATCGTCTCTTTCTTTTCTTAGAGACGCATTTTCCTCTGCTACTTTTGCAAAAGATTCATTATTATCCAAAGATTTCTGTTTACTGAAATTCCCTCCATCTTTCATTCTGTCAAGAATTTTCTCACCATGATAATTGACATCATGAGTTCCATTTAAAGAACCAACAAAATGCTGAATTATTTAGAAAACATGTAAGGAAAAAAATTAAAATTAACAAAAAAAAAAATTAACCTAAGTATATAAAAAGCTGTAAAATGTATAAATAATAACTTATTATAAATTTCAAATCATTCAGCAACAATAAAAAAATTGTCTAGTACTAATATTGATCTATTGAATAAAGTTTTGTCAATAAATTGTTTGATTTTTACACCAAAGATAGTTAATATACCAAATGGTCTGGATGAAAATTGTCATCATGCACAGAATTCATTTCAACACCAGAATCACATCTAATGTAAATAAAACATGAGAAATTTTTTAGAAAAATTTATTTGTCACTGAACTAATTTGTCACTGAAAGCATGCTAATGATGATATTTCTGAAGATAAATGCTATGATCAAGAAAATGATTGGGAAGATGACTGTTTTGGTGTTCCTTTAGAAATATAAATAAGATATAAGCACATTAAAAAAGTTTTTACTTTTTTTTTCCCCAAGATAAACAAAACAAAACAAAAATAACTACTAATATGTTTATATTTTTTAGAAATTAGCTAACTTAGCCAATATGAAAAAATAAAATTTTAATACACTCTACTAATAGTAACCTTTTTGTAGAGCATATTAAAAAAACTTCATAAAATTTTATATAAAACGTTTATAGCAAACAATCGGGGAAAAGAATAACTGACCCTTTTA
Organism: Hydra viridissima; assembly: GCF_058129835.1. NCBI lineage: Eukaryota > Metazoa > Cnidaria > Hydrozoa > Anthoathecata > Hydridae > Hydra > Hydra viridissima. Next base: position 4,973,263 of record NW_028324308.1, on the reverse strand, counting down.
AGCCCACCTCCAACTGGTTTATTCTTTTAACAAGTTGTTCATTTTCTTCAGTAAGTAGTTTGAGACGCGCTGAAACTGCAACATCACGTGATTTTTGTGCAGTATATATCTTGTCAATTAGAACTATAAAATAAGAAGCTGATAAATATAATTTAAAAACAATGTGTTAAGATGCACACATGCAAAATCAAAACACATGCATAATAAACTTGCAAAAATAAATCCTGAAATAAACCTAGATGAACCTTCCTAATCTATTCGATTGAGCCTTGCTTTTTAGATTTTTAATAAAAAAACTAAAATTATTAATTAAATATACACAAATTTATAAAACCAATAAAAAATAGCCTGCAGCAAACAATAATTATACAAAATGAATTTTAATTCATTTTCTCAAAATTATAAGCCTTGTTGAGTTTGTTGTTATTTTAAACTGCACTTAAATTTTTATTTCAAATAGTTTAAATAGATTAGTTTCAATGTAAGAGAAGTTTTTCAAATCACCTGCTCCTCGAGCTGCAACAACAGCTTCCATTTCCATTTTCATATCTTTTTTGGTTTGATACATCTTTTCCAATTCAACTTCTGTTAAGGAAAGTTTTTCTGTTAACTAAAGGTAAATAATTACTTTGAATTTTTATATTTAATGCAATCCAAGTTTTTAAAAGTTAATAACCAATATGTTGCATAACAGTGTTGAAACATAAAGCTTATCTAATAATACTAGACTATAAATAAAAGTTGTCATGTACAGGCATAAGTTTAACAGATTTTTTTTAATCCAAAAGGTCAAGTCCAAGAAAAAACCTGTAAAAAACTATAGAAGCTATAAAACATATAGAATTTACATTTTTTAATATCATATGTAATAAATAATTACAGTTGGTTATTATGGTATATACAAATAATCAGATTATTGACTAGTAAAAATTCTGAAAATGTATGTAACATTCAGCCATTAATACAATTGGTCAAAAAACCTTATATTTCAGCACTGCTTATGAACTAATTCTATAGCATTTTACTACAAGTATATCAATACAGTTAAGAACAAAACAATAATAAACAAAACAATAAATAAAAATTGTACAGAACAATAGAAGTTCTTAAAACTTGAATATAACTTGGGAATGCTATGAGTTAATCTGAAAGATAATGGTTATTAATTTGAATAACAAATTAAACATGTTTAATTTGCTATTCAAATTACAGTAGAATCTCTCTAACTCATATCTCCTTAATTCAAAAACCTCCATAATTTGATTAAATGAAAAGTCACTGTGAAATGCACTTAAGAGTCAATTTCCTATAATTTGAAAATCTCTCTAATTCATATTTTTATTTTTCCCCATAAAATTCAAATTAGAGAGATTGTACTGTAATTACCATTTTTATGCTCATTTAAATTTCTGTTTTGTATAAGAAACTTCTAAGAATAACAAACTTATATCCTGAGTTTATCAAATACATATTTATTAACAAATGATGTCATTGGTAAAGACTTGTATAAATTTCAAATGTTTGGAAAAACATTTTTAAACAAAATGCAGACAATATAAGTATTCAAGTAATTTTGTTAATCTAAACTCTATATATTTAGTGCTTAAATTTTAAAGAGATTTAAAGCTTCTAAATCTTTACTTACAACTTTATTTAATTGGCGAGAAGACCTTAGTTCCTCCATTAATGTATCCTCATCAGAACTTCCATTTTGCCTTCTTAAAGGATTATTTGGTATGGATCTATAGAGTAAAAGAACAAAACGATGAGATAACTAACAAAAATGCACAAAAAATAAAATATAATTTATATATTGAATAACAATAATAATGATAATGATAATAATAATAATAATAATAATAATAATAATAATAATAATAATAATAATAATAGTAATAATAATAATAATAATAATAATAATAATAATAATAATAATAATAATAATAATAATAATAATAATAATAATAATAATAATAATAATAGTAATAATAATAATAATAATAGTAATAATAATAATGATGATGATGATGATGATGATGATGATGATGATGATGATGATGATGATGATGATGATGATAAATGAGAGCAATACCTATTAGTAGAAGAATAATAAGATTGAGGATACTCTCTGTTAACATCTTTTGAAAGATTTCTGAGTTCATTCTCTGCTGTTTCTCTCATAACTCTCTCTTTTTCCAGACTTTCTTGCCTAAAAATAAAAATAGTAACTAGCTAACAAAAATGAGCATCTTTATTACATAGTGAAAGTTGCTTACACTATTCCTTAAAAAAATGTTCTTGTTTGGTTCTAATATATATATATATATATATATATATATATATATATATATATATATATATATATATATATATATATATATATATATATATATATATATATATATATATATATATATATATATATTAGAGATTTAAAAAATTAACTTCTCTGCTCTAAAGATTAACACTAAAACAATGGTAGAAGAAAAAATGTAAAAACAATGACAAGAAAAGTAGAAGCACATTAAGTTTGAACATAATAACACATAAAATTAATTATTTAATACTTTCTTTTAATATTATTTCAAAGAAAAAAAATTGATCAAAATAATTTTAAAGAAAGTTAAAAAATAATTCTATGAGTTTTCAATTCAAATTTTTGAAAGTAAATTTTAATCTTAAGCTGTTAGGAACATTTCTTTTTGTAAATAATACCACCTTTTTTTTTTAATCTAATTTAAAAAAGTGAAACAATTTTACTTACAACATCATATTTTAATAACTTTCAGACTTTATTTCTTATATTAAAATTTCGAATCAATACCTGATCTGAAAATTGAATACAATAGATCACAAAATTATCCCAGTTAATTAATTTAATAGTAAAAGGATTCAAATATCAACTTTTTCGTTTGTTTCATAGTATTATGTGAAGAAAGAAAAAGCTAATTTTTTTATTACTATTATCATAGTTTTATATCCAATGTGAAACAGATTTTGTATATAATATTAAATAAAATGCTCTTACTGATCCTTTACTTCCTTCCTCAACTTCGAAATCTTCTTTCGAGCATCAGTAAGGCATTTTTTTAAACTCAGTTTAAGATCTTCAACATTACACGAATCTAATTCTTGTAATAAATATTGTTTTAGAGGAAGTAAATCTGGAGCATCTTCAAATAGATCATCGTAGTCTGGCGCCATTTTTCAACCTTCAATTAAAATCAAAAGGAAAATATTTAATTTTAATAACAAACAAAAAGCCATATGTGGTCAATTTTTTTTATAGTTGTTACTCCACCCTTAAAAAGAAAAAGGGCAAGAATTTTGATCAATAACAATATTTCGCAAGAAAATGCATAAAAATAGTGGTCTAAAATTTCTTCCATTTTTTTAGATTAAAATTTGTTAACTTAAATCAAGGAAAATTTTTTCAAAAACATAAAATTTCTATGTTTGATTTTACTAAATAAATTCTAATCATAACGAGAGATAAACTGTTTTGGTTCTATCATCATCTAATCAATGATTGAAAAATGGCTATTTACAAGTTACTTACCTTTTGCTTATATTTTTTAGTTTTATTTTTCCTTTTGTGCTGATTGTTGACAAAGTTGCGATTAGCAGTAAAAAAAGATTTCAAAATATGATATGCCAATTCTAATCCTTCACGATATTTGCTTCTAGCTATTGCGCTGCAAACATAACCTTTAGGTGAAAGTCAACGAGGAGAAAGTACCATGGTTTTTATTGAAATTAAAACTATTTTAAGTAATAATTTATACTTTTATTGAGCGTCTGAAAACAAATGAATCAAAAACATTTTTAATTTTGTTAAAGTTTTTTAAAATTGTTTTTTTTTTTAAGTTTTAAACATTTTTGTTCTGCATTATTGGAAAAAGGTAATATAGCATGCTCATCACTCATTTATTATGAATGTTGTCTCATCACTCATTTACTATGTAGGTCTCATTGTTGTTCCTGTTAACCTTTAAGACTTTAGTATAAATTGTAACAGATGATAATTATAAAAATGAAAATACTGCAGTGCATTGTTGCAATAACCGGAATAAATGACGTTAAAAAATATCAGTGATATACGTAGTCTAACAACATATCAAATTTCAAAAATTACTGAGAAAGAGACGTAAATGATTATCAAAGAAATGGTCTTTAAAACCAATCCGAGTGGCGAAGAAGGTGTAATACTTGTGGCGGATGCATAGTAACAGAAATCTGTGATCCGAATCGTATTCATGAGCAAAAGTAAGTTTTAAAAGTTTTAAAAAAATAACTGGTACAAAATTTTTTAATCCGGTTAAATTTATGTTTTAAACAAAATGGATTTTAAGCATGTTTATCATGGATTTTAAACATGAGTTTGTTTAAAGATTTTCATATCCTAAACTTAATGCCAACATTTTTAAAAATTCTTTTCCTAATTATAGCCTATTGATAATTTTGTACACTTTTCAGCTAGAAAAAAAAACGACAATTAGACGTTCAAAAGACATCTTGTTTGTTTGAACGTCCGAAGATCATTTTTAGACGCTCTTTAAGAATAGTTAAACTGTCTTGGCTTTTTTTGGATGTTCAAAAAATGTTATCAAATCTAGTAAAAAAATTTAATTTTTCAGTTGAATTAAAGAATATCCCAAACACATGTGTGTGTGTTTTTTTAGCATTCTTTTGTAGATTGTAGTTTTTTCTTTTGTTTTTATTTTTGTTTTAACAAAATGGTAGTTTTGCTATCTATACTTTGGTAAGGGGAATTTTACCACATTTATATTAGGGTGACAGTAAATTAGAAAAAAACAACAAAATCCGCAATAAATATTTCTTCAAAAATATTACTGAGGGGAGTCAATACAGAATTTCAGCTCTTAAGATTTCAGATCTTTCAGCTCATGAAGTGCGAAATGACAATTTTAAAAATTTTACTTTAAAAACATTCAAATTTTCATCAGGGAAAAGCAAGTGTTTATTATTCAAGATAATTCCAAAGTATTTGATGATCATTCATAACTAGCTTTTAAACAGTTTAATTACGATGTGTATTTTGTAGTTGCATTTTCAACTCATTAAAAAGTTAGACTCTTTTTAAACATACTTTATTATAACACCTTAAACTTGTTTTTTCAAACTTAGGAAAATGTATTCATACTTTATTTTCTGGGTCAAAGTGTCTACCTAATTAACGTAATGAATATTGAAAATTAATAAACAGTTTCTGAGAACAAACAGATTCCTTACTTAGTCATTAGTGTTGAGACTTACAATGTATTTTTGAAATCCAAAACAAATCAAAGACCTATTAGGACTGCAAAAACCATTTGTCTCTTGTACATAAAGAAAACTAAGCAGGAGCTTAGTGAGTTTAAAGCTCACTAAAGAATCCAAAAATCAATTAAGAAAAAGGAACCATGGAAACCCTGGGGCACTTGACCAGCTTGTAGAGCAGCACTATGGTGAAAGGAAAGAAAACAAAGATGTTAGACTTCCGCTCTTTTAAATTTTTAAAAAATTATGGTAAATATGGTAATAAGAGATAAGGGTTTTTTAGATTGGCCTCTTGAAAATAGTCCTTTAAAACCGAACGAAAAAGTAGATAACCATCTTTAAAAATGCTTTCACTCATGTACCTGGTGTGGCACGAATTCAAGATGTCTTTCAAGTTTTGGCATATTTAGAATACTTACATTTTTGATAAAAATTTATCAAGCATTTTAAAGATCAGGTAATGATATCTAGTAAGCCAGTGCATTTGGTATTGTAGTTTATGAGCCAACGACTACTGAATCGGTCTATTGATTGATTTAAGAGCTTACATCTCCTAGGTATGGCCAATCATTTACACGCAAACATAAAAGATATGGGAGCAAAAACCAGGCAAGTGGTGGTACATAAACCTAGATTTTTAATACATTACTGAAAAAGACATTTTTAAACGAGGTTTGTACATTTGCAAGTGAACAATTCAGTGTCCACTGGCAGAGGTAGAAGCAATCTCTTAAGCATCCTGACATGACAACAAGCGTTTGGCATCATCAACCACAACAATCTGTATTTGTGAACTGAAAAAAATACAAAAAAGGATTGTCATTAAAAATATATAAAAAAGTACTCATTAAGAATTAGAGTGACATCAGAGTCAAAAGATCTATGCGATTTTTAAAACCAATTACTTATTGATATTTAATTGTGATTTTCAATTTCAGCCCAAGGGCGCTCGAACTTGTTTATACGGCCATAATCAATTTTTTAGCGTCCTTCGGTCTTGAATAGTCTTCCATTCTCTCCCTGCCTAGAGACTTTGAAAACTTTTCCACCCAGAACATTGTTATTCCACACCCCCACGTGTTAATTAAATTTCTAAAAAGTTTCCAGCCAAAATATTTTATACCTGCAAATGTTTCAAAAGTTTATAATGTTCAAATTTCCAATGTAATTGCATTCTAGTTTCAAGTTAAAAAACATTTATATATTTTAAAATAATTGTTTTAATTAATAGTGTTCAATCATTTTAAAATATTTTTTAAAGATAGGATGTTCGTTAATAATTTATTCTGCTTGGAACGTTTTCATTTGAAAAATTTTGGTTTCATAACCTGATTTCTTTTTTCTTTGTAAATTCATTTCTCTCGAAATAATAATCGATAGTTAAACATCATCAAAGTTTGCTTTCCGAGTTTTGAAGTAAAAAGTTAAGCTTCAGTTATATAAAACGCCTTTTGAAGACGCGGTAAAGAAGTACTTTTATCTTATTTTCGTCACCCCAACGCGATTGGATAAAGCGTAAATAAATCATTTAACGAGTTTATTAGGTTTCAGTTTTAAGACTTAAAACGCGATATTATATCATAATTCCACCACCTGTAGTTTTGAAAATCATGTAACAACGTTTATATGAAAACATGTTAAATTCATATAAAAACATGTTGTATATGTAAACATAAGATCATTAAAATATTTGTATATTTTCTTGACATTTCAAACAAAATATATTTAAAATTTTTTAGCTTTAAGTTCTTTTTTTAGTTTTAAGGGCTCTAAAGTCTCTGGGCACCTCTAGGCCAATAAATTTCTTGATCGCTACCTAAATCCTTTTCTTGAGAAAGTTAGCTTATAAAAAAAAAAATAATGCTAATGCGAGATTTCAACTTTGACTTGCTCAAATGCAATACCTTCAATGAGGTTTCACAAACCAATGCGCAAACTTCAACTGAACTGAACTCAATAATATCACAAACCAAAACGCAAACTTCAACTGAACCTATTGTTAGAAGGTGCTTTAAAAACTTTGAAATAACTGAATTTATCCAAGATATTTCAAATGTTGATAGTGATGGCCATATAAAAAGACTAAAATGAGGTTAATGATTTTATTTAAAGAATTATCGAAACATTTTACTGTATTTTGAGTAAACATGCGTCTTACAAAAAGTTAAAGAAAAGTGGAATAACTTGTCATAATAAAACTTGGTTAAAGGAAGTCATTCTCTAGTCTATAACAATTAAAAATGAACTTCATAATATATATTTAAAATAACAAAAACTGTAGGATAATTCTAGTTTTCTTTTAATTATTAAAAATTTGCTATTTATAAAGTTTAAAAAATATTGTAATAATGTATGCAACCTTCAAATGTTTAGTAAAAAGAAATATTGCTCAAATTTTTTTAGCCACAAAATCAATAACATAAAAAACACTTCCCTAATGTGTGAAAAGCTTTTTGAAAATCAATTAAAATCCCATAAGCCAAAATTCTACTATCAAGAACAACTCTTACATTCTCTGAAATTTCGAAAAGAGCGTTGAGCTGTAGAACGCTTTTTACGAAAACCAACTGGTTTGTTCCAACAATCTTACCTTGTATACAATTAGAATTTATACAGCCGACGGATTCCTCTAGCTTTAAATGGTTAGTTATTTGAAGCGTTTGCATTGATATCCCTCAGGGATCCATATTAGGTCCTTTTCTCTTTATCATCTATATCAATGATCTTTATCTTTCCATCAAACACTCAAATACGTCATCATTTTGCTGATGATATTTATTTTCAATTAATAACAAACTCTCTTAAATAACTAAATACTTATGTCAATCATGATATGGCCAGTCAATGGTTTCGAGAAAATAAAGTTTCATTCATTTCTTTACAAGAAATTTCCCAAGTGACATACTGCATCTTACATCCTGTTCTTCTTTTCTATAACTTTTTTCTTTGTGTATATTTACATTTTACAACTTTTTATATGTATATATATGAAACATGTTAATTTTTGAATACATTATATTATTTATTTTACCTAGATCTTATCTCTTTTAAAAGTCTGTTTTATGGATGTTCATATAAAAATTTTGTGAAATTCCACTTTTATTATGTAATTTATTTCTGTTGTCATAGCGTTTTATTAGTAAATTACAATGACCTGTAATTTGTAACATTCTTATTAAAACGAAATAAACTGATATTTTGGTTGTGGTAAATTCAGCTATTCGTAAACTAACAACACGAAAGTTATAACATCCGTATTAATAACGATAACACCTTCGGTAGCATCAACTTAAATCCATGTTTTTCGGAATGAAATGTTCCAGAATAAAATATATCATGCTTTCAAAAGTGAATTTAATTACAACTATTTCGAATTCCTGAGTTAGTTTGTTAATGATTTTTGTAAGTTACTATGTCAATTGCATGGTGATAAATTTACCACCAAAATAATTTTTTTTTTTTTCCCGACCTTCTATTTTTTTTTTTTAGGGAAAGTAAATTTGAGAAAGAACTTTTACCTATGCAAGTTGCAAGTTTCAAGTTGCAAGTTGCAAGTAACGATCATTAAATGAATAAATTTTCTTTCTTCAATATTGAGGAGTATTTAAAGCTCGGTTTTTAACCCCACCTCTTTATGACGTCATAATTGCAATAAAGTCATTTTTCTTACGAACAGCAACATCTATGTGTGAAAAGAATGTATTTTTATAATTTCTAAATAATCTTTGACAAATACATTGACAAAAATCTCAGAAACAAACTGGGTAATGCTTCTTACCTAACAATGCTAAGAATGTTCAATTGCGTACTCATTCTTGAATAATTGAAATATGACGTAAAATATTATAAACCTTTTGATGAGGTTATTTTCTTATTTGTTAAAGACAAATGTCACAATTAATAAAATATATATGAAAGTAGATTTTTTGAAAAGTAGCGAGTAGCCAAAAAGAAAAAGTCAAATTATTTGCTTTGTTTCATCTTTTTTTTTTTTTTTTTTAATGTGCAATTTATAACTTAAAACTCAATTTGTGTTATTTTTTTAAAAAGTGACAAAGAAATAATCTTAATGATGTCATGTTTACAAAGAAAAGAATCGGAGCTCATGCGTCGCGCAGTTGTTAAATTAAAAGGTTTGTTTTCAGAATAAGATTAAGTTGTGATATATGGCGGCAATATTTTTGTTTAGTTACGATATTTTCAATTAAGTTTGTTATATGGTTGATGTTTATAAATACATGTTTTTTGTTTTTGCTTTTACGGATAATAAGATCTGGAATCCATTAAAAAACTCGAATTTAAAAACACTACTTGAAAATTACTTTAATATTGGAATAAAAAATTATTTTACATTTTAAAAAAATTATCGTTAAGGAAATTCGAATTTCGAAGATAAAAAGAGTTTTTTTGACTGCTTTTTTTTTTAAACTTAAAATGATCTCAAAAATAAAAAAGCTGAAAGAAAGCATTCAAAAAATGTTAATGTATAGGTATATATATATATATATATATATATATATATATATATATATATATATATATATATATATATATATATATATATATACCTATATATTAACATTTTTTGAATGAAAATTCAACAGAGAGCGTTTTTTTAAAGCAATTCTTTTGAAATAAAAAATATTGACCTTATTTTTTTTTTGTAAGTTAAAAGTTTTTTCGTCTTATTGCATTTCGCCAGTTAAAATATTGATAGTTTTTCTCTAATCGGTTTCAAACTTAGTATATTTTTTTGTGTGGTTATTTTTTGATTGCTTTTTTTTTTATCTCTTGGCTAAAAGTTTTTGAAAGCCTAAAACTTACGTAAGCACACAAATCAAAACACGTCAATATATTTTCAATTACTAATAAATTTTTATAAATAAACTTCAAGTCCAGCATGAAAATTTAGAATAGCTGACAATTCAATAAAATCGCAGTTACACGTTTTATTTCCCTAACCATTATCAACCTTGGTGTTTTTTGATGCTGAAGTTGAATTTTGTCATCATGATTGATGGTTCAAGATAAAGATTCTTATAAACAAATATTCTTTAACGCGCGAGAAATACTTCTTTAGGTACATACATAATTAAAAATCCACTTATGTTAATAAAACCTTTATGATATCTTTAACTTATTCTTTGGAGTAACTTCAATGCATATCAAAGTTAATGATGTGCCATCCAGTATTGTATCAGCATTCAAGTGTATCCCTTACCACTTAATTGACTTTTTGGGATCCACCCCTTTCTATTCCCTTCCCTCCATCCATTCCTCCTATCCCTCTCCTATACAAGTAGATTTTTTTGGGTCCCACACCATATAGCACCAAAGTATTTTTAAAAAATTTGACTGTTTTATTTCATGTAACCAAGATAAAGACCTTAAACGTAATAAGAGTATAAAGATCATTAACTAATTAAATTACTAAGTGTAAAGCATTTTTTTAACAAGCCCTTTGTTAACCCATTTAGGGTTTGGAGAGTTCTTAGCTCGACACTGTTACCATCTTGATATTTAAATGTCTCTCTTTGCAAGTACAACTCTAGATTATAAAAAAGGTATTTTGACTGCGTTTTCTGAAAATTTTCCTATTATACTTTTTAAGTTTTAAAGTTATTTACAAAGTTTATGCTTTTAAGGCTCTGTGCACGCTCAAGTTGGGATTGCTTTTTATTTGCATTCTACGCCGAGATTAACTTTTTGAAGTATTCTGTGGGATTTTTTTCTTCTTTTGGAAATCAGTGCAAAGTTTTGTTTTTGCAGTTACAAATGGTTAAAACTCAAGAACGTAGGAAATTAGATGATTGATACACACGCAGCTTTTAACTTATTGACATTTTGCCAGATTTAATGTTAACAAACTTGAAGCTCGCAAAATTAAATTCTACTCATAAAAAGTTAACATTAAATCTGGCAAATTGTCAATAAATTGAAATTCATTTTGTACTTAGCGCCAATATATTCAAAAAACTACTTTAAATGCATGAATCAAAACCCAACGGTTAAATTGTGCCGCAAGGCACTATCGTATACAAGTACTAAAGGTTTTTATTACTTTTAGTGTCATCTCATTATAAATTGTTGCAGTTGAAATTAAAAAATGACGGATAAATGTAAAATTATTTTGCTAATTTTTTCAAGTATTAGAAGTCTTCGAAGAAAACATTCTTTTTTTTAAAAAAAAATGTTTTGCAACTTCATGTTTTAGAAATGAAAGCCATTTTCATTTACCTTACGCTGCTTAGCATTATTAACCACGCTAGGAGTGACGAGGAATGTTCACCTTGGAAGACTGAGTGCAATTATTGGTTGACAGTGGAAGAGAAACTAACAATGGTATGGAAAGATATCAGAGTTTATGCAGTGAATCGAACGCTGTACAGGTACGACGAATCGCCAGAGAATCATAAAACGAAGGTATAACATTTGTTTTGGTACAAAATATTTTTGGTACAAAATGTTCATTTATTAATCGCTTCATATGAGTTCCATGTAATTTTTGCACGGTATTCTTGGGAAAAACTACAAAATGACTCAATGTACGTGCATATTGAGAGCAATCATTCCCTAATTTTTTTAAATATTGTATTAATTAATTTAGATTCCACCTAATGAAGTAATTACCGCAGATGGTTTTGATAGAATTGTTGTGGCTGTCAACAATACAGTACCTGGGCCTCCTATCGTTGTTTATGAAGGACAATTATTAGTTATTCATGTTAGCAACCATCTGTTAAGTGACTCCATTACAATACATTGGCATGGATTGCATCAAGAAGGGACTCCTTTTATGGATGGTGTTGCATATATTACACAATGTCCTATATCAGCTGGTCAAACTTTTACTTATCGCTTTTACGTATGATTAAATTGAATTTTTTTTTTTTCTAACTTAGTTTTTATGTTCATATTAAAGTTGTTATACATCTATTGAAATTGTATATCCAGGCTAAACCAAAAGGAACCTTTTGGTATCATTCACATATTGGAGGTCAGCGTGTTGATGGATTATTTGGAGCCATCATTATCAAAGAGAGAACTCCAAGTGATGTAAAGGACATGATTATGCATGTTGGTGATTGGTTCCATGCACTGGGATCTCAGGTATAAATTATAGATTATAGACAAATATATAAATTAAAATAATATGAAATGATCATGGAAAATAAAATGAGAAATTATTTAAAAATTCTTTAGCTTCACACCATGATGACTTCCGCATATTTTAAAAGTCAGCCGAAATTTATGCAGCAAAAAACTCTTGATGGAGTCTACTATGCTCCGGCAATTTTTAAATCGGCTCTTATTGAAGGAAGAGGACAATACTATAATCCAACGACAGGTTTCTTTTTTTAAATGCAATGTAGTTGTACGAAGCTCGTTAGTTCTTGCGTTTATTGTCTTATCTTTTAATTCTAACATAACTTTTTTTAAATATTGCAGAAAAGTGGAATGAAACGCCGTTTATGGAATACTTTGTTAAAAATGGGGAGAAGTACCGTTTCCGTGTTATTTGTCACGGGTTAATTTATCCATTTCGTATCTCGGTTGATGGTCACATTTTAACGATCGTTGCTTCAGATGGTTACGATGTGAAACCTCGAGAATTTGAATCCTTTATAATTAATCCTGGTGAAAGATATGATTTCTTAATAACTGCTAATCAAACCAATGGTAGCTATTGGATACGAGCAGATACTTTGGAGGTAAATGGATCAACCGAAGCCAGCAAAAAACTATTGCGGCGAAATTATTTTATTACTACGAAATTTAGTTTTTAGTTGTCTATATATGGTCTTTCTATAGCGATTCTTTAATAAAATGTTTATCTTCATTAGGTTGGCAACCCAAATCATTTCGTTCAAGCTATTTTGCGTTATGAAAATTCTACAGAACTGCCGACGACAAATCGTACGCAATGCACTGAAGAAAAACAGTGTATCGTGCTTAACTGTCCGTTTAAATACTACCCTAAAACTGATTACACACTCTGTGTAAATATAGACGAGTTAGAGAATCTTATAGACGAATCTCCTCCGAGGTTTAAAGAAGATTCCATTGAAGTATTCATGAATTTTGTTCAGGACACAAAACAAATGAATATAAACGGACGACATTTTGTTCATCCAGGAGTTAACTCTTTTGCACAATCAAATGACATTGATGAAGCATTAGACTGCAATAAAAGTAATTGCAATGGTTCTGAGATATGCTATTGCTACAATGAGTTAGATATCCCTTTTGACAAAACTGTTCAAATGGTCTGGTCAAATCATCCATTTGGTTCAACCAGACACCATCCGATACATTTGCATGGACACAGTTTTTATGTACTAAAAATGGGGTATGGTAATTACAACGAAAAAAGTGGTATTAAAGAAGCGGATAACTGGAATATTGACTGTGGCACTACTAAATTCTGTATTCAACCAACATGGAGAATAAATCATTGGAAAAATGGTAACGTACCTGGTTTAAATCTTAGAAATCCACCAAGAAAAGATACTTTAATGGTACCTGCAGGTGCCTATGCTGTTATTCGAATTCGCTCTGACAACCCTGGAAAATGGCTTTTGCATTGTCATATAGAGTTTCATGCAATGCAAGGTAATTACTTTTTAAACTTTAGTTGATGTTTTTAAAAATGTTTTGTAACTGGTATTATTTTTTTAATCTTCCAATTAGATTGCATTTAATTTTTTTCTTTTTTTAAATCTTATAGATTTGAGTTACATACTTTTTCTCTACTTTTGAAAAACATTCCTACTTTAGGGATGGCAATGGTTATAAACGAAGCTCAAGATAAACAAAGACCCCCTCCGGAAGGGTTCCCTACTTGCCGAAATTTCATACATGATACGAATGACAAGTTTTACATCAAAAAAGGTTTGAATTAAAGGTCTTTCTCATATTTATTCAGAACTAGAGCTATTAGCCTGAAAAAAGTCCGATCATCAATGAAAAATCTCGTATCTTATTATCTCCTATCTTATTATGTTGTATCGTGTAATATTATCAAGCATTGAAGTTTGGCTATTTTTCAGTTTTTAACGAATAATAACAAATAAGTTAAATACTTCTATATCAACCATTTGAAATAAATTGAGTTTATAATAGTTTAAATGTAGAAAGTTACAAAATTTTGGAAAAAAATAATATTCAAAAAGTTCAATTCCTTATAAAAAAACTGAGGTTAAATTTACTTTTTTCCTTTAGTTTCAACTACCAAAGAAAGACCTGTTGGATTGAGCAATACCGTAGTTGTGCTGGCAGTTTTATCTTTTCTTTTCTTTATCTTGCTAATTATTTTAACAAGCATAATAATGAGAATGCGTCAACACCCCAAAAAAATACCCACTGAAATCTACCCGATGAAATCCTAACTACGAAGAAGTCAATTATGACGTTCACCATTTGCACAAATGTAGAAGGCTGTTTTATGGACTATGAAATCTGAGCTGTGCGATCGAGGCGGAAAAACTGCAACATTGTTCCATGCACTTTTGGATAAAAGCAAGCAAATTGCTTATCCTAAATGGCTGCTTTCTCGATTTGTATTTCAATACCAAAAAAACTAGTTAAAAATGTAGGTTTTTTAATAACAGATTTAAGGATTTTTAATAGAAAATATTTTTGGTAAGAAATTTGATGTAATTAATTATGAGTAACACATATCTTTTTTTTTAAAGTAAAAATCAAAGGAATGAAAAGTGCAACAAATAATGTTGTTCACTTTGTTCGTTGATTGATTAAAAAAAATACGTAGAAGAAAAGTGCTTTTTGGAAATTTATTTTTTTAATCCATGAGTAAAAAAAAGGAGACTATCCGCTATTTTAATTTGTGTTGTTTTTTTTTCGATACTGTTTCCCTATTTCAATAGTGCGTCTTGCCAATAAAAAAATAAGATGTTTTTTAAACCGGTTATAAAAAAAAAAAAAAAAAAAAAAAAAAAACGCGCAACGATAATTTTAGACTTAACAATCAAACTACCTGGTTTTATGCTGACGTGTCTGTGCTGGTCAGCACATAAGCAACTAACTTATCTATAGCACAGGCTTTAGATGAAGCATACATATCTTCAAAGAAGTATTCTGTGATTCTTAACTCTACTTCAGGAATTTTAGCTGGAGCAGATTCTGAAGAAGAAAGGTAACTTGTACTTTGATTTGCTGAATTGTCGTTACTATCTAACAAAAATGCTTTAATGTCAACTTTTTAAAAAATGTTTTAATGTCAAAATATTCCATATAGTGTACCCCTAAAACAAAAAATAAAATCCTGCGTTCGCACTTGAAGAACATACAGCTGTTACATATTTAAGGTCGGATGGAAGTAGCTTTGTTGCAAAAGGTTCTAGGCTTTAATATGGAATTCAAAAAAATCTTCGTTTGTCAAATGTTCTTGTACCCGATCAATAGAAATTTCTTTTCATTCCCCTAAACTGTCAAATATGGTTTGAAATATTGTTTTATTATT